>NW_024038354.1:0-405000 GCF_016077235.1 Cyprinodon tularosa
CAGGAGATACTCATTTTAAGGCCTCCTGTGCTTTGAATACTTACCCATTAGTAGTTTTAAATCATTAACACAGCCTTGTTCAAAATTCAGAAATATGGTCAAAATGAAAGTGTTCAACATACCTTTTACACACGCCATAAGATTAACTGTTTTAAAAACTAAAATAATCATTTTTCTTTAACACTATGCATGTGTAAAAACTAAATCCAAGTACAGTGAAAAACCAAGTAAAGTGATATTTGGCGTGCAAAAATAGCAGTGCAAAAATAGCAGTGTATTCTCATTATGAGTTCGTATGAAATCATACGAAAAGTTATGCACCGTAATTTCGTACGTTTTAGATGTTTTATTCGTGGTATTTCGTCGTATTTTTACGTCTTGCCCCGAGACAAGATATCCTTGCGCATGCGCATCTTACGCACCATTCAATAACATACAATTTAACATACAGTTAACCCTAACCCTAAGATACAAAACATCAAGCAATGTATTTAGAGACATGAAGAAGTAAATATTGCACTGTTTTTCCCAGTTTTACGTCCCTCCGCGGATCTGCTTTTTTCGTCTGTCTGGCTGCGCATGCGCACTGATCTGTTTTTTCGAGGAAAAACGTCAAAAACGTACGAAATACTGTGCATAACTTTTCGTACGATTTCATACGAACTGATAATGAGAATATGTTGAAAATAGTGCATAAATGGGGGGGATCACTTGAGGGAGGCGTTATAGAGATTGATGACCACTGGTAGGAACGATTTCCTGTGGCGCTCTGGGGTGCATCTAGGTAGGAGGAGTCTTCTGCTGAAGGAGCTGCTGCTGAAAGAAGAATCCTTGTCTACAGGTGCTGGTCATAAAATTAGAATATCATGAAAAAGTAGATTGATTTCAGTAATTCCATTTAAAAAGTGAAACTTGTATATTATATTCATACATTACATACAAACTCATATATTTCAGATGTTTATTTTGTTTAATTTTGATGATTACAAATGACAACAAATGAAAATCTCAAATTCATCATATCAGAAAATTAGAATATTACTGAAGACCAATAAAAACAAAGGATTTATAGAAATGTTGGCCAACTGAAAAGTATGAACATGAAAAGTATGAGCATGTACAGCACTCAGTATTTAGTTGGGCCTCCTTTGGCCTGTATTACTGCAGCAATGCGGCGTGGCATGGAGTCGATCAGTCTGTGGCACTGCTCAGGTGTTATGATAGCCCAGGTTGCTCTAATAGTGGCTTTTAGCTCTTCTGAATTGTTGGGTCTGGTGTATTGCATCTTCTTCTTCACAATACCCCATAGATTTTCTATGGGGTTAAGGTCAGGAGAGTTTGCTGGCCAATTAAGAACAGGGATACCATGGTCCTTCAACCAGGTACTGGTAGCTTTGGCACTGTGTGCAGGTGCCAAGTCCTGTTGGAAAATGAAATCTGCATCTCCAAAAAGTTGGTCAGCTGCAGGAAGCATGAAGTGCTCTAAAACTTCCTAGTATGTGGCTGCGTTGACCCTGGACCTCAGAAAACACAATGGACCAACACCAGCAGATGACATGGCACCCCAAACCATCACTGACTGTGGAAACTTTACACTGGACTTCAAGCAACGTGGATGAAGTGCCTCTCTTCTTTTCCTCCAGACTCTGGGACCTTGATTTCCAAAGGAAATGCAAAATTTACTTTCATCAGAGAACATGACTTTGGACCACTCACCAGCAGTCCAGTCCTGTTTCTCTTTAGCCCAGGCAAGACGCTTCTGACGCTGTCTGTGGTTCAAGAGTGGCTTGACACAAGGAATGCGACAGCAGAAACCCATGTCTTTCATACGTCTGTGTGTGGTGGTTCTTGAAGCACTCACTCCAGCTCTAGTCCACTCTTTGTGAATCTCCCCCACATTTTTGAAGGGGTTTTGTTTCACAATCCTCTCCAGGGTGCGGTTATCTCTCTTGCTTGTACACTTTTTTCAACCACATCTTTTCCTTCCCTTCGCCTCTCTATTAATGTGCTTGGACACTGAGCTCTGTGAACAGCCAGCCTCTTTAGCGATGACCTTTTGTGTCTTGCCCTCCTTGTGCAAGGTGTCGATGGTCGTCTTTTGGACAACTGTCAAGTCAGCAGTCTTCCCCATGATTGTGTAGCCTATAGAACTAGACTGAAAGACCATTTAAAGGCTTTTGCAGGTGGTTTGAGTTAATTAGCTGATTAGAGTGTGGCACCAGGGGCCATCAATTTTGAACCTTTTCACAATATTCTAATTTTCTGATATGATGAATTTGAGATTTTCATTTGTTGTCATTTGTAATCATCAAAATTAAACAAAATAAACATCTGAAATATATGAGTTTGTATGTAATGTATGAATATAATATACAAGTTTCACTTTTTAAATGGAATTACTGAAATCAATCTACTTTTTCATGATATTCTAATTTTATGACCAGCACCTGTAGAGTAGGGAGGCAACAGCTTTCTGTCATCCCAAATTTTTTTTATTTCTTTTTCCTTTTTTCTTTATCTTTTTTTATATTCTATTTCATTTATTTATTTTTATTTGTCATCCCCAATCTTAACTCCAACATACAGACTGGTACAACAATTCTAAACAGTAACTCTATTTAAAAATATTTTATCTCACAAATAGGCCAAGGAAAAATAAGCTTCCACATTTCATAACTGGAGCAAAGGATTTCACTGTTATTTGGAGCAAGGCGAAGATGCCGATTATGGCGAGCTAAACGCAGAGTTTAAAGGACTTAAAAAATGGCCAAATAAAAGTAGTGATTTCTATCGCAGGACTCCTGCTTATGACAGAGCCTCCTCTCATGACCTTTAACTGTGTGTGGAACAGTTTGCAAAGCTACCAGTACACAAAGCACAGAGCTTATAAAAGTGAACTTTGTCCCTGCGTTTCTTCTGCATGTATTATTTGCTCCTCCTTAGATATGAATGTGCTATGTTTTTATTATGCCAATAAAGACTAAGGATTCCTAGTTCTCAAACAGCATGATGCATGCTGGGAAATGTATTGTCTTGCAACCAGAAAAGATAAGAAAGGTATGAAGAAAGACAAGACAGACGACTTTGGAGCTTGATCAGAAAAGCAACAGCAGGAGGGGAAACAAAGCTAAGGCAGGTTTGTTAACTCTGTTCCAGGAAAGAAACTCATCTCTGCAGATATGTATGATGGGTATGAATGAGCAGAAGTTGACTCTCTAGGACACACCCCCTCCTCATTTGCATAATGAGGTAGAAATGCATAGAGAAATGTAAAAAGGCAGACAGAAATGTAAAAAGGCAGACAGAAATGTAAAAAGGGCAGAGAGAAATGTAAAAAGGGCAGAGAGAAATAAACAGCGGCGAAGAAATAACTAAGGTAAAAAAATACAAAGGAAGAATAAAACAGACAAAAATATTATAACATGCACATAAATAAATACTTAAAAATATAAGTAATTAAAAATAAAGTTGAAGATTATAAAGGACAGAAAAATAAATAAGGTAAATATTACAAAGGCAAATAAATAAAGAAGCTAATTAAGAGTTATATACATTTATGTCTCACTTTTTTGTTATTTCTGTATTTATTTTTAAATATGGCAGAGTTGGTCCTTCATATGAATCTGCATCCTAAAAGCAAACTTGAAATTAATATTTCAGAGAATTATATCATAAACGCGGCAAATTCAATTCCAGCTTGAAAACCAATATTAATCTGTTTCAAGTATCTATTTTTTATCAAACCAAAGAATGATGTCCTTAAAGAAGAAAACTGTGTTCCAGACATTTTTAACCAAACTTAAATTTATTTATTTTTTAGAAAGACCCTAGAATGTTCTTCAGTATTGGGATTTAATGCTAATATTAATGTTGTAGCTATCTGTGCATGTCGTAATGTTAGCTAATCTAATATTTAACCTGCAAAAGTACCTAATTGCACTTAACATATTCTTTAAACTGATCTACGTTTAATGCACAGGAATAAAATATCTCTCATTCAGCCAATTAAAGACACACCACATCTGTTTCTCTCCATCTTTTTCTTTTTAGCTTTATTCTGTAAATATTATAAAGTTTCTTCAAACTAGTGCTAAAAATTAGCTTCTTCAAACAATCTTCTAAGGCCTGCTGTGTTAGTATCACAAATCAGCCGATGGATTTTTATTTCTCAGATGAAAGTATAATTTTTCTTTGCTCATAGATTGTGTGGCAGATAAAGAGAAGGTGATGATGATCCAGAGAAACATCAGAGGGCAGATTATAAAACAACAAATGAGCCGTCGGTCAGAGACGTGGGGGCCGCTTTACCAAAGCGGGGCTCTGATCAGCGCACCTTTCCAGCTGTGGGAATCTGCCACCTGAAACAGTCAAACATAAACAGGAGGCAAAAACTGTTGAGTTAGAGGCTTTATAGAGTGGACTAAAAAAAGGGCAGAGATATAGACAGGTATGGGGCATTGCAGGCTAACAAAGAAGCCAAACGACCCCCATTCCAAAGGGGGGGACCCGTTCATCCGTTTCTATTTGCATGTTTTCCAAACTAAAACCAGGCTTTGTTGGGCTGCTGGATAAAACCTGGAACTCAACGCTATTTCTGACATTTTGAATTGAAAAAGCTTCCTAGATGGGAAGAAAAGTCCAGTGGATTTTTTTTTTTTTTATCTTTTTTGGAATTAACTTCTAAAACAACACGAACTTTGCAGCTCTTTGTCTGGAGGCAGTGTTGTATTGTATTGTAGCGGCACTCCAGCTCCTTTAGTTTCTTCTGTACCGCATGGAAAAACAGTCTAATAACTAGTTTTGAAACGCGATTCCAGATAATGTTCTTCAACTTGTGATGTTTATTGAAAGAAAACAAAAATAAGAGATCATCCACATTCGTATAAAATAAACTCGGTCAAAACTGTGTTCCTTCCAGCATATCTGTTTTCCCCTCAGTCCTTACGTACAGCACGTAAAAGCAAACAAAACAACACATATACAATTACAGCATGCAGGAAGCCCAAAAATATGCATTTCAAATTGCATTTCTATATTCTATGCTTTTCATATTAGAGTTTTAAACTTAAATTATAATCTTAACATCAAACAAAATTATCAATCTTGTATTTTAACCCTTTTTAAAACTATAAATGAATTTGTCTCAAATTGGCTCTTACACTAATGTTCTGTTAAGTATCTCACCTGCATTTTCCGATAAAGAAACCTCAGCTTCTGGTTCAGACATTCGATCTCCTGCGAAGGAAACAGACTAAATGTGGGAACAAGTCACCATTTTCCAAGTCTCAAGTTGAGACAGTTAATTTCAAGTCCTTCAAATCTATTTTTTAAAGGCGTTTTTTAGGCGTTAGCTACAAGTGAGTGTGTAGTTGTCTCTGCTCCATTTATTCTGTGTATTTACGCAGAGTCTTTATACCACCAGCAACCCGAGCTTGAGGTCTCTTTTATTGTAAATCACAATGAAGAGATGAGGGAAACAAAATAAATGGAAAAAATATTCAAACAGTAAAGGTGGTAGTAGGTTATTTTATAAGTGAAATCAAATATCTTGTTTTGGTCTGCAGAAAGTGCTCAACAGAAAACCTCATGGTGACATTTTGCTTATAGCTCCTTTAAACAAGAGGGACGCTTGTGCAGTGGCATTATGGGAAGTATGAATTCATAAATTATGTTTGTTCTGAGCTATAGATTTAGTTCAAACGTTGCTTGTTGTTAAAGGAAAGCTCTATGCTACACCTTGGAGCTTTCTCCCTTCAGTTCTTTTTTTTCCTGAAAAGAGATCACTGGGTGTTTAAATAACACTTCTGTTACATTCAAAAATGTAGGTTCATAAAAGAGAAACTGAGTCCACACAGAAGAGGGATTTTTTAACGGCTTCTGCAGAAGGAGAGAGTTACGTTCAGCTACATCTACTCTCTGACTGACTTCTTCTGCAAAGCCTTTTTATTAGGAGATCATAACACATGGGGTGGGTTACAAAATAGAGTGTTCTTCTCAGGTCATAGGACAAAATGGTCCTCTGATTGAATCACAGAATAGAGTGGTCTCCTGATAAATCCTCTTTACTTTATACATGCTCCCAATTGGTAGAATTATTAGACAGCATGGGATTAATTTCCACTGTTATGCTGATGATACCCAGCTATATCTGTCTATAAATCCAGATGAAGCTAACCCATTACATAGATTACAGGCATGTCTTGAAGACATAAAAACCTGGATGACTCTTAACTTTCTCCTTCTGAATGCAGACAAAACAGAAGTTATAGTCTTTGGACCAGAGTCTCTGAAAAAGAAGCTGATTAGCCAGTCACTTCATTTGGATGGGATTAAACTGATTTCAGATAATAAAGTAAAATATCTTGGTGTTATTTTTGATCAGGACCTGTCATTTAAATCCCAGATCAAAGAGGTTTCTAGAATTTCCTTCTTTCATCTGAGGAATATTGTAAAAATTAGAAATATCCTGTCCAGGGGTGATGCTGAGAAACTAGTCCATGCATTTGTTACTTCAAGGCTGGACTATTGTAATTCTTTACTATCAGGAAGTCCACAAACTGTAGTTAAAAGCCTTCAGCTGATCCAAAATGCTGCAGCCAGAGTTCTGATGAAAATGAAAAAGAGAGATCATATCTCTCCTATCCTGGCTTCTCTTCATTGGCTTCCTGTTAAATCAAGAATAGAATTTAAAATCCTCCTTCTCGCATATAAAGCCTTAAATGGCCAAGCTCCATCTGATATCAGAGATCTGATTGTTCCTTATGTTCCAAATAGAGCACTTCGCTCTCAATCTGCAGGTTTACTAGTGGTTCCTAGAATTTCTAAAAGTAGAATGGGAGGCAGATCTTTTAGTTATCAGGCTCCTCTCCTGTGGAACCAACTACCAGTTTTAGTCTGTGAGGCAGACACCCCGTCTACTTTTAAGGCTAGGCTTAAAACTTTCATTTTTGATAAAGCTTCTAGTTAGAGTGGCTCAGGTTATCCTGAGCTATCTCTATAGTTATGCTGCTATAGGCTTAGACTTTTGGAGGACATAGGGACCCCCATTTCATCATTCTGCTTCATTCTCTCTCTGTTCTCCTATTCTGCAGAATCTGTTAGTTCAATCTCTAACCTTCTGCTCTCTCTGCTTTTCCTCAGAGTAGCTTTGCCTCGTCTGTTCCTGTTTGGCTGTGACTCCATCCTGGAGAGAAATATCAGCTGTGCTGCTTCCATCAACACCCTTGTTTATAGATGTTGGAGATCGGCCTGTTTTCCAGTGTGGTCCTGTTTCTCTGACCGTGACTGAGTGGATGTGCTCTCTTCGTCCTCTGGCATGGGAGCTGCCTTGGAGCTCGTCTGCCTGGCTGTGTGTTTCCTGGACGGGGCCGCCTTTTACAGCTGCTTTTTGTATCTCTGCTTCTGTCTCCTTGAACCCCAGTCGGCCTCAGCAGATGGCCGCTCACACTGAGCCTGGTTCTGCTGGAGGTTTCTTCCTGTTAGAAGGGAGTTTTTCCTCTCCACTGTCGCTACAAGCATGCTTAGTGTGAGGGATAGTATTTGAGTCAATGAGTCAATGCAATCAACTGGTTTTCCTTAGATAGAAAACTTTGTATCAATTTGACTGTATGATCTGGTTGAACTGTAAAGTGCCTTGAGATGACATGTGTTGTGAATTTGGCGCTATATAAATAAACTGAATTGAAATTGAATTGAATAACTGCGATTAGCCTTGCACAAACATCAGCAGTTTTCTACCACCGTTGCATGACAGTTTGCAGTAAACAAAGTGAAGCATCTCATTTCTCCAATGTTTTATATGTACACACATTAACTTTATAATCATCATTGAATAAACCTAACAACTTCATAACTTATATGTATTGAATAACCAGGAGACGTGACAACAGATTCTGATAGAAATTGTGATCTTACTCAGATCAGAGAAGTTGCTTAGAGTTACAGAAGGCAGCTGCTCACCAACCGGGTTCACTTCTCTGGAAGTGGCCTCGATTAACAGTTAGAAAAGCATTTTATGCATCTCCAGACTGACACATCATCACATCATTACATGTTAGCAGATGAGCTTATCAACATATTACACTTTGTTTTTAGATCAAGGACAAGGCTGTCATTCCATTCCCAAATCTTTGCCACGTACAGAATGGAGATTATAACTGTATATCCTGACAGAGGAAATGTCCTAATTATTTTTATTGTGGCAATGTGGCAATAAGAATAATTTGTCTTGATGCCAAAAAGAGCCCAACAGATTTTACTTTCACATGTGGAGCAGTACGGCTATCGCCATAGTGTTCCGCTTGATTTGTGAATGTAAATATCTATATTATTAATTATGCAGGGAGTATTTCAGATTATATGGATTTAATCTGAGCTTAAGATCTTTTTAAAATGTATTAAGAATACTTTGCAGAATTTGTACATTTCTTATGAACATTTTGGAAAATCATTTTGACTTTTTTTATTTTACTTTTACAAGTATTTGGTTTTTTATTTAATTATTTCAAGGCTTAATCAACACAAATTCACGGGAGTTACGTTGTCATGGCAACATCAAGCGAGCTAGAGGTCTCCGGGTTAAGAGGTATCCCTCTCGCAGCAGCAGATCAGTAAATTAACATAGACTAATGACAGAAACAAGGAGGAAATATGGCAGAGAAACACATTTCGGATTTGTCTGCTTATAAGAGTGTTGGAATAATTATGTATAAGATGCTTAATGTTTGTTCTTATGATGTATAATGTGTGACATATTACTGTTCCATAGAGGTGTTGCACAAGTAGTATAGGTCAACTCTCAGGAAGTATTGCTCAAGCTTAACGAAACCAGGAGGTTCTCGGACCATTTGACCGCAAGACATTTAAATGCAAATTGACCTGTTCACTGAGGCTGCAAATTGAATTGTATTTCTTGTTTCCTATTCCTTTAGCGCAACCTCAGCTTGTGTAACTAGGGAGCCCCCCCTCTGACTTTAATAAATAGCAAGGAGAAAGCTGAAGACCGGCAGAGTGGGTTGGAGATTTGTAAACTCTGCAGTCTCTTCCTACTCTCCTCGTGAGTAAAACTAAATTAATTGTCTCTGTGCCTTCTTTCATTCCCTGTATATATGTATGATGTTTTAGGTGCTTATACCTGACAAAGAGACTTTATCTCCACGACCATCTAGATCTCCCAAACATTTGGACACCTGTAACCAGGCAGGGCGCCCTGCCTGTAGCTCTAAGGAAGAGCATGGTGCCGTCGCGCACTTTCACATCTATTAGTGTAGTTTAATAGTATTTTAGAGTGTTATTTTATTATTTTTATCCTGTGTTCTTTGTGTAATGGAGAATTGTTCAATAACATTTAAGTAGTATAATATAATTATTTCCTTGTTGTTTTCGTAAAAGGATTTTGGAGCTAATAGTCACATGTGACATAAATGCAGTGATTTAGGTTCATGCCAGCTGACCAAATCTACATTGTTATAGTGTTATTGTGAACATTAATGCCGCATATATTCACCTGAGAAATTATGATATCTGTGTGTTACAGACCCTGGTTGCACTGAAGTGTATATGCCAATAAAGTAGGGAATCTCAATCTATTTACTTATTTATTTTTATTCAATTTTAAATAGGCCTATAGGCTCATAGGTCTTTTGTTCCCAAAATAAAAAATTCAGAACCCCCTGTTCAAAGTGACATCCAGCTGCCAGGGTGTGGAAAGACAGAGATGGTCTGGGTGTATTACAGGATGAGTTGAATCATTTAATGTAGCTCGCTTATTAAATAACAGCTGTTTCAAACATACAGGTCCAATTCAGGTCCCAAATCATTGCTGCAAAGTCAGGTCACATGTCTCATAATTTTTTTAAGTCAAGTTCTTAGTTATTAAATTGAACATTTAGTCCAAGTCATGTGACTGGAGTCCCTACCTCTGCTAATGTTTAGATAGATGCATGCTCTGTCAGAGCAGAAGTAAATGCAACCTACCTGCATCAGCTTCTCATTGTGCTGCAGTTTGATCTGAGGCAGAAGGTCATTTAGTCTCTGGATCTGCAGAAAAACAAAATAAGCACATGTTGTGGAGGAGAGATGGAGTATCAGCCTGTAAATGGTTCCTGCTTTGTTTCTTTTCGAATCTGATTGTTCCTTATGTTCCTAACAGAGCACTTCGCTCTCAATCTGCAGGTTTACTAGTGGTTCCTAGAATTTCTAAAAGTAGAATGGGAGGCAGATCTTTTAGTTATCAGGCTCCTCTCCTGTGGAACCAACTACCAGTTTTAGTCCGTGAGGCAGACACCCTGTCTACTTTTAAGGCTAGGCTTAAAACTTTCCTTTTTGATAAAGCTTCTAGTTAGAGTGGCTCAGGTTATCCTGAGCTATCTCTATAGTTCTGCTGCTATAGGCTTAGACTGCTGGAGGACATAGGGACCCCTTTTTCATCATTCTGTATCAGTTTATCTCCCATTATTCTCCCAATCTGCAGTATTTGTTAGTTTAACTCCTAACTTTATGTAGTTTCTGCTTTTTCTCATGCTGGTTTTATCTGGTCTGTTCCTGTTTGGCTGTGACTCCATCCTGGAGAGAAATCTCAGCTGTGCTGCTGTGCAGGTTATGTCTGAAATATACCATTGACTGATTTCTGCATGAGGAACTCTACAAAACTCCAAGCTTGACCCATTTTAATCCTAAACCGCTTTCTTTTTAATATAATTTCTACAGAATGAATAAATAGTGAACATGTTATTATCACAGTAGAAACAAAATATTTAGGCAGAACTAAAACTAATCTCTTTATCCCTGAATGTTCTGATGAGGACTTAAAATGAAACGATCCCACAGAGAAAGTCTTTGCTTCCATCAGGCGGCAGCTTCTTACCCGTCTTTCTACAGCCTGCAGTCTGGTCTTCATGCTCCTGTTGATCACAGTCATTGGAATGGTTCTGGGTTTGGGACGAACTGAAGCATAAAAACAAACATTAGTTCAAGGAAAAACTGAATTTTACAGCAGATAATTACCTGCATATTAACTTACACAGCTCAGTAACTAGTAGGAAACCAACCTTTATGATAAAAATATTATAATAATCATTACAGTAACTCTTCTCTGCCTCATGAAATAAGTTTTCGGTGTGTTTTTAATGTATTGGTTCCAAAAAAATATCTATCCAACAAACTCACAACCCCCAACAATATACCTAGTTTTAAAAAATGTTAAAATAATTATTATTTTATAAAATTGTATTATTTTATTTACTGTTTTTAATGTATTTTCCATTATTTAACGTGAAATCGTATTATTTAATTGTGTATTTTACAATTTTATGCTAGAATTTTTAGTAAAAAAATAAACAAAGTTAAAGCACAAATTAAAAATTAATACATAGATAAATCATAGGGTGATTTATACCAGCCACAAGAGGAGGACAATCCTTTCATTTTTTAAGGAGATTTTTTCATCTCATAATTCTCACTCTACTATTTCTGTTGGTAGAAATTCCTGGACGTTTACATCATAACCAGTAGTAGATACTATAAAACAATTATTCTTTTTTTTATTTGAATTATTATTTCTATTCTGCACCACTCTAGCCTTTCTGTGGATGTATTTTTTTATTTTTTATTAAATCGTTGTAAAGAAAAGTTGTAGCTACGGCCTTTAATTCCTTGTTCCAACTATAAATGGAAAACCAATATGCAAAATAGTAGGGTATCTTTATTATATCTAACTAACTTTATTTGTAGAAGTGAAATTATTAGGTTTACATTTTTTGTATTGCATGTAAATAAAAAAAGGGTGTTTTATCATTTAATTATGTGATTAAATGTATAATTAAACATGTCTTTAAGTCTCATTTAGCGTCTTTTCTTGTGGTAAAAAAAAAGGCATCTAAAATAAAATTTCAGCGTCAGTTACCGTGTTGAAAGAACCTGGTTACTTCCAGTACATGCGCCCTGTGGAGAAGCACAGTCCATAATATTACCTGGTGACCGCTCGCTCAGAAAGGCGTGTAGATGAACACGCTTCCTGCGGTCACATACGTGTGTTTACTGTTAGCGGGGATGGAGCCGTTCAGTGGGATCAGATGGCCGCGATGGTTCCTCATCTGCATGGATGCAATTTATGGAAATAATGTGAAAATGTATTTTCATAAAGCACTCAGTGCATCTTAAACATTCCTGTACCTTCCAAAAAATAAAAAATGAACAAACCAATTGACTTTGTTTCCAAGTTTGAACATAAAAAATAGGTGGTTTGAGAAGGGCATGGAGGAAGCCATCTATGTTAAGAAAGAAAAAACCAATCTTAAACAGAGGGGGTGGGGGGTGGACTCAGATTTTAGCTTCCAAAAACCTACAATGCAGTGATAGAGTTAATCCCTTCCCACAATCATTGCAGCCTCAACCCCTTTACAGGAGAACAGAAGACCTCACCTATTCAGCCAGGCCAACAATTCTCTAAACAAAAACAAGACTTTGTCAGGCTACTGTATAAAGCCTGGAACTAAACGCTATTTCTGACATTTTTAATTGAAAAAGCTTCCTGGATGGAAGAGAAACGTCTTCAAACTTGGAAACAAAGTCTAGTGGATTTTTTTTCAAAGTCGTAGGGAAGCGGAATTCTCCCGGGTGGTGCCCGACTTTACACGAGTGAATGAAGTGAATGTGATTGGTCGATTATTCCAGGGGGCGGGATTGTTTTGGAGGAAGGTTCACAAGCAAGTTTGATTGTGGACGGTTTGTATCTTGCTAACCAGTTAGCAACATAGTGCTAGTAGGTTCCCAATAGGAAATTCCATTGGGACCAAGTAGCACTAAATTGGTGACTTAGAAATGACGCTGTCAAGGAACGCTATGGACAGAGGAAACATGCAAGAGGAGGAGAGTTTAGTGTCGGAGGTCGTGGATGAGTCTCCTCCGTCATCCATTTTTTATTTAGAGGAGGAAAGCGGGAGGAAGATGTTGTGGAAGAGGACGCCAGGGCGGCAGAAGCTTGGTTTGGTGTAGAAGGCTTCCAGCCGTACATGTTTGAGCCCTTGCCTCACAACGCTGCCAGTTCTGTTAGCTCTACGCCTGCTGAAGACACAGACGTCCATCCCCGTGAACACTGGGACGCAACTCAATGGGAAAGGAAAGGATTCTGATTTCAACCGCTGCGTATATTAGCTGCGACATATGAATCAAGATGCTATGACCGAAAACATTTGATTGACAGATGACCGTTGATATATGATTGGCCGAATGTAGGTGTGTTTAGGCTGACGTAGAACTAACTGGCCTGCATGAGATAAGGAAGAAAATGAAACATTTTAAATAAAATTTCTAAATTTTGAGACAATATGGTCTGATAAAGAGAACATTTATATACATGTTTAAGTCAGAATGATTTGACATTTCAATATGACTTCCCTACGACTTTAACTTTTTTGGGAATGACTATGACCTGAATGACTGAGAATCTTCACCACTATATTCACGGACCTTCAACACGACATCAGGAGAGTTCAGTCCAAAGGTGTCGGTGATGATCTTAAAAGAGATGTTATAAAAACACGAATTAGTGTAAAACAGTCAATTTTTGGATGTTCATCATGTTGCATTGCTAAGAACTAACATTAAAATATTTGCGATAGAAGGTCTGTCTTTATAAAGTGGAACCAAAATGATTCTGTTTTCACAACAACAGTATTATATTTATAGTCTGTCGGCTTCTGGAGCAGGTCAGTGAAACGAGTGATGAGTGTCATACAGATATTTTACAAAAGTATTTCTACCTGTTGAACTCTTTCTCATCTTTTTTTCACATTGTAATCCTAAACTTTACAACACAACTCTTTTATCAGAAAAGATTGGAGAATTGTAGCATGCAACACAAAAGTTAACAATAAAATTGCTTTATTAAAAAGCTAAAAAATAAAAAACCGGGAAGGGGAGACAGATGATCTGGTTACCTGTTTGATTATGTTGCCTGGAGCTCCAAGAGGAAAGGAGACTTCTCGAAGAGCAGCAACTTCTTCTGCAATAAATACTCAACATTAATATAAATAAGGATTTCTAAATCAATAAAAACAGGTAAATGATGTGATAAATGCACAATGACGTTCGAAACACAGTCATTTACAATTCAAAGTCTCTTCATGGCGTCCGAAAGCCACAGTCATTTCTTCCCACAATCTTTTAATAGTGGTGATATTTATGGGCTAAATCACAGGATGTCTGTAGATTTGTCATTTGCAAACCCTCTCCACTAGAAGCTTTTACTCGCTCACCATGTTTCACATTGTTACAAATGTTCCAGGGTACGTGGTGCGGAAATTCTCTGTTCTGTGAGGAGGTGTCATGATCTTGGCGCCTGATTACTCATTTCATTGACCTGCCTAGCTCCGCCCAGTTCTCATTACTGTAGCCATTACTGTTCTGATCTGTTAGCCTGACCTGTCCTCAGACTCCTGCTGGATTCTGCCAGTGTACCGAACCTTGAACTGATTCTTGACACCATCCTAGATTTCTAAAATGGTCTATGGAGTTCAGTGCAGTGAGGAATGCTCTGATCTTTATATTGGAAAAACCAAACAACCTCTCCACAGACGCATGGCCCAACACAGGAGAGCGCCCTCCTCTGGACAAGACTCTGCGGTACATCTAAACCTTATGGACAAAGGACATTCTTTGAGGACCAGAATGTTCACATTTTGGACAAATAAGACAGGTAGTTTGAGAGGGGCGTGAAGGAAGCCATCTATCTTCTTATCATCTTAAGAAAATACAAACGTAAACAGAGGGAATGGATTCAGGTTTGAGCTTTCCAGGTGAACAGAAGACCTCGCCTGTTCAGCCAGGCCAACAATCCCCTCTAACGACCCCCCTTTCAGAGACATAGACAGGTATGGGGCATTGCAGGCTAACAAAGAAGCCAAACGACCCCCATTCCAAAGGGGGGGACCCGTTCATCCGTTTATATTTGCATGTTTTCTAAACAAAAACAAGGCTTTGTTTTTGGTCTACTCTATAAAGCCTGGAACTCAACGCTATTTCTGACATTTTGAATTGAAAAATCTTCCTGGATGGAAGAGAAACGTCTTAAAACTTGGAAACAAAGTCCAGTGGATTGATTTTTAATTTTCTTTCTTTGGAAGAATCAAACATGTTACCCATTGTTTTAAGTTACAAACAGGACTACAGTTTAATGGCTTCCTTATTGCTATTAAATGTGGAAAGTAGAAAAGCATTCAAGGTTGTAACTTACACCTATAACTAAAACTCACACATGATCTGGATCATTACCCAATCTAAACCTATCGTTCTTTAGCAAGAGGCGCACCTCTGGTAAAAAAAAATAAAAATAAGTCCTTGAAATCCCTTCATATGTCTTTCATTGATTCTGCTAACAAACCAACATTCGCTTTTTTTGTCCTCAGTAAAATAAATACCAACTCCGCTGCTGAAGGTGTCAATAGTCACTGCTGCCCCCCTCTGGTTTAATACGGAACTGCTTATTCTGCATAATATCCCCATCTCACAATGTTAGAGAATCTTTGAAAAAATGACTCTTTCCAGATTATAATATGGATCATCGCTGAAATTTAATGGGCTGATCCTTGAAATGAAAACTGAAAATGAAAACAAACAAACACAGCTGCATTAGTCTTTTATAGCAAATCTAAGGCAAACCTCTAAGTCTACAGTTCTCATGATAAACTCTTGGTCTTGTTGAGAAAGGCTGAATAAGGATCAGAGATTGTAAATAGGGTTGATATATGAAACTTGACTCAGCTAGTTCGTATTTTTGCCTTTCCTTGATATACTTTAACAACTTCTATCTTTAAGGAGAGTTTATTATCTGCAGTCTGCCTCCCTGCCACGAACAAACTGGTTCAGTTTCAGCTGCAGGTCTTTAATTAAACTGCAGAAGATCTTGGATGTTGCAGGTAGATCCATTAAACTTTGAACATTTAGACGAGTTTTTATTCTAAGAGATTAACAGAAATCTGTTCAGTGAAGACAGAAATATGTCCCACCAATGATTCTGTAAAATCTAAGTGGCACAAAAAGAGACATCTGGGTGTTTAACAACCCAATTATGAGGAATTTTAGCAACTAAAATGTAAATATCAGGGTTTTTTCCATATGATTATAACAATGCTGCCAAACGTTACTCTCTTTTTAAAGGCGCTTCAGGAAGCAACATTAAGAAATAAGTTTTAAAATGGCTTCTATGATCAATTTCATGAACAATTTCATTTATATAGAACCATAGCATACAGTTATAGAGCACTTAAAAAACACACTGACTAAACTCCTGCACCTTCTATAGGTCTATCCATAGAGAGAGAATCAAATGACCAGAGATGTTGAAAATTATAAACCTTTGCTGAAATAATTTGGTTTCTATAAACTGAAATCATGTTTGTTATTGAGGCTTTTAGTCTTAGATTATTGCGTTTTATTTTGTGACAGAAATCATCAAAAATCTGCCAAAACTTGTCTTTTTATGTCTAAATACATTTATATATTTACTGAGTATAAAACGGAACAGGTTAAAATTATAACTTTTTCTTATTCATATAATTATATAATTGTTTTCCTTTTTTCTATGCTTTAATCGGGGCCATTAATCAAGATTTCTCTTTTTTTATTATTAATTTCGGGTTAAAAGCTGAATAAATGCGTCACTTCACCGAGATTAAAACACGCGAACATTCAAAAAAAAAAACTTTGATTCCTCAAATAAGACTAAAAAATAATCCAGACCACAAAGGCAAACAATTCACCCATCTTGTGTTGACATAACGGTCGCCATGGAAACAGATGCACATTTTCCCGCGGCCTGTGAACTGCGTGGGAAACTAGGAAGTTACGGACCGGTTGTGTCCACGCGCTTCACGGCGATCCACGCCGATGGTTGCTGAGAAGATTTATCCAGCCTGACAGGAGTCATTTTTTTTCCAGAACGATTTAAACCCGAGCTGGTCGCACATCCGGTAGGGATTTTCAAAATAATATGCAGACAGGAAAACATTGATAGAAAATAGATATTTATACTAAATAGATATTTATACTAATATATTAAACTAATATGGGATAAAATAAGTCACTTTTATTACAAATGAAAGGCATTTTTTTCCTTGGATGAACTTGTTTATTTTGACAAAGAGATGAAAGATTTAAAAAAAAAAAAGGAAATTTGTTATTAAACCAAGAGGCCCTCTGGTGGTCATAGCTGTTAACTGCATGTAAGTAACCGTTTTTCTCTTTAATTGCTGTGAGTTAATATTTAATTTAATTAGCTGATGTTTATGGAGGAGGATTAGGACGAAAAAAGAATTTGAAAATTAACTGATTTTTATATATTATTTTAGTTTAATATGGGGGAAAAGTCAGAATTCTGACTTTAATCTGAGAATTGTGGATCTTAATGTAGATGGGCACCATGAAGGCAGAGATGTGGAGCACTCAGCTTCACTGATAAACATGGGAGTTCTTTGGGAGGAACAGGAACACATTGGTGGAAAATGACTGAATTAGGCGACTTTTTATGTCCCTGGGGGTCCCTGGTGATGCTGTTTGATTAATGGAAGAACAGAAGGTGATTAAAACAAGAGAGTTAGTCTATAAAACAGACATGGCTTGACTTGATGCTGACATGTTTGTTAGCTGTCAGAATTCAGTCAGAATTCTGACTGTTTTCCCATATTAACCTGAAATAATATATTTTTTTAAAAGTTAACTTTTATTTTCTCAGCGGCTATCTTCCAACATTTTCCCAGATCTGCTTCAACTGCTGCATAGTCAACAGGATTTTATGCCAAGAAGTGAGTTGGGGTCAAAGGTCTTCTTCTTCTTCTTCTTATGAGATCTTATGGCGGTTGGCAAACTTGTGAGATGTGCATTACCGCCACCAACTAATATGGAGTAAAGCAAGGAAACAGGATACTGTTTAACTGAACCCAACATAATAAATACTAAATAACATTTGCCCTCATAATTTTAATTTATCTTTAAGTCATTGTGCTTCTGCCAGTTTCTAATGGTCCCATCGGTTTTCCCATCATGCTTTCAACCATTTCCCAGTTTAAATCTTTAACTTCCAGATATTTTTCTGCAGCTTTCACTACTATATTGATTTCATCTGTTTTTCTTGTCGTCCGTGCACTACAATTGATCACTTCCACCATGAATAGAACAAAATCTTTCTTTTTAACAATTAGTGAGTCTTCTTCAATTTTGTTACATTTCTCCAGAGGCTTTGAACTAGCCATGTGTAGGTTTGGGTTTTTCTAACTGAGATGGGATCCTTTTTGCAGCTTCAGCGTATGTTATTCCAAGCTCAAATTTCATTTTTTTAATTTCCTCAGACCCTTTGCTTGCTTCACAGCCGCGATAAGCAGCAGTATGATCTCCACCACAGTGGGGGTCAAAGGTCAGGGTTGGGTGTAGAATACTACTAAATGTAAATTATTCAAACTCCTCCAGTAAAGCACCACTCATCTAGTAGCTATGATCCTGCTCTATAGAGTCAGTTGGTTTTAAGGCTAATCACTGCCCTCTCGTGGCCATAGAATGTAACTTCAACTGAACTACATGAGTAGACCTGAACTAATTAAAGCTTCATATAAGCTTCTGCATTTGGCTTTTAGAAACAATAGCCCATAAATAGATGTTTCAGTTGGTAAACATAGCATGTTTAGATGTAATTTATTTATATGTCACCTTAAATATTATTTTTTGGTCAAATTAATTCAGCAGTAAAAACTATTAACCTCTTTCCTTTCGTTTTTGCAGCTAGGAAAGATGTTAAAGAGAATAGAGATGCACTGTTTCGAGGTTAGTGGTCTCTAACTATCAAATATGATAAAACATATTTTCCTAATGTCTTTATTAAAAATAATTTCAGGAATAATTTTGCTACAAAACGTGAATCCTCCAAATAAAATTTTTGCAGTTAAATTACAAGTATCTATTTTTTTTTTTATCATAAATATCATAAAATAAATATCAGCTTAATTATGATCTATTATCATAATGGATTATAATCAATTGTGATCTGTTATACAAACCGGATTCCAAAAAAGTTGGGACACTAAACAAATTGTGAATAAAAACTGAATGCAATGATGTGAAGATGGCAAATATCCATATTTTATTCGTAATAGAACAAAGATGACAGCTCAAAAGTTTAATCTGAGTAAATGTAACATTTTCAAGGAAAAATATGTTGATTCAAAATTTCCCAGTGTCTACAGATCCCAAAAAAGTTGGGACAAGTAGCAATAAGTGGCTGGGAAAAGGATATTGAGCAAATAAGGAACAGCTGGAAGACAAACTAACACTAATCAGGTCAATTGACAACAGGACTGGGTATAAAAAGAGCCTCTCAGAGTGTCAGTGTCTCTCTGAAGCCAAGATGGTAAGAGGATCACGTATTCCACCATTGTTGCGCAGAAAGATAGTGCAGCAATACCAGAATGGTGTTGCCCAGCGTAAAATAGCAAAGACTTTTAAGTTATCATCATCAACCGTGCATAACATCATCAAAAGATTCAGAGAATCTGGAACAATCGCTGTGCGTAAGGGTCAAGGCCGTAAAACTTTACTTGATGCTCGTGATCTCCGGGCCCTTAAACGTCACTGCACCTCAAACAGGAATGCTACTGTCAAGGAAATAACAGAATGGGCTCAGGAATACTTCCAGAAAGCATTGTCAGTGAACACAATCCGCCGTGCCTTCCGCCGTTGCCAGCTGAAACTCTACAGTGCAAAGAGGAAGCCATTTCTAAGCAAGCTCCACAAGCTCAGGCGTTTGCACTGGGCCAGGGATCATTTAAAATGGAGTGAGGCAAAATGGAAGACTGTTCTGTGGTCAGATGAGTCATGATTTTAAGTTCTTTATGGAACACTGGGACGCCGTGTCATCCGGACCAGAGAGGACAAGGATAACCCAAGCTGTTATCAACGCTCTGTTCAGAAACCTGCATCACTGATGGTATGGGGTTGCATGAGTGCTTGTGGCATGGGCAGCTTGCATGTCTGGAAAGGCATCATAAATGCAGAGACCTATGTTCAGGTTCTAGAACAACATATGCTTCCATCTAGACGTCATCTGTTTCAGGGAAGACCCTGCATTTTTCAACAAGATAATGCCAGACCACATTCTGCAGCAATCACAACATCATGGCTACGTAGGAGAAGGATCCGGGTCCTGAAATGGCCAGCCTGCAGTCCAGATCTTTCACCTATAGAGAACATTTGGCGCATCATAAAGAGGAAGGTGCAACAAAGAAGGCCCAAGACGATTGAACAGTTAGAGGCCTGTATTAGACATGAATGGGAGAGCATTCCTATTTCTAAACTTGAGAAACTGGTCTCCTCTGTCCCCAGACGTCTGTTGAGTGTTGTTAGAAGAAGGGGGGATGCCACACAGTGGTAAAAATGGCCTTGTCCCAACTTTTTTGGAATTTGTTGACGCCATGAAATTTGGAAATAACATATTCTTCCCTTAAAATGACACATTCTCTCAGTTTCAACTTTTGATCTGTGATTTGTGTTCTATTCTGAATAAAATATTTGTTTTTGACACCTCCACATAATTGCATTCAGTTTTTATTCACAATTTGTTTAGTGTCCCAACTTTTTTGGAATCCGGTTTGTAGTTAATTATGATCTACTGCTAAAATCAAATCTGTTTTGAATTTTAAGCAAAAGAAATTCTGCAAAAAAGAATCAAGAGCATCTTTACTTTAACATATCTGAATCTTTATCTTTATTAAGCTTAAACGTTTTCATTTGTTATAGTTCATTTAATTGCCGTCTCCTTTTTATGATACAGATATGAATGAAATAAAGGCGAATTAAGTAAATGTTTATTTGTCCGTTAACAGAAGAAAATCAAATCGTAGCTGAGGCTTTTCTAAACCAGTCTGTGGTTTTAGGACCAAAAAAAAAAAAAACAGTTAGAATATTGAATCTTCATTTGGCAGAGTTCATAATAATATATAAGCTTTAAGGAATAATTTTCTTCTTGAGGTTTTGATATAAGGCTGGGCAGAGGAATTGTCTGCAGCACTGCAGGTCCTGGGTTCAATTCCCTAGGATCTGAATTTTGCATGTTGTGTGGGTACATCGGCTTCCTCCCACAGTCTAAAAACACGACTGTTAGCTTGATAGGTGTCTTTAAATGGCCCTTACAGACCTCAGTCCATGTATACATGGCTGTTTATCACTGACCCTTCGATGGACAGGCGACCTTTCCAGGAGGCACCCCGCCTGCTGCCTACAGATTGCTGAAGATTGGCTAAACCCCCAGACCCCCACAAGCAAGCGGTAGAAGATGGATGGATCGTTGCAGATAAAAACTATGAGCACCACCAGAGGGCGACAAATTGCATTAATGATCAATACAAACCAACACACTTCCATCCAAGAGTGTTTTAAAATCATAAAAGATGAAAATATTAGTTTTCTCCACTTTTGCTTAAAGCATGCTTAGTGTGAGGGATTGCTGAAGAGTCAATGAGTCGATGCAATCAGCTGGTTTTCCTTAGATAGAAAACTTTGAATCAATCTGACTGGATGATCTGGTGAACTGGAAAGTGACCCGAGATGACATGATGTGAATTGGAGCTATAGAAATAAACTGAATAGAATTTAAAATTAAACGTATTTTCTTGTGGCAAAACCATAAAAAACATATGAAAAATTTTGTAAAACGTGAAAAAATTATATCTGTTACAAAGAAAAACCCTTAAAAACAATTTTTTTTTTAAAGAAATTTGGCAGCATAATTGTAAGAAAGATTTAATACTCTAAAATACATTTTTTTATTCATTAGTTTTATTTCTGGATGGCATTTAGTTTTCCTCTGAATGTCTTCCTTGTTTGCAGCAATAATGGAGCAAACTTCACTCCATATTCTCTCAGCCAGAACTCCTAAAGCCAACAGAGCCGATCAGAACCTGATTTTATTGGCAGCAGAATTAAACGTTTATAATTAAACACGTAGTCAGACATCATGGCATTAAAAATAACCTGGTTTCCCAAGGAAGGAGATACACTGAAAAAAAACAATTAGTTAAAAAAAGAAAACTAAAGTCAGACATTTATTGTAACAAAGTGATCTGTGAGATAAGAAAGAAGCGTGAAATATAACAAGACCTGGCTGGTTCCTGTCCATCCAGATCAGGTTCTCTGGGCTGAGGAAAAGAAACCAGAGAGAAAAATATGAGCCTTTTGTCTCCTGATAAAAGTTCTTATATTTCCGGATCTCCTCCAGCATCTTCTGCTCTTTTTACAGAACAGTTGTTGCTTTTTTTAACCTTAAATGTGCTGCAGCAGCATCCAGCCTTTAAACCCCATAAAGCCAAGTGTATCATATTCAATGCATGAGTTTTTGAGACTTCTGCATCCTCAGTGTGAAGTTTTTGTTGTTGAAACACTGACTTAAATATTCAGAAACATGTATTGAATAGAAAATGTATAAAAGATTATATGGAATTGCCTAATGCATCAACTTTGATGCAAATAAATGATCTAATTTAACTTATGCACCATTTCCCAGAAAGGTCATTGACATTCTAATTTTGAAAAATGTCTTCTTTCAGTTATTTCAGGCTTTAAAGGGTTCAAACATATCAGCTAGATATGTGGAGCAGCAGACATCTGACACCGCCGCCCTGTGGAGCTCCACTTTCTCTCCTCCTGGTGCACCCCCTCCCCAGGGGAGCTTTAAAAGGTTGCAGGACGTCCCGTTCTCACCTGTCTCTCTGAGTTTTCCCCTCATCATCATCTCACCTCTTCTCCTGTTGACACCATGAGTCTGAGCCGCACCAAGAGAATCAGCTCCAGTAACTCTGTGCGGAGCAGCGGCGGCTCCAGAAGGTTGAGCGGCTTCGGTTCAGGTCAGGGGGGCTTCAGTGGCGTCTCTCTGAGCAGCAGCTCCCTGTACGCCGGTGCCAACGGGCACCTGGGCCCCGCGCTGACATCTCTGTCAGTTAACAAGAGTCTGCTGGCCCCCCTGAACCTGGAGATCGACCCCAACCTGTCCATGAGCAGAGCCCACGAGAAGGAGCAGATCAAGAGCCTCAACAACCGCTTCGCCAGCTTCATCGACAAGGTAAAGAAACCACCTGAGGCCGTTTCCATAGAAACAATCATTTGGTGAAGTTTTTTTTCTTTTCCACTTATTTGACGGTGTATTAGGGCCAGGCTAGATTTTTTTTTAATCCCTCTATTTCAAGAATAAAGTCGTAAAATTATGAGAATTAAGTCGCAACGAGAATAGTAATAAAATTACGAGGATAAAATCGCAAAATAACAAGAATAAAGTCGTAAAATTATGAGAATTAAGTCGCAACGAGAATAGTAATAAAATTACGAGGATAAAATCGCAAAATAACAAGAATAAAGTCGTAAAATTATGAGAATTAAGTCGCAACGAGAATAGTAATAAAATTACGAGGATAAAATCGCAAAATAACAAGAATAAAGTCGTAAAATTATGAGAATTAAGTCGCAACGAGAATAGTAATAAAATTACGAGGATAAAATCGCAAAATAACAAGAATAAAGTCGTAAAATTATGAGAATTAAGTCGTAACGAGAATAGTAATAAAATTACGAGGATAAAATTGCAAAATAACAAGAATAAAGTCGTAAAATTACAAGAATAAAGTTGTAATATTAGGAGAAACAAGTTTTATTTTATGACGACTTCTACAAGAATTCATTTCTTCCCTAAAGTGAGGAATGTTGAGCATCATGTGAAGTTCTACTTTAGCATCAGTTTGATAAATCGGGAAATCTTTTAGCAGCAGCATCAAACTGGGCAGGATGTCAAAGTGGACTCTGGTTGCTGATTAGTGGAGCTGGTTGGCCGTCATCTGCTGGGCGGAGCTCCAAGCTTTCTTTCTACACTAGAAAAACGATCTAGAAATAAGCAAGATTTCTTAAATTAAATGCATTTACCCTTAATTTTAGTAGGTAAATAGTTTGCCAATTGAATGAGTATTTTTATTCTTAGAATAAGATAATTAGATAAAATGCGCTTGAAATAAAACAATTCAATTGTGTTTTCTTATTTTAAGTGTACATTTTCTTGTTCCATTGGCAAAATCTCCTCAATCCAAGAAAAAAATGCACTTATTTTAAGAATAAATGACTTATCTAGATTTGGATTTTTTCCCGTGTAAAACTGGTTGATGAATGATGACTTTATTCTCGTAATAGAAGAAAAAAATCTCTAGCCTGGCCCTAATACTCCGTCGTATTGTTCGTTCAGATGTGATTCATGAAAATGTGAGAAAAAAACATTCAGTTCTTTTCTTTAGTCAAAGATGAATGACCAGCTGATTAATCAGCTCCATTAGAGCAATAAGATCTTTAAATCTTAAAAAAAGCTGTTTTGTTCGCAGCATTTTAATTTCTCTTTTAATTAGAAATTATTTAGACTAAATGATTTTAAATTAAATGATTAAATGAGATTAAAACAGCTTTAGTCACTTTGCTGAAGCTGTTTTAAATTTCACCCAAATAAAGGCAAAAAATAAACTTTTTAACAACACTTTATTTACACTATTCAAACAATAGAATCAATTACCGATGTGAAAATCATTAAATGAGGAGCTCGTTAAATTTTAGTTGTCCTTCATCTGACACAGTACATAAGAATTTGTTTACTGAATAAAATCCTATAAAAATCCTAAAGAAAAGTTGAAGCAGCTGCAGCCTTTGCTGCGGTTATGAATCAGAAAATGTGAGCAGTGTCCTTGAAGCTGCTGAGGAACGTCGATGGGCAGATTTCCCACAAAAAGGAGGAGCCGTTTCGCCGATGGCACCGGATATCGATATCCTTCCAGAGAGGATTCTCACGGAGTGGGTAACACCCTGACAATAAAGGCTTTGTTGACCCCTCTCAGCAGAATACAGATACCTGTCATTTCATCCACAGGATATGGAAGCCCATTACTGCCAATTAAAAGTAAAACAAATGGAACATGTTTCGACATCATTATGAGGTTTAAAGTCATCATTTGTAGTGGTGATTATGACATACTGCGTATAATGACTTTAAATAATTACGTTTTTTTTTACTTTCATTTGGCAGAAATGGGCTTCCATAGTTTAAAGCATTTCTTGCCTATATAAAAACAAACTATGAATAAATCAGTGTTATTTCTGCTCTGAAAGCAGAGAACTGGTTACATTAAATTATTTGAGTTTGTTCAGTGATGCTCATGAATGAGAAGCATTGGAAACAATATGGAGTCATTTGTGATTTCATTTACCCTAAAACCCGTATAACTGTATTAAATAAGCTTACATAACCCAAACCTTCAGTTAATTATATAGTTTGAATTTTTTTAAATGCCTCTAAACTGAATTTTAAAACGAACAAAATACTAAACTATAAATATTAATAAAATATGTAAAACATCAGTTTTTTTTAAATGAATATGAACTTCAAAAGGATTTACTGAGGAGAATAGAATAGAATAGAGTACAATAGAATAAAACAGAATACAACAGAGTAGAATAGAGTAGAACAGAACAGAATAGAGTGGATTAGAACACAATACAATACAATAGAATAGAATACAATAGACGGAATAGAATAGATTAAAACACAGTAGAATACAATAAAACAGAATAGAACAGAATAGAATAGAATAGAATAGGACAGAATAGATTAAAACACTAAGAATACAATAGAATATATTAAAACACAATAGAATACAACAGAATACAATGGAATATAACAGAATGCAAAAGAATAGAATAGAGTAGAATAAAACAGACTACAGCAGAATAGAATAGAACATAGTACAACTGAATAGAATATATTAGAACAGAATAGAATACAATACAGCAGAACAGAATATAACAGAGTAGAATAGAATAGAGAAATTAAAGACTTCACATTCAAATACAAACTCTACCTATGAAAATAAAATATAACCCAGTTACAGTTATTTCCTGTTCTTAGTTGAAAATGTTTCCATTAGTTTACGATTTCAATAATTGATTAAAACGATTTATTCGATTTATTATTTTATTCCTAGTTTACCTCTTCCTCTAAACTGACGCATATTTTCCTACTATGAACAAATTACAGAAGCTCTTTGGGTTTCAGCTTAAGATTTTCATCTGAAATTATTTATTTCATTTTTTCATGGCGTCCTTTTTTTAAAACAGAGTGTTTTATGTAAGCAAATGTAAAATCTAATTTACTGAAATATTAAAATTTTATTCATTCAGCTCTGTAGATTAGCGCAGAGATTACAGATGTTAGATAAAGGAACTAATGACACTGCTTTATAAAGCATGTTTATTTCTTTATAGATACATGAAAAATCCTGTTTAATAATGAAACAACACGTCTCACTGAGAGAAGTTTAAACCATGAGAAATGGGGAATAAATGAAAAGCAAAGTGAAGCAGAGTGAAAGTTTCCTGCAGTAATATAATCCCACCTGTTCGCTCTTCATCAAACATTAAAGAGCCAAATTCTCTCCTGCAGAGAAGCAATGAGTTGGATGTTAGAGACGAGCTTCACTGGTTGAGCGGTGACCTACTTTAAATCTAAATGAAAGTCTAAACCATTATGGGATCCAATGGCATTCGCTGAGACTTCTTATTGCAGAAACCATCTGATGTGTGACATTTAAACATTCTGTAAAAACCCAAAAAACATGAAGAATTCAGATGGGATTAAAAAGAGAAAGCCGCTCTCTGAGTGGATGATCCTGGATATTCAAGCCGCCTGACCCACTTGATTCCCATTGAGTGAGGCTGTAACCTGATCAATCTGGCCGGGCAGGATGCCGTGCTGCTGCATAGGCCCATTATTCTGCTCTGAACAGAACCCAGGCTTTGTCTGGACTGGACTGCAGGCAGGAAACCTGAGCTGAACACAAACTGTTCTGGGACGATGTTTGACGAGAAGGTCCATCTTCTTCTTTACTTTTATTTTTGCAAAACTCGAACTGTAACATTTACAGCATTTTGTCCAATTCCAAGCACAAACAACTTTCCATTTTATTGGTATTTCTTTGGTGATGACTAAATAAAGAATTATGAAATGAAAGATGACAGTTATAAAAAAGCTGAAAAGTGCAGCACACATTTATATTAATTAAACACTTTGCAGAAATGCCCATTTCTTCATCTGCAATGGGGATGATCAGTGATGCTCATGAAT
The DNA here is from genome assembly GCF_016077235.1 of Cyprinodon tularosa. Taxonomy (NCBI): domain Eukaryota; kingdom Metazoa; phylum Chordata; class Actinopteri; order Cyprinodontiformes; family Cyprinodontidae; genus Cyprinodon; species Cyprinodon tularosa. Next base: position 27,179 of record NW_024038354.1, read on the forward strand.
GAGAAGATTTGGGAACAATATGGAGTCATTTGTGATTTAATTTACCCTAAAACCCGTATAACTGTATTATATAAGCGCATAAAACTCAAACCTTCAGTTAATTATATACTTTGAATTTTTCTAAATGCCTTTAAATTGAATTAAAAATAAACAAAATACTAAACTATAAATATTTACAAAACATGTAAGACATCAGTTTATCAAAACAAATATGATCGTCAACAGGCTGTACTGAGGAGAATAGAATAGAATAGAACAGAGTAAAATGTAATAGAATAAAATAGAATAGAATAGAATAGAGCAGGATATAACAGAGCAGAATAGAATAGAACAGAATGAAATAGATTAGAACACAATAGAGGACAATACAACAGAATAAAACAGAATAGAATAAAACAGAGTAGAATAGAATAGAATAAAGTAGAATAGAATGGAATAGAGCAGAGTAAAATGTATTAGAATAAATAGAATGGAATATAACAGAATGGAATAGAGCAGAATAGAATAGAACAGAGTAGAATAGAGTAGAACAGAATGAATAGATTAGAACACAATAGAAGACAATTAAACAGAACAAAACAGAATAGAATAGAGTAGAACAGAATATAACAGCATAAAATGTAATAGAATAGAACAGAATAGAATAGAGCAGAATATAATAAATTAGAACACGATAGAATACAATACAACAGAACAAAACAGAATAGAATAGAATAGAACTCAATGTGTGACATTTAAACATTGTTTAAAATCCCAGAAAGTCAAGAATTCAGATGGGATTAAAAAGAGAAAATCACTTTCTGAGTGGATGATCCTGGATAGCCACCTGAGCCTGTGAAGGTTTTACAGTATTTATTAAACACTTTGCAGAAATGCCTATTTATGCACCTGCATTGGGGTCAATCAGCTTTACTCTCCCGCTGGAAGGAGATCCCCCATACCAGTCTCAAGTCTCCTGTCGCCTCTAAAAAGTTTTCTTCAAGGATTTAGCTTCGATTCCTCCCAACAAATCTGAACAGCTCGCTGCTGAAGAAGGTCATCACTGTGAGGGAGTCCTTTGGCCCTGTTGTTCAGGAGCAGAAAACTCCTCCTGATGAAACAGGGATTCAAACCCAGTCTCCTGTTTCAATGATGCACGCTCACACCTGGAGCATGAGCAGAATAACAGGCAGTCAATAAAAACAGTATCAAACAGTTTAACAGGTGAACAGAACCGACCAGTGATGATAAAAACAGGAAATATTGAAAAACAACATCAGGGAAACCAGAAGAGCATTCAGACCAGAAAGCATGGAAACGGGTTGGCGGAAGCCTAATTGAAGGTATTTTGGAGGAATTTCACAAATTTTTCAAAAGGCTAATAATCTCCACCTTAAAAAAATGCTTGTGCGAAAGCGTGCACAAGCCCATTTCTCCTCGTGCACGCTCTGTTTAAAAGTTGCTGTTCTCATAGCTCATACAAGCTTACCGTGACCAAACACCTGCCCTAACCTCTAAATCCGTCCATCACCAGATAGAGCGGCGACTATAGTGAACTTTATAGTGAAGTCAGTTAACTGACCGCTCAGACAGATGATCACTGCTTTTGCTCCGTTGGTCACGTCACTCCTCCTCCACCGCGCGATGCCTGCATTGGCTTGCCAACTCCATGAAAAAAAAGGGACATCTCATGTGCGTGCCAGCTCACTTGATTGCCTTTACCCCTTATTTTCTTTTAGCCCCCTTTGTGTGTAAAGTGATTTTTTTAACTATTTGACTTAAATCTGCTTGTGAATTAGATGCATATTTGCAGTGTGCTTTATATTCATTATCGCAGACTTTTTCCACCCAGGTATATCAGTTTTTTTTCCCATTCCTCCCTATATTTCCGCATGCTTTTTTATTTTTTCGGAGGAGGAGCATCGCTGTGCAAAGCTGCACCGCCCCCAAAAGCAGCATCGACATTTTAATTGCTCAGTTTGTCCCCCCTGCTCTGTTGTTGGCTTAACCAATGGGATGAGGGGATTCTGGATTGTTACATATATGTTGTCAGCTCATTGGTCACAAGGCAGGAAAGGGCATGGGGAGAAGTTTACCGTTAGTTTTGTATCTAACAGGCCCTTCATTTTCCCTTAGCTTTTTACCAATTATTTTTTTACTTTCAAAGTAATATGGGACAAAGTGCGTTTCTTTTCCACTTAATACACGAGTGGTACTTCTATTTCTAAATACAGAATGTTTGGCGACGCTATACCATCTTTGTTATTAGTCGCCGCTGTTGGGTAGCGACAGCCAATGGCGACAGCGGACCACTGTGACAGCAAATCCCATAATGCTTTGCGAGGAGAGCTCTCCATGCAAAGCATTCTGGGATAAATCTGCCTCTTCTGAGGCCTTTCTTTTCATTTCATATATTTCGTAGACACTGTTTCTCTTCCGACCCTCGGCCATTTTCAAAGAACCGCGGTGAGAAAGGTGAGCTTCAATGACTGTCTGAAACCGCAGCTCACCACAGATATAGGCCTGAAAGAGCGCAGAAAAAGATAGCTAACGGGATGAGCATGTACAGTAGGATGACGTTACATAAACATATCACCAGAATGATTGACAGTTAGAAGGACCACTTATTGAGATGATCCACCTGGAAATAAAAGATCGTCCTCTATACCTTTAAGAGCAAGCTGCCAAAACCAACAAAGCACTTTAAACCAAGATAAAAAGATAAATTAGTTCAATAAATCAAAATGCACAAAAGGAAAGGGTACAACGTCAAACTAAGAAACAAAACAAGCCTTTTATAAAATTAGCAAGGCATTAAAAAACATGAATACACAACAAACAAAAATAAAACCAAAAACCTGGAGATCCTGACAATCATTTTAAGACTTCCTTGAATGAAATCAGAAAGTGAGGAAGTCTGAGCAGACATTTAATGTGACTGAATAAACAAGATTTTTTTTTACGCAAATCAAAATGCTAACACTGAGGCACAACATGGGAATCAGAGGCATTTATTCTAATTCTCGTTACACCCAGGTTCGTTTTCTGGAGCAGCAGAACAAAATGCTTGAGACTAAACTGGACTTGCTGCAGGCCCAGGGAGTTAGCCGCTCTAACGTGGAGCCCCTGTTCGAGTCTTACATGGCGGGTCTGAGGCGTCAGATGGACCTGGTCAACAACGACAAAACCAAACTGGACGGGGAGCTGAGGAACATGCAGGGTCTGGTGGAAGACTTCAAACACAAGTAAAGCAACAGTCCTTTTATCTCCCATCATATGTGTCCTTAAATGCTGACGTGTTCTCTGTCTGTCATAGATATGAGGAGGAGATAAACAAGAGGAACAACATGGAGAATGACTTTGTTATCCTGAAGAAGGTCAGGACAGATAAACCTCTAAAAACCTCATAGAGTCATTTATTTCTGTCTGTAGCAGTAAACTGAAACCTTCACAATCCAAAGAGACATTTTTCCCTTCAGTCAAGCAAAATACGCAGAAGTCAGTCTGTGGATAAAGGACAACGTGTTTGTTGATAAATATCTACACAAGATAGAATATTCAAAATAGAAAGAACTGCCATTTTATGTTTTTTCTAGATAAAAAAAAAACTTTTTTTTTTGCAATAAAGGGATTAAAATTTCCTCTACAGGATGCTGATATTTGTGTACAATTTTTAACAACAAACATTGTTCCCAGCCTAATAACAGAGAATTAGATCCAAAACAATAAAGGTACAAAAGACCGAGCAGCTACAATTTAATGAATTCCTTAAAATAAACATTAGAACAGCATGAATGTTTCTTTAACTAAGAAAGACTTAAAAACTCTTTAAATGTAGATCTATTTCCAGATATATAGATATACATATATATTAAAAAATATTTCCAGTGCAGCCTATTTGCAAATGAAAGCTTTAAATATCTGAGTCAGCACTGAAGTTATAGGTGAATTTTTAATTGCTGTATCGTAATGTTTCTTTTTTTTTTTTTTTTTTTTTAAAGGAATTTACCAAGATCGTCCCGAAAAGGGCAAACAATCGTACAGTGTACGCCCGGCTTTAGCCTCATTGTCGCATTGCGGTACTTTCTGTATTTGCTGTATTTTAAACATTTGCAGAGCGTTTGCACCATTGTCATCATAGATACTGATGTCATGAAAGATTTAAAAGAAGTTCCCCCTCCAGTAGCTATCCTGACTTTAAATTATGATTTTATTAATATTATTACACCTTTGTTTTTTTTTTTAATTGAACGAATATTTTTGAAATATCATGTATTTCATTTACTCACTTCATTACAGATAATTATAAAGCACTGATTCTTGAAACTTTGGCAAAAACATGTCCCACTAAGAAAAGTGCTAATTCTGTTGGAAAGAAATAACATTTTCATGAATAAAAACAATCAAGGTTATAATCAGGGGGTCCTTTGCACAAATGCAAGGTTCTTTTAAAGTTTATTTTATTTTATTGTTAATTTAATGATTATATGCTGGCCCATTGCCTATAAAATCAGTTGTCCTTGGATAGGAGATAATCATTTCAACTTCATTAAAAAAACAAAAAGTAATAATTGAATTGAATAATATCTTTACCAAATGAAAGGGTACATTTTAATATGTATTTAAAACTACAAACAGTGAGTTTTGAACAATAATAACCATTATTTTGTGATTGCTCAAAATGTGTCCCACATATTTGTCACCACCGTCAGATATTTATAAAAAGCAATAAAATCAGGCAACTAAAAGGTCAACTACATGCCTGAGGACCCCATTTTCAAATCTTCAGCTCTACTGGATGCCTTAAGGCCACTCAAGCTCCTGTAGGTTTGCTATTTTCTCTTAAACTTGTTCATATTTTTGGACACTGCTAATGTCACAACCATAACATGTCAACACCGTCTCTTTTGTATAAAAAATATTAGATTAGATTATGACATAAATGTTTACTTTTTAAGAAGAGGTCTAAAGTAGCTAGCAACGGAGGGGAAACAAGATGGCTAATGTGAACAACTCATGCATATCATGTGAAAGAGTAGGATTTTGTCACCACCGTCAGACGTCACCACCGTCAGATTTTCTGTCTGACGGTGGTGACAAAAAACTACAAATGGTTCTCAATGGAGGCTAGAAAATAATTGTTGATCTGTAATGTTTCATTAACTTCTTTTATATTTTTATTTATGTAATTCCGCCTAGATTGCTTCCATATTGTATAACCCTAGGGGATGGGGTGTGCCTTCCCTGTCTCTCAATTCACTATTATGCCATGTTCATTTTGTTTACATCATTTGGGATGCACATAGTGCACCTACTACCTACCTACATAGCACATAGTATACAATATTCCTTGTAAGCTATGGCAGGGCAACATTTAACCAAATCTAACATTTACTGTAATTCCCCCCAATTTCATAGTCATTACACTCAACTTTGACTTTATGTATTTTAGGAAGTTATGGCTAGGAAGCAGATATCTGTGAAGGAAAGAAGGAAAAGAAACAGGGAATATCAAAAGAAGTGTGAAGGCCTACTGACAAAAAACCTACATATATTCAAGCAAATACTCAGAAGGTTCAAAATTTCTACCATAATGCAGCACGAATGACAACTGACAAACAGGACACAATCACACGCAAGAAAATAAAGCATCAGCGAATGATTCTGACTGATAATGATATTTCTTAATTGTACCTTATATTCCTTGAAAAATATTTGTCACCGTGCTCATGATTGTTATTTTTTGGACCAAATAGTTAAATAAAGTTAATAAGCAAGAAACCATTGACTTGAATTGTATACAGTTTGGAATTGTATGTTGAAATGAGGCCACTGTCACCACCGTCAGAGGGTTTTTATTCGTTTTAAATGAATATGCTTGCAATATGTTTCTTCAGTGCTGTTCTCTCATTAAAGTAATGGTCTCTTTTAATACAAAAATATGTTTGTTAAATAAAAAAACATGACTTTTTCTATTTAGGCTTAAAGTAAACGTTATCTGATGTTAGATATTTTAAAGGACTACACGTGAAACAGTTAAAAAAAATTAACAAAAATGAATATTCAACATTTAACAGCATAAATGTGTGCTAACAATGCCAGATAAAGATTTAAAAACTCTAAATACTTATTAGACCAAATAATTAAAAAATAATTAGCTTTTTATTGTGTCTGATGGTGTTGACAAAAACAAAGTAATAACTGGAAAAATGCCTATTTTATGAAAGAAATACAAAATGAGGAGGTTGCACCTGTACACTGCTGAACAGCCAAGACCTTGGTCTATAACAATATACCTTCAGATTTTGTAATCCAACTAACTTTTTATTTTCAAAATTAAAACCTGTTTTATCCAAATTCCCAAGAATCAGTGAAAGATTAATTACACACAAGCCTTTATTTCTGTTAAGTATTACGATTATCTGCTCACAGCGAGTAAAAACATGACATGTAGGATTAGAATATTAAATAAGATCAATAAAAAATTATTGTTACCTTTAGAAAAAAGAAAAAAAGTACAAGTCTTGTGTTCACAGGTACTGTTTTTTTAAGAAGATGACTATACTGTACATCATAATGCCACAGATTTTTGGTCCAGGATTTTGAACATATTTTATTTTGGGGCTTTGTGTGTTTTTCAGGACGTAGATTCAGCCTACCTGGTCAAAGCAGATCTGGAGGACAAAGTCGGAGCTCTGACTGATGAAATCCACTTCCTTCGCAACATCTACGAGGAGGTAAGGAAGCTTTCTCCTTAAAGGAGCTTATTTTTCAGTTTCCTGGCTGTTGATGGTTTTCCATTGTTTGTCCCATAAACTCCTTTCATTTAGGACAAATAAAAAATGATGAAATATTGCTGCAGTACTTTCACCAAACATGTTGGATCTTCCTTAAGCAGCAAATACAAAGTGGTTGGAAAACATTTCAACCTTATATCAAGCATAAGCCGCATGAAAAAAATATCTTTGTCCACATTTTGAAAATAAAAGCATCGTGTCTGTTTTCTGCTCCAGGAGCTGCGTGAGCTGCAGGCCAGCATCAAAGACACCTCAGTGGTTGTGCAGATGGACAACAGCCGCAGCCTGAATATGGAGCAGATAGTCGCCGAGGTCAAAGCCCAGTATGAGGAGATTGCAGCCCGCAGCAGAGAAGAGGCAGAGGCCTGGTACAAGAACAAGGTAGAAACCTTGTTCTTGTTTTTGCAACTTTCAGAAACAGCTGATGTTTAATGGTGGAAATGGTGGTTGTGTGATGGTTTCCAGTTCGATCATTTGTCTGTGCAAGCCAGCCAGTTTGGAGACGAGCTTCGCATGGTGAAGGGAGAAGTCGCTGAGGTCAACCGACTGATCAGCCGTTTGCAGAGCGAGATAGAAGCTGTGAAAGGGCAGGTGCGTCTAAAAGCCAATGTCTACCCGGATACAACCCGATTAAGGACCGGTGCTGATTGGTTTTTGTTACCTCCCACAGCGAGCCAGTCTGGAAAACCAGTTGGCTGAAGCAGAGGAGCGTGGAGAACTGGCTGTGAAAGAAGCTAAAGCTCGGACCAGAGACCTGGAGGATGCTCTGCAGAGAGCCAAACAGGACATGGCCAGACAGCTGAGAGAGTACCAGGTGAGAGGAAAGAGAAGAAAAACGAAAATAGATACAGACTGATAAAAATAAAAAAACAACCAGAAATGGAAGAAGGTCAAATGAAAGGAATTATTCCCTCTCGTCTGCAGGACCTGATGAATCTGAAATTGGCTCTGGACATTGAGATCGCCACATACAGGAAGCTGCTCGAGGGAGAGGAGGACAGGTAGGAGACAGGAGGAGGAAAATGGCTCCCAGTTTAGATCAACCGTTACATTATTAGTCTACTTCTCATACAAATTCCAAGAAAACCCAAAAAAAAAATCCACCGGACTTTGTTTCTAAGTTTGAAAACATTTCGCTTCCTGGATGGGAAGTGAAATGTTGAGTTCCAGGCTTTATAGAATGGACCAATAACACTTTGTCCTTAGAAAACATGCAAATTGAACCGGACGAGCGGGTCCGCCCCTTTGGAATGGGGGTCGTTTGAATTCTTTGTTAAGCCATAATACCAGTATCCGGACAGTTATCCGGACATCCGGACATTCCTTTTGCCTTTTTTCCAAGCACTAAGCTCACTTAGCTGATTGCTCCTTCCTGTGTTTCCAAAAAGGCCAAAGTAAATAACCCAGTCCTTCTTTTCACTGTAGACAAGCCATGATCTGCTTCTCTGTTCTCCATTTTTCATTTGGATGAAATAATAGCTGCATGAATCATGACAGCAGACAAGATAGAGGAGAGCAGGAGGCGGGGTTACCAATCTACTCGCTCTGGAGAGCAGAGTTCGCTGCTTTTAGATGTTGTCTCCAAAGTCTCCTGTAGCAGAAAAAAGTCTCTAGATTTGGCGCTAGGAGCTTTTTAGAAATCAAAGTGCTAGAGGGGTCTGAAAAGTGGCTAAATATAGCGACTAAAGCGCTAAGTTGGCAACACTGCTCTTTGCATGGTTTGTTTTCAAATGGTTTGCTGCTGTCTGTTTGGACCTTTCTGAACATGTGCAGCAAATGGACTGATCCAATATGGGGGACACTGAAGGGGGGGGGCTGAGACACACTTAATATTATCAGCGTTCTGATGGCATTTTAGCCAAAGGATTTTTATCAAAAACATAATTAATGTTATGCTGCAGCTCTGAAGTTACACTTAAAGATGTTATAACCAGACTTTTACTTCTACACTTCTTCTGAAATTGTCTTTAAATTAATTTTTAGGAGATGAAAAGTAAATTTTAGTATGACAATTTTTTTTTCTAGCTTAGTATTTAACAGCATGTTGATGTGGATGTAGCATTAGCAACATTACCAACGTTCCCTGGTCTCCTATACAATAAGTAAAAAGCTACACAAACATTAAGCCTTGCTGACTACCTGCAGGTGAGTCCCTGATTGTTGGAATAGAGACAGGAGTGATGAAAGCGAGGCGAGCTAATGTTAGCATCTCTCCATGAATGATGTAAATACAGGAGGACCAAATAGTGCCCCCTTGTGGACTTTTCTGGTTGGAACTAAGAGCCCACATAAAAAAAAAAAAAAAAAAAACAGTTTAAAACTTCAGATTATCTAGCAGGTTTTAACTAAAGCTTAACACCAACAAACACTTTTTAACCGGAAAAAGTCTGATTTCCAGTTAATCACTGCTTTAATGAATCTGTAGAATTGGGTAAACGTCAAAATCAATTTGTAAATTAAATTAAGTAAAGCTACAGTCTTATTAAATAAACCAGTTTAAAATAAAAATAGTTACAGATGTTATTCAGAATGCCATTAACACATGCCAGCATTTTCCCACCTTATAACAGAGGTAAGAGTAACATCAATGAGCTCTAAGCATGAAACTTTCTTCTTTTCCTGTTCAGACTTGGCCAACAGTCCATCCTTAACATCCAGAGCATTTCCAGCCCCCGTAAGTAACAATGAGGAAAATACTTTACATTTAACAACCTTAAGTTGCTTTTTTTTCCTAAAAAAGGGTGAATCTGTGAAATAAAAATATTTTGAAAATTGTTTCTTTTTATTTTTCGCTCTCTGTGCTTCTTTCCAGCTCCAAAGTACAGCAATGGCTACCAGGGAAGCAGCAGCAGCAGTTCTCCAGCTCCAAAACTGCTAATCAAGACCATTGAGACCAGAGATAACTCCAGATACAGTTCTCACTGAGATCAGATTCAAGATTACATTCTGCTTCTGAAACTCTTATCTCTGGAGGGTTTGGGAAGCCTGCAGGCCTATAAATCAGTAACTTTTCTATAAGATAACTGATCTTTAGATCATGCAAACTTTAAAATGTGTGTAGAACTAGTGCTAGTGTCCTACTTCATGGTTTGTATTAGTAGGCTAATGTTTCTTCTTTAACAAAAAGATTGTTTTAACTGATTTTACCTGTAATAATAAAAGAAAATATATATATATATATATATATAGATAATCAATTTGGAGTGCTATTTCCGTAATGAAAACTTGCCTGTGCAGTTGCATCAGTAATCTTCAGATGGAAATGTAATTATTAGTTTGAAAGATTTTATGTGTTTTCTGTTTGTTCAAAAATAAACCAAATCCTAAAACGTTGATATGTTTTGTGTTTTCCTTAAATATACAGGCTAAAGGTGAAAAGGATGTTTGTTTATAAATAGCAAAGCAAAAGAAAGTTGTCGCCTTAATTAAAATGTAATGCTACCATCTAGAGGCAACTTTGTATAAAGTCAGGAAGACATTTTTGGTCACAAAGATGAAAATGGTATCTTTTCATAAAAACTTTTAAATGCACAAAAATCGACTGAAAATGCTGCAGTACATATGGTGGGTCATCTGGTGGCGCTGTGACAATGCTTCAGAATCAAGTTTACTGCTAAGCAGGTTTGCACTTAAAAGGAATTTGACTTGGTGTTGATGGTGCAGGTAGATATATGCAGAATACAGGATCTATAGTTATATACAGGTCATTTTTACAGCTATATACTCATTGCAGTCCTGGTGCTGCTGTTTACAGTCTGTTATGTATTTGCTGAACATAATAAATGAAACAAATAAGCTGTTTATTTACAGTAAAAGTATCATATGGTTTATGCTTTTTGATTCCAACTGCAAAAACAATAGGCAAAAGTAACCTGTAGGACAATAACAAACAAATAAAAAGCCTGGATGAATAAATATTAGTGAAATTATACAAAAACAGACAAAAATAAATCAGGTACAGAATAAATATCAAGCATGTTCTTAAATAAGGAAAATTACCTTTTTATGAATAAACAAAAGGTCCACATAATTAAATCCGTATTAATGTAAAAATAAAAGGGGATAAAAATCATGAAATTGTGTGTGTGTGTGTTTTTTTTTTTTTTTGTTAGTCTAATGACATATAAATACATGAAAAAGAAAAACAGAACACCAAAAACAATAATTCTTGGAGACCCCGGGCCCCATAGTTGCCCCATGATTCTTAAGCAGTTGCCTAGTTTGCTTATGCTTTTGGCCAGCCCCTAGAATAATGCCACAATACAAGATTTGATAATTAGCCTACTTAAATATAAACTCTTACATTAAAAAGTTGTCTTCCACGTGAGTAAAAAATGTTTTGCTTGCTGCAGTCTGGCTGATCTTGGTTGATAAATCAATTGTCTCATATTATGACTTCCATTTTCATAGTAATATGTCTTATTTTTTTTGTAATGTTACGTTTTTATTCACATAATGAACAAGTCTAATACTCCATCCTAGAAAATTTACTTATATGCAGAAGTTTAATCATATGGAAGATCAGATTCAAAGTCATAATTTCGAGTTTTTAAAGTCATTATTATGAGATACAAAGGTATATGACTGTATCTCATAATTTTGACATTTTAAAGTCAAAATGATGACTTTGTATCTCATATGACAATATATATATATATATATATATATATATTATATAATTATGAATTTAAAAAGTCATAATTATGACTTTGTATCTCATAATTATTACTTTAAAAGTAATTATGACTTTAAAAGTCGTAATTATAATATATTATATATATAAAATTATGACTTTGTATCTCGTAATCTTGACTTTTTGAAGTCAAAATTACAAGATACAAAGTCATAATTATGAGATATGTTATATGACTGTATCTTATAATTTTGACATTTTAAAGTCAAAATGATGACTTTGTATCTCACAATGATGACTTTAGAAAGTCATCATTATAACTACATATATATTATATGATTATGACTTTAAAAAGTCATAATTATGACTTTGTATCTCATAATTATTACTTCAAAAGTAATTGAATTTAAAGTCGTAATTATAATATAATATATATATATATATATATATAAAATTATATATAATTATGACTTTGTATCTCGTAATTTTGACTTTTTGAAGTCATACTTGCGAGATACAAAGTCATAATTATGACTTTTAAAGTGACTTTAAAAAGTCAAAAAAATAATAATAAAGTCTTAATTATAACAATTTATATATGTATATTATATATATATAACTGTATATATAAAATTAATGATAATTTCTACTTTTTAAAGTCATAATTATGAGATACAAAGTTTCAAAGTAGAATACCTCATAATTATAATTTTTATTTTTTACTTTTGTGTGGCGAAAACGGACTTCCATATAAATCTGACTCGAATGGTTAATGTTTATGGTAGCAGGAAAGCATCTAAATAATAAAGTAAAAAAAAAATATATATATATATATATATATGTGTGTGTGTGTGTGTGTGTGTGTGTGTGTGTGTGTGTGTGTGTGTGTGTGTGTGTGTGTGTGTGTGTGTGTGTGTGTGTGTGTGTGTATGGCTGCTACAGGCTGCTAAGCTAAACCTCAACCATTGAAACACAATGTTAAATCCTTAGAGTTATATGTGGAATAAGATCGATTATTTCCATTGTAAACATAAACGAAATAAACCTAAACCAGTGACCATTTTCTTTGTTTACTTCGACGTTGTAAGGAAAAGTCACGTGTCAGTGCGGGAGCCACTCCGGATTGGAGCTCTGCTTCCCTCGCGTCTGATTGGTCAGAGCCTCGAAGTTTTCGCGCCAATGCAATGCATTGTGGGCAATGTTGGCGGAAGTCGGACTCTCGTGGAGAGGATTGTTGCTGTTCGGGGTCGGGGCAGGACGAGCGCCGTGTTTAGGTGTTTAACTCTCATCCGTGGGTGGGAGGGGGGTTTGAGTGGAAACCGTAACCGTGAATCTGCGCGTGGATGCGGGGAGAAGAGTCTTCGGATTCAGAGTCGGGGAGGATGGAGGAGAGTTCGGTTCGGCGGAGTTTGGAGGCGTTGTGTCAAGAACTGAACATGGACGAGCAGACCGCGGCTGAAGCCATGGAGAACTTCACCGCCATCTGGAACACATACACTCTGGAGGTGAACCGTGGCCCTCAAATACTCCCTCAGTTCCCGCTAGTTCCAGCCGAGCAGCAGGGAGGTTAAAGGGCTTCAGCTCCAGTGCTGAGCCTGCCACTGAGGTCACATAGACGCTTTGAGCTGGAAATACCTCAGAAATTAATCATTTAAACTCATTTTATGCTTATCAAGCATAATCAGTTTGAAAATAAACACAACATATAATAAATTTAGAATGGAATAGAATAGAAAATCCCTTTATTTACCACAACAGTGGGCCTAAGAAAATGTATAATTTTATCCAGTTTATTTCTATAGTACCAATTCACACCATATGTCATCCAAAGGAACTTTACAGTTCAACAGATTGTTTGGCTGTGACTCCATCCTGGAGAGAAATATCAGCTGTGCTGCTGCCATCAACACCTTTGTTTCTAGATGTTGGAGCTTGGCCTGTTTTCCAGTGTAGTCCTGTTTCTCTGACTGTGACTAACTGGATGTGCTCTCTTCATCCTCTGACATGGGAGCTGGCTCGGAGCTCGTCTGCCTGGCTGTGTGTATCCTGGACGGGGCCGCCTGTGGAGCTGGTTGACAGTTGCCTTTTGTATCTATGCTTCTTTTTCTATGTCTGCTTCTGTCTCCTTGAACCCCAGTCGGCCTCAGCAGATGGCCGCTCACACTGAGCCTGGTTCTGCTGGAGGTTTCTTCCTGTTCAAAGGGAGTTTTTCCTCTCCACTGTCGCTACAAGCATGCTTAGTGTGAGGGATTGCTGAAGAGTCAAGGAGTCGATGCAATCAGCTGGTTTTCCTTAGATAGAAAACTTTGAATCAATCTGACTGGATGATCTGGTGAACTGGAAAGTGACCTGAGATGACATGATGTGAATCGGAGCTATAGAAATAAACTGAATAGAATTGATCATCCAGCTCCGTGTCCCGCTGACTCCCTGCCCCTGTCCACCATGGTTCCCGGTGCTGACGGCTCGGTTCTGCTGCACCAGATATTTTTTTAGGTCTGAAAAGTAGGACATGTCAGTGAAAAAGAGGACGTCTGATCACCCTACCATATCAACAATCTGATGTTTCAGTGAGTGAGTGCTTGTTGCTATGATGCATCTTTGCTCAGCAGCTTCCCTCGTTGTAAACCAACCAATCAGAGCACAGCTCATCTAAATATTCATGATCCTACCATAAAAGGAAGAAAACCCTTCGTTTCATTCTAGGGCTTTTAACCAGGCTGCATTAGGGCTCATAGAACAGCTAAGATGCCATTTTCAGCCCAACCAATGTTACACACCCTATTAGAGACCTGAAGGACCAGATACCCTATAGAATCATTCTATGACCACTTTAACACTAAAAAGGGATCCGTTCATGAAAAGATGGATCAGATGTGTCACTCCGAGCCGTCCGTCCTTTCCCCCTCTCTTCCTCTTTGTTTTCTCTTGGCCTTTCTTTTTTAACCTTTATGCATCAGTAAATTATTTACTTTTCTTACCCATTGTATAACAGAAGTCCACCCCAGCATTTTTGATCTTAAACAAAGGATTTATGTTCGTAATCTTTGTGTGTTTATTTCTTCCTTTTTCTATAATATCTGATAAAGGGAGAACCAATCATCCCTTTCTATGTATCCTGTGGAACTGTGGATGTCTAGCTAGTGGTTGTAATGAACAGATAGCTGGAGATGACTGGTTCATTGTTTAACAGTAAATATAACAGTAAAAAAAAAAAAAAAAGTAGTAAACATTGTGGCCGAACATAATTTTTAAGGCTCAACCGAAGATCAAATCGATCTGCCGTACCGCATCAATGAGCTGCTTCATCAGTCAAATAGTGCGTTAAATGTGTTTATTTTTATAGTTAAAATGAGATGAAATATGTTTTTGTCCTTGTTTCTGCATGAGCTGACCTAAAGTGGAGGAAGCAGAGTATTAACAGCATCTAAAGATGAACAAAGGTTATTTTCCTGTATTGTTTTCAGGGAGAGGTGGTCCACTGGCTGGCCTGTGCTCTGTATGCCGCCTGCAGGAAAGGCTCCACTCCCACGGTGGGGAAAGGCCTGATGGAGGGAAACTGCGTCTCCCTCACCAGGATCCTCCGCTGCGCCAAGTTAAGGTCAGACTCCCCCCCCAATCATCTGTTGCCCGATGCTTCTTACATCCTAGGACAGAAAAGATGCCCTGCCTCAAAGCAGCCTGTTTTTAAGCTACCAACTGTTACTCTTTTATAATGACAGATAAGAGCCAATCAGAAGGAGGGATTTCGTCTCACTAGCTTGATTGCTGCTGCCCAGAGCTGCACATTTTGCTCTTTGTTCTGCTTAGACGTCTTCCTTAGGGCCCCGTCACACCTTGATGATTCATCCAGCGTATGCGTGACGTCCCAGAGGAGAAGGATGACACAGCAAGAAAATTAGAATAAAAACGCAACAACTGAAACGTTCCCATTCCTTTTAGGTTGCTCCAAAATTATTGATCATTTTAATGATAAAGTGCAAAAGATGAGACATTTTTTATCAGATGCATCATGTTGACAGATATGTTTTTAAACACAGTTTAGTGAGTCAGTCCGTTAGAAACAACTCCTATATCGGTCACATGACTTTCTGGAAACCACACGCTCACCGATAGTGTTTTGCTCTATGGGTTCCACGCATCGGTGTTAATGGACCCATCACTAGTGCCAGCGTTTTTGCCAGATTCTTTGTACGTCAGGCATACGCTGGTCTGAATCGTCAAGGTGAGAAAGTTTTGCTCCTCCCTCTCTGCTCACAGTCTCATCCAGTTCTTCTCCAAGATGCGGAAGTGGGCCGACATGTCCAGCCTGTCGCAGGACTTCCGGCTGAGGATGGACCGGCTGGAGCGTAACTTTGAGGTCTCCACGGTGATCTTTCGCAAGTTCGAGCCCATCTTCAGCGACATGTTTGCGAATCCGCAGGGAAGCGAGGCGCCGCGGCAGCCGCGCAGCAGGAAGCACAGGTACAGAGCGCCGCCGGCTTCTCTTTCCTTCTCATCCAGCGGGACTGCGATGTGCCGCCTAACAGCGTCTCTTCTATAAAACCCTGCAGGCGGCTGCCGTGTCACATCAGTGATGTGTTCAAGTTCTGCTGGACCCTGTTTGTCTACACCAAAGGTATCCAGAAATAAACCCACTCTGTTCTCTTAAAGGCTTTTGCGCTCATATCGGTACAATGTTTGAGGTTATTTCTTTAGAGCGGAGGTCTTCAACAGGGGCTCTGCAACCCCTAGGGGTCCAAAAAGTGATTGATTAGACTTTTTTTGTTAATATTCCCCCCTGCAATTGTTTCCACTATTTGAAATGTCTTTAAATCCACATGAACATGAATTCAACAGACTGTAGTAAACAGATAAATGGAGGCAGAAGATGTCTTTCAGTCATCAATGCACACATTCAGAGACACACAGGAGCTCTTTCAAGCTGGACACCGTTTCATTCACAACACCTGTCCCATCAACCAGGAATCAGAAATACTTTAATAATCCCAGGGAGGGATTACTTTAGTTACATTACTCCATCTGTAACAGAGCGACTATAGGACCAGTTTGCTAGAACACTATTTCATACAATATATATAATTAGGGGGTGCCCGCTCCATCTCACCATCAGTTTGGGGTCCTTGGCCTGGAAAACATTAAAGACTCCTGATCTAGAGACTATTACATTAAACAGGAACTATTAAAGATCCTCCTCAAAGTTCTCTGAAGGTTGTGTTTAGTGTTATTTATTAAACTATAATAAATCTTTCCCACTAATCCATGTAAAATAGGAATAAGAATTGGAATTTATTAAAAATTTTTTGACAACAATAAATTAATCCACAAAATACACACAAAAGAGACTAGTTAACATCAGGGTTTATACAGCAATGAGTAACTAATTTAATGCTTTTTAATGCTCTTTTTATACAGCATTATACAGCATGATAATAACATTTAAGGAAATTTTTTTTTGCCAAATATAGCCTTAATAAAAAATAAAAAATTAATAACTTTTATGTTTTTTAATGGCCCGTGGAAACCCTGATCAAACCAAACACCACTTTCCAAACTAACTAAATTCACCTGAACATAAATAGAAACAAAACCCTCCACCAGATAAACCTGTCTGTTTATACAGCCTGAGAAATGACATCAATTAATGGAAATTGTCTGAAAAGGGCTTTTAAGAAGTAAAACTTATTTTTCATACCCCCTGTAACCCAGTGTTAAAACCACAAGTAAATATCAAAGTTTTTATAGATTTTTAGCATTTTTTATTTATAATTATGAACATATTTATCAACTTATTTAACTAAGACATGAAATCCATACATTTTAAGTAGAACAAGATTCGGAGAGACGGCATCCATCCCACTTTGGATGGTGCAGCTCTTCTTTCTAGGAATCTGGCCACATTTATTAGTCCTCCAAAACCCTGACCACCCAGGGTGCAGACCAGGAAGCAGAGTTGTAGTTTAACACACATCTCTGCAGCTTCTCTACTGTTACCCACTCTTTACTCCATCCAGACAGTGTCTTGCCCACGACCAAAATCTAATAAATTAGCAAAGATTCCCAAAGGAGTAAATCATGATAATCTAATTAAAATCAAAATAACTCCAATTGGGGAAAAAGTTAAAACAATTAAATGCGGTCTGTTTAACATAAGATCGCTTTCCTCTAAAAGTCTACTAGTTAATGACTTGATTTGTGATAATCACATTGACTTGTTTTGCCTTACAGAAACCTGGCTGCAGCAAGAGGATTATGTGAGCATAAATGAGGCAACTCCTTCAAGCTATTTAAATTTTCACATCCCCAGAAGTTCTGGGCGAGGAGGAGGAGTAGCAACAATCTTCCAGTCTGACTTACTGATTACTCCCAAAACAATTAATACCTACAACTCTTTTGAACATTTAACCCTTAATTTCCCTGATCCAAATTTCAAGGCAAGAAAACCTCTTCTTTTTGTAACTTTGTATCGTCCACCAGGTCCTTACTCTGAATTTTTAGATGAGTTTTCAGAGTTCCTTTCTGATTTGGTATTAAATACTGACAGGGTCATCATAGTGGGAGATTTTAACATCCATGCTGACATTGAAGGCGATAGCTTAAGAGCAGCCTTTAATGCTATCTTAGACACTATTGGCTTTGTTCAAAATGTGAATAGTCCCACGCATTCTCATCTTCATACTTTGGATCTTGTGCTGACATACGGCATAGAATGTGAAGAAATAACAGTATTTCCTCACAACCCTGTCCTCTCTGACCACTTTCTAATAACCTTCAGGATTACTTTAACAGAGTTCTCCTCCCCCAAAAGAAGGTTCAATTTTAGTAGATCTTTATCAGATAGTGCAGTTATAAATTTTAAAGAATCTGCTTCACTTTCTCTCTCATCTGTGTCACTGAGCAGTGCTGCAGAGTGCAAAAGCTTAGCTTATTCCCCTTCACAGGTTGATGATTTTGTTGATGGGGTTGCTAGTTCTCTGCGTACTGCCTTAGACAACGCAGCTCCTTTGAAAATGAAAACCGTTAAAAATAGAAAGCTTGCTCCTTGGTTTAATGCAGAGCTGCGTACTTTGAAGCAAAATGCTAGGAAACTGGAGAGAATATATCGCTCCACAGGCCTGCGAGAGTCCTTCCTAGTCTGGAAAAATGGTTTACTGCTGTATAAGAGGACCCTTTGTAAAGCAAGAGCAGCATACTTCTCCTCATTAATAGAGGAGAATAAGAATAATCCTAGATTTCTTTTTAATACAGTTGCCAAACTCACCCAGACCCATAGCTCTGTTGAACCGTCCATTCCACCTGCTCTTAGCAGCAATGATTTTATGGGATTCTTTATAAATAAGATTGATCTTATTAAAAATAAGATCATAAGCACTCCTCTATCCGCGATTGTACCTGAGGTAGTCATGGAATCTGAACCAGGTTTAGACTGCTTTGATCCAGTTGAACTCTCTGAATTAGCAAAATTATTGTCTTCATCTAAGCCTTCAACTTGTATGTTAGATCCAGTTCCAACCAGGTTATTTAAGGAGGTATTCCCTTTGATCTCCTCCTCCATTTTAGATGTGATTAATCTATCTCTGTTACAGGGATATGTACCTAAAGCTTTTAAGATTGCTGTAATTAAACCTCTGCTTAAGAAACCGTCTCTTGACCCAGATGACTTGGTCAATTATAGACCTATATCCAATCGTCCTTTCTTATCCAAAATTCTTGAGAAAGTAGTTGCCAAACAAGTTTGCGATCACTTCCACCATAATGAACTTTTTGAAGAGTTTCAGTCTGGCTTTAGAGCTCATCATAGCACTGAAACAGCTCTGGTGAAAGTCACTAATGATATTCTCATGGCCTCAGATAATGGACTTGTATCTGTGCTCGTCCTGTTGGATCTTAGTGCTGCATTTGATACAGTTGACCATAATATTCTTTTAGAAAGACTTGAATATTTTGTTGGAATTAAAGGAACAGCACTAGACTGGTTTAAATCTTATCTATCTGATCGAATTCAGTTTGTTCATGTTAATGATAGATCTTCAACACGCTCAAAGGTTACCTGTGGAGTACCACAGGGATCAGTGCTAGGACCAATTCTCTTTACTTTATACATGCTCCCAATTGGTAGAATTATTAGACAGCATGGGATTAATTTCCACTGTTATGCTGATGATACCCAGCTATATCTGTCTATAAATCCAGATGAAGCTAACCCATTACATAGATTACAGACATGTCTTGAAGACATAAAAACCTGGATGACTCTTAACTTTCTGCTTCTGAATGCAGACAAAACAGAAGTTATAGTCTTTGGACCAGAGTCTCTGAAAAAGAAACTGATTAGCCAGTCACTTCATTTGGATGGGATTAAACTGATTTCAGATAATAAAGTAAAAAATCTTGGTGTTATTTTTGATCAGGACCTGTCATTTAAATCCCATATCAAAGAGGTTTCTAGAATTTCCTTCTTTCATCTGAGGAACATTGCAAAAATTAGAAATATCCTGTCCAGGGGTGATGCTGAGAAACTAGTCCATGCATTTGTTACTTCAAGGCTGGACTATTGTAATTCTTTACTATCAGGAAGTCCACAAACTGTAGTTAAAAGCCTTCAGCTGATCCAAAATGCTGCAGCCAGAGTTCTAATGAAAATAAAAAAGAGAGATCATATCTCTCCTATCCTGGCTTCTCTTCATTGGCTTCCTGTTAAATCAAGAATAGAATTTAAAATCCTTCTTCTCACATATAAAGCCTTAAATGGCCAAGCTCCATCTGATATCAGAGATCTGATTGTTCCTTATGTTCCTAACAGAGCACTTCGCTCTCAATCTGCAGGTTTACTAGTGGTTCCTAGAATTTCTAAAAGTAGAATGGGAGGCAGATCTTTTAGTTATCAGGCTCCTCTCCTGTGGAACCAACTACCAGTTTTAGTCCGTGAGGCAGACACCCTGTCTACTTTTAAGGCTAGGCTTAAAACTTTCCTTTTTGATAAAGCTTATAGTTAGGGTGGCTCAGGTTATCCTGAGCTATCTCTATAGTTATGCTGCTATAGGCTTAGACTTTTGGAGGACATAGGGACCCCCATTTCATCATTCTGCTTCATTCTCTCTCTGTTCTCCTGTTCTGCAGAATCTGTTAGTTCAATCTCTAACCTTCTGCTCTCTCTGCTTTTCCTCAGAGTAGCTTTGCCTCGTCTGTTCCTGTTTGGTTGTGACGTCATCCTGGAAAAAAAACATCAGCTGTGCTGCTTCTATCAACACCCTTGTTTATAGATGTTGGAGATCGGCCTGTTTTCCAGTGTGGTCCTGTTTCTCTGACCGTGACTGAGTGGATGTGCTCTCTTCGTCCTCTGGCATGGGAGCTGCCTTGGAGCTCGTCTGCCTGGCTGCGTGTTTCCTGGACGGGGCCGCCTTTTACAGCTGCTTTTTGTGTCTCTGCTTCTGTCTCCTTGAGCCCCAGTCGGCCTCAGCAGATGGCCGCTCACACTGAGCCTGGTTCTGCTGGAGGTTTCTTCCTGTTAAAAGGGAGTTTTTCCTCTCCACTGTCGCTACAAGCATGCTTAGTGTGGGGGATTGTATTTGAGTCAATGAGTCAATGCAATCAACTGGTTTTCCTTAGATAGAAAACTTTGTATCAATTTGACTGTATGATCTGGTTGAACTGTAAAGTGCCTTGAGATGACATGTGTTGTGAATTTGGCGCTATATAAATAAACTGAATTGAATTGAATTGAATTGAACAAGTATTATAGAAGAAGATATTAATTCAAGATCTATATCTATATATATATATATATATATATATATATATATATATTTTTTTTTTTTTTTTTTTTTTTTTTTACTTGTGCTTTTAACACTGGGTTACACCCCTCTCCCTCTAATTGCTCTTAAATTAACTTAAAGTTGAATAACTTTCCTGTTAAACTTGTTTGTTGTCCAATATTCACACACACGTATATATGTCATATATATGTATATACTTTTTTTATGTATATATATATATATATATATATATATATATATATATCTACACAAACACATCGGGCCAAAATCCACAAGTACACCCTTTACATCTACTACATCATTGCAGAGATGATAGTTACACTCCAGTAAAACATCAGTTTCCCTTCTAGTTCTGATCCGTGGATTTGTTTCCCTGAAGGTAACTTCCGAATGATCGGCGATGACCTGGTGAACTCGTACCACCTGCTGCTCTGCTGCCTGGACCTGGTGTTCGGGAACGCTCTACTCTGTGCAAACAGGAAGGACCTGATCAACCCGGCCTTCAGAGGTGACGATTGTGCAGCAGCATGAAAACAAACTCCTAAGATCAAAGAAAATCATTTCTAATTCCTTAAAGAACTGATGACACGTAGAGCAGAGCAGAGAGTCGGCAGAAGCAGTTAAACGCATACTACATGGGTGATGGGTGGGTTGTTTACCTGCAAAGTGATTGAGACAAAACAGGGATGAATCACTGCATATCTGCACTGACCTGCAGCGAGGAGCTCCATTAAACTGCTGCGGATTCTTATTCTGTGTGAAATGATTGAATCCCCGATGGATTAAATGACCACTGTATAAGGATTACTACCAGTGTCCATCCAGCCTTTAGTGCTGGTGTAATATTAGGACTTAATCCTGGTTTATGTTACAGATTTCATCTCCTAATGTTACAGTTTAATCCTATTTATATTTAGACTTCATTCTTCTAATGTTTTGACTTTAATGTCTCCATGTTGGAGCTTTTATCTTATGTAAATGTTACCATGTTATTCTTGTAAAATTAGGAGCCTAATCTTGTAATGTTACAACTTTTATCTTTTAAATGTTAATTCGGTTAAACTACGATCTTATGACTTTAATCCCAAAATGCTATAAATTATCATTGTGGTGTTGCAAATTTAATCCCATAATGTCACAAATGTAATCATTAATCCAGTTTTATCCTACTAATATTAAAACTTTATTTTCCTAATGTTACAAATTTAATCCCAAATCTGTGGTTATATCACATTACGTTCATTTTCCATAAACGTGTGGGTTGGCCTTATAGAAATAAGCTGAATTCAATTGTAATATTACTACTTCAATGACGTAATATTAGAATATTATTTAGCTATTATTGCACCTTTGGTAGAATAATGTTATAACTTTCATCTCCAAATGTTACATCTTTAATCTCATAAATTCAGTCTCATAAAGTTGCAACTTAAAACTCTTAATCTTATGAACATAACCTCGAGTTATATTTTTTATCCTGATAATGTTCCGACTTTAGTCTCATGATATTAAGATTTTACTCTTGTAATCTTAATATTATGGCTTCATTTTTGTAATATGACCTTGTTCTCATAATCTAAAGAATTTTTTATTACAAAAAAATATATATATTTCTTTTAATATGACCCTAATAATCAGGGCTTGATGTTAACCATCACCCGATCGCCCGGGGCAAGTAGTTTTTATTGTCGGGAGAGTACAAATTCGCAAATTCGCACTCAAAATTACTTTAAAATCACCGACATTCGCTGAAAACGACCCACAAGCGTTGCCGGTGCCATTTTTGTTGTTTTGTACATATTCTCACGTGATTTTCCGCCAGATGGCGTGATTTTTCTCTCCTTGGGGAGAGAATTCTGCAGAGCAGCAGCTGGATGATGAATTTAATCTGTCAAGTTTTTTTTAGATTTTTAACATTACAATTTATATTTTTCCAAGCACACAAGAGTTTAAAGCAAAGTTTAGTTTGAAAAGAATGTGAGGAAGGATTGAAAAGCATGTTAACACGGTAATGCAGGCTTGAGTTCATTATCTGACGCATGCAGATACACACCAGGAACCTGGAAACTTAAAAGATACTGAATTACAAAAAACATTTAAAAAACAAACATGTTTCATTGATATATATACAAAAATGAATATTAGGAACTATATTTATCAAACATTATACTGGGCAAGTAAAAATTGTTTCTGGGCAACTGAAATGTGAAGGTCACTTGCCCGAAGGGCAATCCTTAACGTCAACCCCTGATAATGCTTCAAAATATAATTTGTATAGCCACAAAATCAAGTTTATATTCTCTGATGTCATAAAGTTGTAAATTCATTAAAAAAAACAAATTCTTTAAGATAAACAGCATAAATATTTGTTTTCCAAGGCTGATTATAAACCAGCTGCAGTTAAATTTATAATTAATCAGAGTTTTAAAGCGAATAAGATTCCTCAGATTTACCAGTTGGTTTGGTTTCCAGCATCCCATGAGTCACTATGACGACTACATCCTTCTCCTCTGCAGGTCTGCCGCCTGCGTTCCGTGTGGAAGGCTCCGCCCCCCAGAGCGAGCCGCCTCCCTGCGTGCTGGAGAAGCTGTGTGAGCTTCATGACGGGCTGGTGGTGGAGGCCAAAGGCATCAAACAGCACTACTTCAAGCCGTACATCCAGAAGCTGTTTGAGAAACAGGTGAGCCCCGCCCCCCGGCAGCCGACGGGTAAATGCATCGGTTCTCAGTTCAGTTTGACCTCCATGTTGGTCCTCCTCTGTGTGACACTCAGATCCTGAAAGGAAACGAGACGCTTTTGACCGAAATGCTGGATCCTCACAATTTTATCGATAACAAGTAAGAAACGCGAGTTTGGTTTCCAACGTTTATTAAAACTTTGTTTTTGTTTAACTTTTTTGTGAATTTTGTGCCGCTCCTTCGTCATGTGATGTGTGCTTTTCTGACCACAGTAAAGCCATAAACAGGGAGTATGAGGAGTACGTGTTGACGGTGGGGGACTTCGACGAACGAGTGTTTCTGGGGGCCGATGCTGATGAGGAAATCGGAACCCCGAGGAAGTTTGTTGAGGAACGGGCTGCCAGCCAAGCAGCAGCAGCAGCAGCAGCTCAGAGCCAGCTCCAACAGCAGGTGGAGAAGGTACCGACCCACACAGACCGTCTGAGGCCGCTTCCTCAGAAACGTTTGATCATTATTGGCTAGATTTCATCAGCACAGGAAGAGAGGGTTCTAGTTATATGATGCCACTTTTCTTTGTAGTTTTATATTCATCTCAGGTTAGAGAGGTGTCCAAAATGTCGCCCAGGGTCCCATTTGTGGCCTTTGGGGTCAATTTTCTTTAACCTCAGTCAGAGAAGGGTGCATATTTAGCACTCCAGTAAACTGAGCAAATCCAGTCACTTTTTGGACAGTTGTTGCATGTGGAATGCAGGACAGGCAGTGGTTGCGACCATGCTATTGTCAGAAGGTCCAGTAGGGGGAGCCCCACCTGAATGAAGGCCTGAACACAGTGGTTGCGTACAACTTTTTAATCCCCTATCCGATTTTTTCTCCTGCTTATAAAGAGGCTCCGACTAGGCAGGGTGAGCAGATTATTTTCACTCCTGTCTCTGTGCTATACATACATGAAAAAATATTCCCACTTTGACTTGGATAGATTATGAAAAGTTATAGAAAATGTAAAAAACAAGCAGTGTATTCTATAATGCAAAGCTCCACTTATCGAGTCTGTGCAGCATCTGAAACCAGAACAAATAGACAGTGTTCATATATTAAAAACACAATGAGATCTACGCCTAAAGTAAAGAAAAAGCAGCTATAAATGGCGTGGGACGGTTTCTATGGTGACTGAGGCAGAGAGGTGATTCTCAGAAAGATCTGCGTAGTTTATCCAAGTTTTTCTTTTTTCATAAAGAGGTGAGAGAGCTTACCTGCTCTGTCTGACCCTCCTTAGTGTGGTTTTTGTGAGGCTTAAAGAGAGACTTTATCTATTTTCTGTCCTCCTGATGCGGAAAGTTTTCTATTTTAATGTTTAAATTCAGTTCAGTTTATTTCTATAGCTCCAATTCACATCATGTCATCTCAAGGCACTTTACAGATCATCCAGTCAGATTGATTCAAAGTTTTCTATCTAAGGGAAACCAGCTGATTGCATCGACTCATTGACTCTTCAGCAATCCCTCACACTAAGAATGCTTGTAGCGACAGTGGAGAGGAAAAACTCCCTTTGAACAGGAAGAAACCTCCAGCAGAACCAGGCTCAGTGTGAGCGGCCATTTGCTGAGGCCCACTGGGGTTCAAGGAGACAGAAGCAGACATAGAAAAAGAAGCATAGATACAAAAGGCGGCCCCGTCCAGGAAACACACAGCCAGGCAGACGAGCTCCGAGCCAGCTCCCATGTCAGAGGATGAAGAGAGCACATCCAGTTAGTCACAGTCAGAGAAACAGGACTACACTGGAAAACAGGCCAAGCTCCAACATCTAGAAACAAAGGTGTTGATGGCAGCAGCACAGCTGATATTTCTCTCCAGGATGGAGTCACAGCCAAACAGGAACAGACCAGATGAAGCTACTATGAGAAAAAGCAGAGAGAGCAGAAGGTTAGAGATTGAACTAACAGATTCTGCAGAGTGGGAGAATAGAGATAGAATGAAGCAGAATGATGAAAAAGGGGTCCCTATGTCCTCCAGCAGTCTAAGCCTATAGCAGCATAACTATAGAGATAGCTCAGGATAACCTGAGCCACTCTAACTAGAAGCTTTATCAAAGAGGAAAGTTTTAAGCCTAGCCTTAAAAGTAGACAGGGTGTCTGCCTCACGGACTAATTTCCTTCATTATTTTTGCACCAGTCTGTTATGCTTACTATACACACGATGTGCGACTCCAAGTTAAAGATTTCATCAGGATTTAAAAAATGTCGTGAAGACATTTAAAGAGATTTATTTGAGGCTAAATTTGACTGATTTTGCTGACCAACGCAGCAGGTTTTTTTTAATAGTCTAGCCCGGTCATAAGTCACTGTATTGTGTTTGTTTTTATATTTTCTATATATATGTTTAAAGGAGATAAAACCCTTCTTATAAAGAAAGGCTGCAGGGAGAAGCTGATCAGTGGTACAGAAAATGGTAAAAACTCTGATTCTCTCCGACTGTCTCAGTCCGGCTCTCTCGCCCCGTCCACTCCTCTTACCGGGCGAGTCTACCTGAAGGAGAAGGACCTGCTTTTCACGCCCGTCTCTTCAGCAACGCAGAGCGTCAGCCGGCTGCAGAGCATGGTGGCCGGACTGCGGACGGCTCCCAGCGAAAATCTGATGCAAATCTTTAAGTGAGTTCCTTTTATTTTTTTCCCTTTTGTCTCAGTTAGGGAAGCAACTTATTGATTAATGAGTTAAAGTCAATTGATCTTATCAGTCGTCTAACGATTAATTGATAAGTGGACATTTTATTAAAAGCCTGAGTTTTTTTTCTTGTCTTGAGACCCACTTTCAATAACATGATGGGCTAAATACTTTTTTTTCTTTTACAAAATGCTGAATAAAAAACAAAAAACTATATTACACACTAAATAAAAAAATTAAAAAACATATTTTCTAATTCACTATTAAACTTATTAAACTTACATCGTGTAAGATATAACAGAACAGGAACCTTTAGGTTACTAAATAATATGATTTCCAATCAATAAAGATGTAGAACTATGATTTAAAGAATGTGTTTGTCGCTCTCTGTCCTGAGTGAGATCTAACAATTAGAACTGGGAGAGACTTAGTGATGTTAGCATTGTCTTTAAAGTCTTAGCAAAATCATATTTAAATGTCAAATCATTCTGGCTTAAACATATATATAAATGTTCTCTTTATCAGACTATATTGTCCTAAAATTAAGAAAATTTCGATTTAAAAAAAAAAATCCTGTCTTATAATCTGTTTTTTTCCGTTATCTTCTGCAGGCCAGTTAGTTCTACTTCAGCCTGAACCCCTAAATTCAGCCAATCATATATCAACAGTCATCTGTCAATCAAATGTTTTCTTTCATAGCATCTTGATACATATGTCGCAGCTAATATACGCAACAGTTGAAATCAGAATCCTTTCCTTTCCCATTGAGTTGCGTCCTAGTGTTCACGGGGATGGACGTCTGTGTCTTCAGCAATGGAATTTCCCATTGGGGAACTGCTAGCTCTAAGTTGCTAACTGGTTAGCAAGATGCTTCCCACAAACCGGCTACAACCAAACTTGCTTGAGAACCTTCCACCACAACGATCCCGCCCCCTTGATAATCGACCAATCACATTCCCTTCAGCTCTGCAGTCTGGATGAGTCTTAAAAAACATCTAAAAACATTTTTATTCCAAGAAGTTTTCAGTTATTGTGTTTTTATTCTGTGTTTATAACTCTTCATTCTGTGGTGAAGCACTTTGTCCCTTCCTAACTGTAATAAAAGTGCTACACATATAAAAAGAAAACATTTAAGATTTAATAATAATGATCATAATAATTGAACTTTATTGATCTCACATTGGAGAAATGTGCATCTGCATTTTAACCCATTCCTTTGTGGAGCAGTGGGCTGGAGCAGTGTGGGGTTAAGGGTCTTGCTCAGGGACCCAGACTGGCAGTCCTTGGGAATTCTATGCCCTAACCACCAGGCCGCCATTCCCAGTTTAACCTGTAAATGGCAGCAGAATCTCTGTTAAACCATGTTTGCTGTTTATCTCCATTCAGTCTTAATATTTATCTTTTCAGTCAAAAATGTGTTTTTGCCGAATAAACATAAAATATGGCGGCATGCCTTCTGATGTTACCCTCAGTAAGAAAACAGTATGAAGCTTAATAATGTTGCTTTTTGGGGTAGAATGTAAATTTATCCTGTTTATTTCCTGCAGGTCTTGTTCCAGAAGTCCCACAGAGTCCATTCTGACTCGAGTGAAAACTCTGGGACAAACCTTCAAAGAACATTACACCAACGACTCTGACGACACGCCGGGATCCCATATTGGTAACAAACAAACGAGCAATCGCTGTGGAGGGAAAAACGAGTAAATTTCATCCATTCACTGTCCTGCTTAGGCCCCGTCCACACCAAGTCAAACCCTGGACTAAACGTACAAATTTTTCACCAAACCAGCCTCTCATCCATACGAAGCCGGCGTTTCGGGGGTCTGTAAACGATCTTTTTTTTATTCAGCCTTCAGAGTGGGAAGATTCTGAAACGCTGTTTTCGCGTTTCCATCTTTAAGCTCTAACCGCATTTTTTTTTTACATGCATGCGTCATAGCGTCGCCTCTAAACACGCATGCGCGACAAAGTATCACAACAACAATGGCGCCGTACTGTGTTGAATGGTTGCTGCTAATGCTACTCACCCTGCTGTCGGGCTTACAACAGAATCTTCTTCTTCTGGAATATCTCCAGGAAGAACAGAGCAATATCGACCACATAGTTCAGCACCTGAATTTGACTGAACCACGAAAATGGACCCGCAGGGCAACCATGTATAAATATTAGTGTGCATGCCCAACATTTCGTCGCCTATTTTTGCTTTGGCACCACAGCGCCACTTACAGGCCTTGCATACATTTTGCAGCGTTTTCATGCATTCGTGTGGACGATCACATTTATTTTACGTCTCCGTCTTTACGGCAAACGTTCTGGAAAATATCAGCGTTTCGTGTTCGTTTTGACTTCGTGTGGACGGGGCCTAAATGTCTTATATTCTTCTATTTTACGGTTTAAATGTTGCCTATAGGCAACATTTCATCATATGAAATGTTGCCCAGACAACCACCCGTCTCAGCCCCTCCCATTTTATGATGTCAGTGTATCACACCACTTTTATAGGCTTTATACGCTGACATCTACAGATTTTCCTTCCTCCAATTAAAAACAAGCAGGCAGAATTAATATGGAATAAACTTATATTGTTATTGTTAAAAAGATAAAATCACAATTCAGATTTTATTCGATTTTAATTGAAGTATTAATGAAGTATTTACTACATGCATGTATTTTAAAATAGGTTTAGTTTATTCAAAAATATATTGTGCAAATTAGCAAATATTTAGCCAACAATAGAATATGTAAACTTAAAAAATCATAACATAAATCTTGTGCAAGTAACACAAATGTTCATCCAACAATAATTGTACTGATTTTTTTTATCAGTACAATATGAATTCAATTTATCGCCAAGTCCTTTTTAAATTCTTCACAGGGCCATAAACGGCCCCTGACCCGCGCATTGGGCCCCCTGCAGTAAACCGTGTGACTTCAGTGAGGCTGTATCTGGTCATAGAGCTGATGTTACAGATTTTAAACTGATTGAACACAGCATGGAGTTCACCAGATTACCTTTTTGATCCAGACTTTGCTGAGAATCGTTGGAAGCTGGCAGAAATCCTCTACTACAAAATCCTGGAGAACGTCCTGGTTCAGGAGACCAAGCGGCTGCAGGGCAGAGACATGAGCGTAAGCAGCTTGTTCTTATGGACCAAACCTGAATGAATATTTAATGGGATTTATTGGCCTTGAATGGAGATCTGTGTTTCTGCGGTTAGGTTTTGCTCGAACAGGACATCTTCCACTGCTCTCTGATGGCGTGCTGTTTGGAGGTGGTGTTGTTCTCCTACAGCTCCCAGAGGACCTTCCCTTGGATCATCAGGATCTTCAAATTGGCCCCATTTTACTTCTTTAAGGTGAGAAAATCCCAGCAGAACGGTGTTCTGTCAGATGAGCATTCCTCATGCCCAAGACTTCAGAACCCATTAAACTACCTCAACGGGCGTTTATCCCTTTACTCCTGTACAAAAAACTGTTTAATTTCTTACTTTTTGGTGTTTCTTTTTCGGGGAGTATGGGGATCTGACCTTAAATTGTTTTTTTGTACATGACTAAAAGAAAACACGCCCGTCGAGGTAGTTTAAAGTCTATTTTTCATACAAAACTAAAGGGATAAACAGGTATTGACTAACAGTATGCTGGCCTGAGGAGGTATGCTCATCTGACAGAACAACAGCAATAATATTACACGGCAGCTAGCGCGATAAACATCCTGCTCAGAAAGAGTAGGATGTTTATCACTTGCTAAAATCTTTGTCTGCTAAATGTTCCTCTTTCCCTGAACTGAACAAGATGTTTTTGGTGTTTTTATGCAGGTGATCGAGGTGTTTATCCGCTCTGAGGAAGGCCTTTCCCGTGACATGGTGAAGCATCTGAACTCCATAGAGGAGCAGGTTCTGGAGAGCCGAGCCTGGACCTCCGATTCTGCTCTGTGGAGCGCCTTGGAGGCGGCTGGGAATAAGGTCCCCACAGTGGAGGAGGTGAGCAGAAGCAGCGACACGAAAAAGCTTCTGATCTGCAGGAATGATGACGGCTAAAGTGTTCTAGGCGCTCGTGTTGGGTCGGCCTGGAACGAGCTTTTCTAATGTTCCAACTAAACATTGTGAACAAACTGAATAACTGAGACACCGGCCACAACCAAAATGATTGCGAACCTTCCGCCACTACAATCCCGCCCCCTTTGATAATCGACCAATCACATTCACTTTATTCATTCGTGTAAAGTCGTCCACCACTCGGGAGAATTCAGAAATGCAACGGTTGGAACAGCCGCTTTCCTACGACTTTAAAGAGTTACTCTACGTAAAAACATTTTCACCTTTTTAACACGTGCAAACCTTGTGAAACCGTGGCCCTGTGTGACTGAAGCGAACAAATAATAACTGAATAAATTAACAATTATTTAAATGAGCTGATTCTTGTGGTTCAGTTCAATCAAAAAAGCAGCTGTTCCCATTTTGTTAAAGAAAATAAAGAAAATGAAATAGTACCAGTGAGTGTAAGTTATTGGATTGCAGTTTAGTGACAGATTTCCAACGTGAGGCAAACCTCTGGATCCACCTGCTGATCCTTTTAGTGTCTCTGCAGGTGAACTTCTCCTCTTGTCTGGATACGGGTTCTGGTTCCGGTTCCGGCTCCAATAATGCTCAGTCTCACCTGCCGCTGGTGGCCCACTCTCCCATCATCCACCCTCGGATCAGGGAGTTCAGGTCGGGTCTGGGGAGCACACGTAAAGGTGGGTTTTGGTGAATTCCTCTGTTTACTGGGATTTCTCATCTTGTTAGAAATATTTTATTTATACTCTTACTTTGTTTGTGTTTGATGGGTTGTGTTCTAATGAACTATTATGATGTATAATGTGTGATTCATCTTTTATTAACTCTTGCTTAAGATCGCTCCAGATAAAGGTCATGCAACGGACGGGTTGCGAAAGAGGCCTGAACAGCCTCTATCACATGTTTCTTCTAAACGTTTTCTTGGAACAATTCAATTATTAAACAACCACATGCTTTGTTTTAACATATGTGCTGAGGTTTAAAGTAAGATCCTTTTGTTTCCCTTCCCCTTAGTTAAACCTCAGCTGGTGTAATTAGGGACATCCCCTTTTCTTCAATAAATAGCAAGGAGAAAGCTGAAGACAGCAGAGTGGGGGGGAGATTGTAAACTCCGCAGTCTCTTCCTACTCTCCTCGCGAGTAACTGAATTAATTGTCTCTGTGCCTTCTTTCCTTCCCTGTATGTATGTATGATGTTTTAGGTGCTTAGACCTGACACATCTTCTTTTGGTTAATTTTTCTCCCATGTTCTCCTGCTTTCAGAAGTGCCTCCCTCTCCGCTCTCGGTCCACGACAGATACAGCTCTCCTGCAGCCGGGAGCGCCAAACGGAGGCTATTCGGCGACGACCCGCCAGCGACCTCCACAGGCCTGAGCATCAGCGGGAGCCCGCTGCCATCTCCTGTCAAGAGGCTGACGTTTGGGACAAGCAGCAGCGTCCAGAAGACCGGAGCCCCGGGAAACCAAACCACGGTGCTCAGTATCCCGCTGCAAGGTTGGTGCACGTCTGCCTCTTTTCTCTCCTCTGCTCTGCTGGGATGGGGGGGTCAGCAGAAACATTAATCAGCATTTGCTCTTAAGCATATCTGTGGTCTGTTTTCCCCTAAGTGTCTTTTTTTTATTCAATTCTATTCAGTTTATTTCTATAGCTCCAATTCACATCATGTCATCTCAGGTCACAGTTCACCAGATCATCCAGTCAGATTGATTCAAAGTTTTCTATCTAAGGAAAACCAGCTGATTGCATCGACTCGAAGGCAATCATGGCCGTACATCTTATTTTGGCATTTGACCAATTAGATGAGCCCTCGAATGATATATTACCTACTGGAAATTAAGTTGAGGGGAAAAAAAAGGCAAAAAGCTAATTGAAAAGTTAAAAGTAAAGTAAAAAAAAATTAATAAGCCTAGTTAACTATTATATTTAGGTCCACTATTAATGCCTCTAAGGTTATGTTGGACAGTTTCTTTCACTCTCTTTCAGTGTTTTTCATGAAGAAATTTTGATATTATACTTAATATATTCGGTCAAGTTGGCGTTTCTTGTTATTACATTTTTGCCATCGAAATATATACACTACTGTTCAAAAGTTTGGGCTCACATTGAAATGTCCTTATTTTTGAAGGAAAAGCTCTGTACTTTTCAATGAAGATAACTTTAAACTAATCTTAACTTTAAAGAAATTCACTCTATACATTGCTAATGTGGTAAATGACTATTCTAGCTGCAAATGTCTGGTTTTTGGTGCAATATCTCCATAGGTGTATAGAGGCCCATTTCCAGCAACTATCACTCCAGTGTTCTAATGGTACAATGTGTTAGCTCATTGGCTCAGAAGGCTAATTGATGATTAGAAAACCCTTGTACAATCATGTTCACACATCTGAAAACAGTTTAGCTCGTTACAGAAGCTACAAAACTGACCTTCCTTTGAGCAGATTGAGTTTCTGGAGCATCACATTATTGGGGTCAATTAAACGCTCAAAATGGCCAGAAAAAGAGAACTTTCATCTGAAACTCGACAGTCTATTCTTGTTCTTAGAAATGAAGGCTATTCCATGAGAGAAATTGCTAAGAAATTGAAGATTTCCTACAACGGTGTGTACTACTCCCTTCAGAGGACAGCACAAACAGGCTCTAACCAGAGTAGAAAAGAAGTGGGAGGCCGCGTTGCACAACTGAGCAAGAAGATAAGTGCATTAGAGTCTCTAGTTTGAGAAACAGACGCCTCACAGGTCCCCAACTGGCATCTTCATTAAATAGTACCCACAGTAGCCCGTTTAAGCTGTCCTCTGAAGGGAGTAGTACACACCGTATATTTTTTGAATTTTACAAAAGTAATAAGGTCTTGTCCTGGATTCCAATGACACTATTGGCTTGAAATGTTGATTTTGAAAGTATTTCAAAGGGTTAACTCCTGTCTGATGTGAATTTGGTTTTCTTTGGAACCTCTCCAGGTGAGCGCACCTTTACGCTGATCCCAGTCCAGCAGTGTGACCCCTCCGGCGTGGTCACAGCTCAGTTCCTTCTCACCTCCTCCCCGAGTCGAGGAGCCGGGGCCGCCTCCGGCGCCGAAGCCCAGTCAGGAAACGGGCGGCCGCGGCGCACTGGGTCCCTCGCTCTGTTCTTCAGGAAGGTAGGAGTGGGAGGGGGCAGTCCTCCAGAGATACGTTCTGACAGCCTGCTCAGCTGCTCACGCTCTGTCTGCCCACGCAGGTGTATCACCTGGCCAGCGTTCGTCTGAGGGATCTGTGTCTGAAGCTGGACATCTCGCCTGAGCTGAGAGGGAAAATCTGGACGTGTTTCGAGCACGCGTTGGTCCACTGCACTGACCTGATGAAGGACCGCCATCTGGACCAGCTGCTGCTCTGCTGTATCTACATAATATCCAAGGTAAGGACACGGAGACACGGGGCTGTTCAATAGGAGAGCATAAAGCTGCTGACAGCTGCTTCCAGGAAGAAACTGATGCTGCTGTGTGACCAGAGGGAAAACATCTAGTCTGCTTTCTAACAGCTTCTTCTGTCTCAATTAAGATTTGAAATCTTTTTTAGCTCTTTGAAAATCATATCTGCTCATCAGCAGGAAGTCATCCGCACTTTATGGGAGTCCTGATAAAGAGGAATTTACGGAGCCCCTAAAGGGACATGGAGGGAAAAAATAAAGTTTTACAAGATCCTGCAATACTTTTGCGAGATCTCGCAAAATATTTTCTATGTTCTAATGTCCTGTTTTTTATTTAATTTTCTAGAAAAATATTCTTTTTTCCAGATAAAATTCTCTTCGCATCATTTTGCTTAATGAGAAAAAAAAAGGTAACTTGAAGACATTTTAATTGATCAGTGGGATTGGGTTTGTATTGGACTTAAAGTGCAGATAATTTGATCTTAAAAAAAAATTTTAAGAAGCAGGTAATTTGACAAACCCAATCTTGAGAATAAATCTGGAAAATAAAATCTATAATAAATATATATACAATGTGTAAAAATGCAAAATAAAACAATTAAATCGAAAGAAGTAATCTTTGAAAAGACAAAATAATTATAAACCTTTTTAAAATTAGACAAATTTGTTTAAAAAAGTCTAAAATATAGACTAAAAGTCTAAAATATATTACAAAAAATGTCAAAACATGCAAATGACTCTTAAAATCGTGTTTTAAAGTTTAATTGCTGTTATTCAGATTTCAATTTACCGAAACATTTTCATTGCAACAATAGTGGAACAAAATTCACTCCATACCAAACTGGACTTTTCCCTTGTCTGTCATATTTACTGTCAGCGTTAAATAAAAACCCTTTTTCCTGTCACTTGATATTATTTAGAAAATAAAAACTAATCTTGAGGTGAAAAGGTAAAATAAACATTAAGAGCTTCTGAGCTGAGGGAACTGTTAATGTGGGCTGGAAGGGCGGAGCCTCCTGTTGAACGAGTTTCTCTGTTTTTTCCAGATCACCAAAGAGACTCACACCTTCCAGGACATCATGAAGTGTTACCGCAGCCAACCACAAGCCAGCAGCCACGTGAGAAACACTCCATACTGAACATCTACAGAGTAAAACCCACCGGCTGACCGTGTGTGTGTGTTCAGGTGTACCGCAGCGTCTTACTGCGTCGGACTCCCAGAGAGCAGCCAGCTGATGAAAACATGGAGGTGGACTCTGCGTCTGGTGGAGAATGTAAGAAAAGAAACTCGCCGCTTTAATGAAGCTAAAGCAGAAAACCAGATGGAAGCAAGGAAAGCTGCTATTGGCCGTCCTAAAAGCTTTGATCCAGGAGAAAAAAAACACCCCTTTAAATATGTTTAAAACTAAAGATGAACCCTTAATGATATTATACTTGATCCAAAACAAAATTATTATTCATTTATTTATTTTTTCACCAAACAGGAGAAACTCAATACAGCTGGAAAAGGAGCAGAATGCAGAAAATCTTATGTTATCTGCCACCATAATAAAAGTGGTTATAATAATTTTTTAACCACTAAACGCTGAAATAAAATCAGCTGCTGGTATTATTATTAGTTATCTAAACATTTATTAGCTTTCACCCTTCGTTTCATTTGGAAATGTTAAAATGAAGCACATGGAACTGAAATATTCACCCAATTTATTATATTTTCTTAACATTTTATAAACATTTGTATGGAAGCCCGTTTCCGCCACTCTGTAAAAAAAGAAAAAAAATTATCTCATTATAATGAGATACTATCTCATAATCTTTTTAAATGTTTTTCTTTTCTGTTAAAAAGCCCCAGTTTAGCTCCATACAGTTTTTCTTTTTTAGCCTCTTACTTTTCAGTTGCGTTAAAATGCTGCTTTCAGAACATCAGTGGGTTCCTAGGATGGACTGATCTTATATTTTATGCTCAGATGGAGCCGAGTGACCGAGATCAGAGCATCAGGGTGATGTAGGAACATCTGTGATGATAAAAACAGGCATCAATCTGATCAGTGCTGTCATTGCAGGTTTAAATTGCAATAATAAACTGTTAATATCTGTTTGTGATTATTAACACCAGCTGTGTTTGTTTTCAGCTGCAGAGAAAGCCAGTCAGCGTCCAGCCGAAAGAAAGTCGGACCAATCAGAGGAGGAGGAGCGTGGTGACCTCATCCAGTTTTATAACACCGTGTTCGTGCTGAAGATGAAGAGCTTCGCTCTGCGATACGTCACCAACGATAACCGGGTACGGCGCGCTCCATGTAGCCTGCCAGGTCAGGCTCTGATCCACTGAAAACATGACGCCTCTGTGTCGCTTCCCCCCCAGGCGGATGCTCCCCCGCTTTCTCCGTTCCCTTCGGTCCGGGCTCAGCCTCTGTCGCCCCGCCGGGTCAGCCAGAGGCACTCGCTGTACGTTTCGCCTCACAAGAACTCTGTGGGCTCTCTCACGCCGAATTCGTACACGTACAGGATCAACAACAGTCCGTCAAAGGCAAGAACACAAACACCCACACACTAGTTCTCATCAGAGGGGGCGGCTGCGGGTTTGAACGGCTCCAGTACCAGAGTCACCTGTCACTACCTGATCCGTCCTGGAAGCACGATCCAGACATACATCCGGGTCGCTCTCAATTTTGTTTTGTCAAAAAGACCTAGATGACGTTTTTCCCTTCCAAAAAAATAGTAAACGTACTAAAATATAATGTGTTAAATTCATAAGAGGATTAGGGCCACTGAAAAAATAAAACAAAAGTTAACTGATTTCTTTTTTTTTCAGTATATTATGAGAAAAATCTCAGAATTCTGACTTTAATCTCCGAATTTTGAATGAATTCTGACAGCTATTCCAGCATTTTCCACTCATGTGTCACTGGCCCTCCCAAACAGCTCACATCTTTGTCAGTGAAGCTGAGTGCTCCACATCTCTGCCTTCATGGTGCCACAATTCTGAGAAAAAAAGTCAGAATTCTGAGATTAAAGTCAGAATTCTGAGATAAAAGTCAGAATTCTGAGAAAAAAGTCAGAATTCTGAGATTAAAGTCAGAATTCTGACTTTTCCTCCCATATTAAAGTGAAAATCTTTTTGAGTTTTATGTTATCCTTTTGTGTTAACCTTATTGTATATAATGCGTGATCTAAAGAAAGAACCAACTAAAATGCAGATTAACAGGATTTAATCATATTTTGCCGGACTGCTCTGAGTGTGTCCCATGATCACGTCAGAGAAGCAGTTTACCGGAGAAAATGGAAAAAGCGTCAGAATTGTCTTAGGAAAGTCATAAAACATTTTTAAAGATGTATATTAGCATTCTTTAGCGAGTTAAGGATAGAAATAAGTACCTTTAAAACCATAATTACATTATTTAAGGTTACCCGGGTGTGTATCTGTTCAGGTATGCGCAGCACGGAGCGTGCTTCCGTGACGGATCGGGTGGTGACATCACCTCTAGAAGAAGCACATATTGTAGCGCAGTGGTTAGCGCACATGACCTTGTTTGGAGGCCTTAGTCCTTGACGCGGCCAAACCAGGTTCAAATCCGGCCTGTGGTCCTTTCCTGCATATCTTTCCCCTCTATCATACCACCTTTCCTGTCAGCCTACTGTCCAAAAAAAAAAACGAGCCACTAGCGCCGTAAAAACTAACTTTCAAGAATTATTTTCAGGTTTAAATTTTTTTCTTCTTTTATTTTTAATCTTTTTCATTTTGAAAAATATTTTTCAATTTCACATTGCTGATCAAGGTTCACAGTCATCCAGGTCATAGTCATTCCGTAAATGTTCAAAAATGTCCACTTGACTTGGTTTCCAAGATTTGAAGACGTTTTGCCACCTCTCCAGGAAGCTTTCTCAATTCAAATGCCAAATGTTCTGTTTTCATTTTTTTAGTTATCTTGTTTTTCAATTTTCTCTTTCCTTTTTCAAACCCTTCCAGTTTAAAAGATAATTTTCATATTTTACATGAAATTTTTTTAGAAAATCCCTTTTATTGGGAAATTACGGAAGAGGATTAGGGCCACTGGGAAAAAAAAAAAGTTACCTGATTTTAAAATTTTATTTCAGTTTAATATGGGGAAAAGATTTCAGTTTAATTCTGAGAAAAAAGTCAGAATTCTGACTTTTTTCCCCATGTTAAACTGAAATAAAATTTAAAAATCACTTAACTTTTTTTTTTCCCAGTGGCCCCAATCCTCTTCCGTAGGAAATTGTGGCGTTAGAGCAGCAAAAGGTTAAAGGTGGGGTATATGATCCTGGATAAACGGTTCCTGCCAGCTACATTTTTGAAAATACACACCTTCAGCCCACCCCACGAAACCACGCCTCCAAATTACATGAACGCGCCTGCTGTCAGTCGAGAATGTTCGGATGTTCCCGAGAACGAGAAAGAAACAGGCCGAGACCTCGCGAGTGCACGTGACTCGGGATGAGGCGAGAAGCTCATGTCTATTACTAGCTAACCACAACATAACAGGCTAACTTCCATGATGGCGTCGTCTTCTCCTAGTACGGTAAGAGTGTTGAACAATTCAATATGGTCGTAAACAAGTTGTCACGGTTGTCATTTCAAGAAGTATTGATTAGGGTGACCAAACGTCCGTATTTCCCGGGACATATCCGTATTTCACGTCCTGTCCCGGGCGTCCCGGGTTTTTTTTAGAAAGTGAGGAAATGTCCTGATTTCACTGCGCACGACGCTCCGTGTGACGTAATCCCTGAGCCGCGTCAGTGCGGGCAGCCCTGTTCTTAATCAGAGGCTCTGTTCAAAAACCTGGGCTGCATCCTCCAAGGACGCGGTCTACCTAGACTGGATCCTTCGAAGTCCTTGAAAATAAGGAGACCACAAGAGTTCTGTCTGTAAATTCGAACAGGTCCTCCCTTCAGCGGCACTTGGGGGGGGGGGGGGGTGTCACGAGTCTGTGAACGCGCAGGGGGGAGGGGTGGGGAGAGCTCAGAGCTGACGGTTGATGGGCGTGCCAGAAACCAGTAGAAGTAGGGATGATAGTTACTTCTATTGGTTTGCGTTTTCCTCTGACTACGCCCTCTACACTGGACTAAAAGATTTCGTTTTTTTTCCAAACATTCTATCTCAGTTGGCGCAATGGGCTCGTGAGGAGGTTTTCAATCAATATGGTAAAAACATGCTCCAGAAAACATCACATACCCCACCTTTAAGTAGAAGTGGCCGCACAGTGTGAACATTAGAAAAGTGTCAATTACCAGACAGCAAAATAAAACAGAGTATTGTACTGTGCAGTGATTTACAATATAAATACTCTGTATCTGGACAATAAAAAAAATATATATATATAATCTGTGGACATTTTTACAGTAACTGATACGTGAAAAATAGAAGCAACACCAGAGATCTGCAAAAAAAAAAAAGATTTAAACTTTATTGTTGTTATGTTGTCACAATTACAAAGCAACCAAATGTAGTTTCCAGAAGTGGTATAAAGGATATGAATATTTATTTGCATATGTACAGAAACTATGTATGTATCGACTATAAATAGTATATATAAACAGAGAGTCATTTTAAGAAGCTATAAAATACATAAATATGGAAACTATATACAGATTATACAGGAAAGTTAGGATATAGATTACATATATATTAGTGGCTTTATTACAGTTTTATGGCCCAATTTTAACGCCATAGTTTTACACCAATGAGCTACAACTTCATCAGTTGAGGATCAGATACATGAAGAAAATTTTATATATTTTTTATAAACTGATTTAATATCACCCACACATTAGTCAGCTGAAGATTAGTATGAAAATATGACTTTGGATTATAAATAATCCCAGATTATTTTAACGTAAAACTCCTTTAACCTGATGCAGCTTCTGTTTGTGTAACGAAGGCCTCTCCCCTCCCTGTCTTTGTAGGAGCTGTCAGACATAAACCGGATGATCCGCCAGGGTTTGGTCAGCAGGAAGAGGGCCTTCAACATAGAGGGAGACGTGATGATGTCACTAGCGTGCGACTCCCCCAGTAAGAGGTCGTGTCCGGAGAACGGCAGCAGTCCGGACGTGCTGCTGAAGCGTCTTCAGGACGTGGTGTCTGAGCGGCAGAGTCGCTGACCAGCCTCCAAATAAAAGACTCAAAGCAGCAGTTACGCACAGAGGCGTCTTCCCATGGTTTCCTTTAGCATTTAGACCTTTTCTGTTACCAAACAAGTTCTGATCGTTACCGACATCAAAAGATGAGAGGTTTGGGCGACTGAAGGAACATCAACCGTTCTGCTCCTCAGACGCTCCTCTTTAGGGTTATTTCTACTCTTTTTAAACCTGACGGAGAGACGGATCCACCGATGTCTGTTTTAGATTCATGTCTATCAATGGCTAAATACGCCAGAACGGCTTCTGCAATTACAAAAAACAAAAAAAACTGATTTGATTTTGTTTTAATCGTTAGTTTTTGTTTATTCCGCTTTAGAGTTTGTATATATTAGAAAACGAGGTCAGCTCCCAATCGTTATCTAACTGGAAAACTTTGGTTTCAGGGAGCCTCCAGCTGTTGACCTCCCCTCCAGGTCAGGGTTTTAAGTCTCTTCTCTCTGCTGGATCTTTCTGTTTGTTTCCTTCCAGAACGAAGCTCTTAATTTTCATTTAGAGTTTTGCTGCCAATAAGAGAAAAATAAAGGTGCAGCTCTCTGCTCTGCTTGGACGCGCATCTGTTCGGATGCCATGTTTGGGGGACGCGTCTCTGCAGCAGTGAGGTGTTTTTATTTGCTGATTATTTCCTCTGTTACTCTGACGCTTCTTTTGAAGCAGTAGAGTAAAAATACAAATAGTTCTTTTAGAAATGTGATTTCTTAGGCATTAAAGAGGCTCCTGGTTGATTCGTGGAAGTACCAGACCTTCATTTTTCGTTTTTGAAGAGATCATGCAGAGCACATCTCTTCTTTAAATCTGTTCTACTTAAAAACATCTAAATAACTTTATATCAGATGATAAAGTTAGGGTTTTATTTTTGGGAAAGTTTATTAAAACCCAAATTGTTTATAGATTCTGATCTGATCTTTCCACTATTTAAAAAACCCAACATAAAATCAAGTTTTAGAATATTGTGTTTTACTTGTTTTTAATGAGGTTTTGAGCGCTTTGCTAATGGCTAGCTGGTCATTGTGGGTGTGTAGCATCTACACATCGACTTCCTCCTCTATCAGCACTGCTGTCAGAGAAAACTTTATAGTTTTACCCCACTTTATGTTAAAAAAGAAATAGTTTTGTAAATTGTAACAAGATGCAGTATTGTTTGTGACTGTTGTTTCCTGCAAACATTTAGTTTTGTAAAATAAAAAACATCTTCCCTTTACGTTTGTTTTGTTTTTCTGTTTTTTATGCAACCAGTGGAAAAAAAAAAACTCAACCAAAGAAGAATTGATCCCATCAGCCTCAGGATAAAATACACAGATAACAAATATTCCTGCCAATTAGAAATAAAAATGTAGGGCAGA
The DNA here is from genome assembly GCF_016077235.1 of Cyprinodon tularosa. NCBI lineage: Eukaryota > Metazoa > Chordata > Actinopteri > Cyprinodontiformes > Cyprinodontidae > Cyprinodon > Cyprinodon tularosa. The sequence continues at coordinate 68,657 of NW_024038354.1, forward strand.
GTCCGGTCAGCAAGGAAACCTAATTCGTTTGAGGAGATTTAATGAATTTGGCGTTAATCAGTAAAAAAATAAAAAAATTTTTATCATGATCACTGAGACTGGGAGCGGCCATTTCTGCCCAAATATAGTAACCCCTCCCTCCTGCCATCTTCCAGCAGTGACGTCACGGTGCGGTAATCCTAGCGCCATTCTCTCCGCTTTCCAAGCTAAATCAATGGGAACTACTAGACGCATCTGCAATCAACAACAATTATTGAAGATTTCCAGAGGACTTCACCATTGAAATTCACCAGAGCTATAGTGAAACTGACAATGCCCACGTGCATGGCAGCTGGATGCTGGAATACATCGGGTAAAAGTGAAAAAAAAGAGTTATTCCACCTTTCTGATTCCTGATCCTCCACGGACGGGTTGGTCGTTGGATCGCCAACTTGAAGAGGGAGGATTTGCCATCGAACTTCTGGCCAGAGAAAAAACCCGTAATATGTAGCCAACATCTGGAAGAAGAATGTTTTCAAGATGACTTGGATAATAGCGCGTTGTGACAAACACCAGATACAGCACTGGGACTTGATCAACAGCCGATACCGCACCGTGACGTCACTAACCAGTAGGTGGCAGTAGTGTTCTTTGACAAACATGGACCTTTGTCATGCAGGAGGGATGTGATCTCTCTTTTTCATTTTCATCAGAACTCTGGCTGCAGCATTTTGGATCAGCTGAAGGCTTTTAACTACAGTTTGTGGACTTCTTGATAGTAAAGAATTACAATAGTCCAGCCTTGAAGTAACAAATGCATGGACTAGTTTCTCAGCATCACCCCTGGACAGGAGATTTCTAATTTTTGCAATATTCCTCAGATGAAAGAAGGAAATTATTTTCCATGATTAGAGCCAGAATCACCATTGTCTCTGTTCTAACAGCCATTGGATGTTTGTTCACAGAATAACACATGACAGCCGGAGAGTAATTGGATTAAATATTAAAGAATATAAAGTCACCTTGTTAATTATTCACATAGCACCCCTAATGAGAAAACTAACACCTGCATCAGTTTGTAATTGCTGTTGCTCAAACAGAGAGAATTCATGCGTTAGTTGGAGCTATTTCTGGAGGATTAATCATCGCCTGCACTGCAGGCTGTCAGGCTAATGCTAAGTTAGCTTCAGGGTGAGAGTTCATGGTAATGAAGGCAGCTGTGACTAATGGATAAATCAGCTGTTCCAGGTTCAAACATATAGGCACCATTTGGAGGAATAAAACACCAGCAGAAGGAAGCACTTTGCTTTGTTTTTCTTCTGATATCTTTTTTTTTTGCCATGCATTCTGCGTTTAGGCTTTAAACAAAAGTTTCTTGTTATAATCAATCTGAATAATGCGTCTCAAGCTGGAAACTGAGAATGTGCTTCATGTTTTCTGCAGACGTGTTCTAAGGAGATAAGAGCAGCAGAGAGGACAGAATCAACACCATCAGAACCACTGCTTTATTCAGATACTGCTCATGGTTGAACTAGATATGTGTTGCTATGGTAACGGTCATGGAGACTCTATTCAGTGCCAAGTTTTGGCTTTTATTTATTTATTAATAGCATTTGTATTTGCAACGGCCTTTGCTTTTTTGTCCAGATTTTACATGTTTGTTTTATCCTTTTCCTGATTTTTATTATTTTTTTCTTAGAAAATAAAACGCATTAGATTTGTGCTTGATGCACACTGAGGCAGTTTGTAGCACTGTTGCCTTGCAGCAAGAAGGTTCTGGGTTTGATTCCCAGCCCGGGGTCTTACTGCATGGAGTTTCCTTGTTCTCCCTGAGCATTCGTGGGTTCTCTCCGGGTACTCCAGCTTCCTCCCACAGTCCAAAAACATGACTGTTAGGTTAACTGGCTTCCCTAAATTGTTCTTAGGTGTGAGTGTGTGTGTGCATGGTTGTGTGTCTCTGTGTTGCCCTCCCACAGACTGGTGACCTGTCCAGGGTGACCCGCCTCTCACCACAAGACTGCCGAATCACTGTGACCCTGACAAGGACTGAGCAGCAGAAAATGGATCGGATTTTTTTTGTATTATTAAATTGTTATTAATTTCATGACATTGCAACTAATTTTCCAAAAACATTCAGCAAGTCTCAAAACCCATAAATCCATTTTTGATTTTACACAGAATACCATTTTATAGATAATAAAAAAAATAGTGCCCTTAAGAAAAGGCTGCACATGAAGACAAACACAGGTGATAGTTATACCAGGTAAACCAGAGGGGTAACAAAAAACCTTATTTAGATTTAAATTGGTCAAATCACTGTCACCAAAAGCAAATAGATCCTTTTTCAAAATTTTTTTTCTTCTTTTTTTGGAAGTTCCCTTTTAATCTTAAACATATCTGAATGGTTTGATTTGTAGTTATGATTAAAACTTTCCTTTCTGATAAAGCTTATAGTTAGAGTGGCTCAGGTTATCCTGAGCTATCTCTATAGTTATGCTGCTATAGGCTTAGACTGCTGGAGGACATAGGGACCCCTTTTACTGTAGTCATTGATGCAATGCAAGCAAATATCTCTTGTAAATAAGATGGATCTTGGATCTCAATGATACAACCTGTATAAAGATGAAATTATAAAATTATGAAAACTTGCCAAAAATCCCACTCTGAGCCAAAATGTCTGACTTACTGTAAGTTTTTAGCGCATACCTCGTAGAGACTTTTTAAAAAATGAATTAAGGAGATCTACTGGTGAGCCATATTTCAAATCTCTGTGACTTACGGTTTTCCCCAACTCACTTTAGCTGTAGGGGGCGCTGTGGACGGCCATTTTTGAATCCATTAACAACACAGAATTTTTCGTGGGGGGGAATCATTGGCAAATTTTGTGAGCTCTTGAATATGTTTAGGGGCCCAAAAATGCATTCTAAGGCTGAGAATAATAATAATAAAGATTCGAATTACAATAGACTTTCGCAGCGCTTCGCTGTTCCGGAATAATTAGCATCCTCTGTCTTGACATGCTCATCCAGGAGGATCAAATCCTGTCGAGTCAACAATTGGATGCAATCGACTGGATTTATTGGGGATTGAAAACTTTTAACCAAACTGCTGATGAGACTGAATTGTTGTTCAGTGCTTTGTCATGCCGCGTGTATTCTCTATATATGGAAGACCAATACAGTAATGACATGTGTTGTGGCGCTATATAAATCAACTGAATTGAATTGAATCCTGCCATAATTAAAAATAAATACAGAAATAAATAAATGCTAAAAAAATAAATAAGAATTCCCTTAATTCCCCCCTAAAAATACAATAAACAAATAAATGTATATAGAAATCAAATTATACAGTGAGACATAAATGTATCTCTTTTTATTAGCTTCTTTGGTTTTTGCCTTTGTAATAATTTCCTTATTTATTTATTGTCCATTAAATTCTTCAACTTTATTTATTTATTACTTATTTCTTTAAGTATTAATTTATGTGCATGTTATAATATTTTTTGTCTGGTTTATTCTTCCTTTGTATTTGTTTTACTCTATTTTCTTCTGCCTATCGTTTTTCCATTTCTGCCTCATTATGCACATTTGGGGCGTGGCTTAGAGGCTCACCTTCTTCCCATTGGCTGGTTAGCAGCAGCCGGCCACAGGCACAACAAACATGGCTACCTATGAAGCTGTCAGTGAGCTGAGACATTTGGCAACTGGTTTTGAAAACAATGCCAACATTATAATTATTAACTCTATTATTTTTCATTTGTCGACAATGTAGTTTTTCAGCGGGATCCAGCAAACAGTTGATCCGACTGAGGAACTCCGATGTCGGCAGCTGCTCCCTCCTCCCACACGCCGTGGTGCATTTAGGGACCGTTGTAGGTACCAGATTGACTCGGGCTGCCAGATTGACTCGGGGGCCTGCGCCTTTTGATGACGTCACATTACATAATTGTTTTAACGTTTGCACAATTGCGCAAAACATTTTGATTGGTCTGGACAGCTTACTAAAGTAATTATAGCGGGGTGTAGGTTTTATTCGAAAGCGGGATTGCGGTTTGGAAACGGACAATTTTAGGAAGAAATTCTCCATGGTCCCTGCGCCTTCCGATGACGTCACCGAATTCGCCATGGGCCTTGCGCCTCCCGATGACATCACATTATAGCAACGCCACTCAAACAAACTACATTGAGCCCGCGGTCTGCATTTGTAACGACAATAAATTCAGGAGAATGAAGCTAAAGGGATACAAAAAATAAACTTGTAATATTACAAAAACAAAAATACTACGAATTCAAAGTATATTCAGAGATTAAAGTCCCTCTGATACTGTTTAAGTGACTGAGAAACTGCAGATTTGCCACATTTAAGATGGCGGACGCTCATGACGTCATCAAAAGGCGCAGGCCCCCGAGTCAATCTGGCAGCCCGAGTCAATCTGGTACCTACACCGTCAACAAACCGAGCACAAAAATCAATAAATTCCTTATTTTATGACCAGCTAAGACGGAACTAATATAAAATCATGCCAATAGATAACATATGTAAGGCACACTTGCTTTTATGCAATTTTAAGCTATTTTCAAGATATTTCAAGACAAATGTTGGGACTTTTCTTTAATAGCTTCCAGGTCATGTGACCTACTGACTCCAAATCTATGTCATGCGGACAGCCGACCGGTAGGTGGCAGTAGTGTTCTTTGACAAACATGGATACCTCCAGTGAAGCACATTCACATGAAAATTACTCGGAATGAAAAACACTCATCATTTATTGAACAGGATGGAATAATTTCATATTTAAAGAACTTTCAGAAGTTTGATTTTATAAAATGAGCGGACTCTTCCTTTAATATATTTATATTAACTGCTATATCATTCAGCGACCACGTGGGGTCGCTGCAGCTCCACAACGCTGAATAAAATAGCCAGGCATTTTTTTTCTTCTCCTTTTTAAAGAAAGCATATATAAATAAATCCATTACAATTTTCTAATGCAAGTTTATTTAAACGTTTGGGATTTTTTTTTTTTTTAGAAATATGCAAATAAAATATAGAGAGTAAACGTCATGAAGCTGATGGTGATGTAGGTCAAAAGGCACCAGCCTGAAACCACAGGCTGGTTTTGCGCATGGTCAGAATGAGCCACCATCCTCATCCTCTCTACATCCTCCTCACTCATCTTCCAGCAGCATCCAGCTCTCCGGATGCTGACGCTTCTCAGCCGCCTGAACCGACCCTCCACCCCCCCACCGGCAGCCTCCTCTCCAGGTAAGCCAGCACTCACCCCCCCTCCCCCAGCTCCTCTGCTCCCTTCCCGGCAGGATGCTCCCAGTCAGCGCGCATGGACGCGCGCTCCATCCCGGTGTTTTCCTCCGCTGAAACAAAGCGTCGCTTTATCTTTTTTTCCCTCTTAAATCTTCCAGAATAAAGCTCTGAGACTCGGACTGTCCGCCATCCATCATCCCGCTGATCTGGCAGCAGGTCTGGTAATGAAGAGCCTGTTAGTGTCTGCGGCTTTATCAGCTCCTGCTGCTGATATTATCTCTGCAAACACAGCCGGAGTGTTTTGGTCCACATTTCTTGCAGCTTGGTGCATCACAAGGTCACTATGATGGTGACGACCGCGCCACACACTCAAATAACGCCTTGCTCATGGGCACCTAAGCCCCCCCTCCCTTCACCCTCCAAGAGAGCTTGATGAATGAGATGTGTGTCAGTGGGCCACTGAAGCCTGGTGGAGAAAAACCAGAGCTGCCTTCTGGTTCTGATATCCTACATCAGCCTTGATTAAAGTTGTAGGGAAATCATATTTAAATATCAAATCATTCTGGCTTAAACATCTTTATAAATCTACTTTTTATCAGATGATATTGTCCCAAAATGTAGAAAATTTCTATTAAAAAAAAAAAAAAAACCCGTCTTAAAATCTGTGTTTTTTTCCGTTATCTTCTGCAGGCCAGTTAGTTCTACGTCAGCCTGAACACCTAAATTCGGCCAATCATATATCAACGGTCATCTGTCAATCACATTTTTTCGGTCATAGCATCTTGATTCATATGTCGCAGCTAATATACGCAACGGTTGAAATCAGAATCCTTTCCTTTCCCATTGAGTTGCGTCCCAGTGTTCACGGGGATGGACGTCTGTGTCTTCGGCAGGCGTAGAGCTAACAGAACTGGCAGCGTTGCGAGGCAAGGGCTCAAACATGTACGGCTGGAAGCCTTCTACACCAAACCAAGCTTCTGCCGCCCTGGCGTCCTCTTCCACAACATCTTCGTCCCCGCTTTCCTCCTCTAAATACAAAATGGATGACGGAGGAGACTCATCCACGACCTCCGACACTAAACTCTCCTCCTCTTGCATGTTTCCTCTGTCCATAGCGTTCCTTGACAGCGTCGTTTCTAAGTCACCAATTTAGTGCTACTTGGTCCCAATGGAATTTCCCATTGGGAACCTACTAGCACTAAGATGCTAACTGGTTAGCAAGATGCTTCCCACAAACCGGCCACAACCAAACTTGCTTGAGAACCTTCTACCACAACAATCCCGCCCCCTTGATAGTCGACCAATCACATTCCCTTTATTCACTCGTGTAAAGTCGGGCACCACTGGGAGAATTCGGAAATGCAACGGTTGGAGCAGCCGCTTCCCTACGACTTTAAATATGAAATTATGACATACAGTTCAATAAATTGTTGAGAATGGCGCTAGGCTTACCGCACCGTGACGTCACTGCTGGAAGATGGCAGGAGGGAGGGGCTACTACATTTGGGAAAAAATGGCCGCTCCCAGACTCAGCGGTCGCAACAAAAATTAGTGTTATTTTTGTACTGATTAACGCCAAATTCCTTAAATCACAGCAAACGTATTAGTTTTAGATATAAATAATGATCCATTGGTTATTCCTGGCTGATCAGACTTTTCCTTTAAAGGGAAGATGGTGTCAGGCGGACATATTGAAGCCTTGTTATGCAGATTACAGCTCTCACCTCTCCTGTAATAACTTCAGTGTTTCTGCTTAGCTGATAAGGTGTTAACCAGCTCTGATCCATGTCTACGCCTTCTGTGAATCTCTGCTGCTAGAGTTTATGTGTGCATCAGCTTCAGACATAATGACGGCCTTTTCTTCTTTGATCAGAATGTATGGAGAGCGACTATGAACACAATTTTTTAGATAATTTTATTAGAGATGGACCGATACAGTAACCTGACTCCGCCAGATGGATTTGCTCCGCATATCCATCTGGAATCCTTCCGTTGAAGTAATTTTTGGAAGGAAAGAAAATACTGGTTAGCTGATTGGCCTATGTTGGTGATAGACGGGCCAAATAAACCAATCAGATCAACGAAGCATATGACGTACTAACAGAGCGACGACGAAGAGGAGCCAATTGATAGATCAAACTCTTGCTGAAACCAGTCGGGAGAAGAGCAAAAACATCTTTTCCTGTGAGAAAAGCCTCCAGAGCAGTGTTTTGCTCTTCTTTCAGTGAAGAAATACTCTGTAATTCCGATAAAACTTGCTCGATAGCCACGCTAACGCTAGTTTCATCGGCTGAAGCCGCCATGTTCTTTAGACTGAACTGTCGCGCTTCTCGTTGCGTCACACCTCAACCCGCCTCAAAGCCAACGCTGATTGGACGTTCGTTTGGTGAACGGCTCAAAATTTTCTTTAACGGAGAGTCTCCAGACTGATTAGCGAGTGACATCTTGAAAGCTCGCGAGATCAGGATGGTCTCATGAGGCTAGAATTCTGGGTCCAACATTCTGATTTCTGACAGTCTCAGTGTTTACATGCTGATCGTGGCAAAATACGAACCAAACTTCTGTTTCGCTGGATAAGTATAACAGTTCTTATCATACGTTGTGTTTTCTCTCAGCAGGGAGTGACAGCATCATTGCAGTGACAATAAGAAGAACATGAATTTAAATATCTGCAAAGGTAAGAAAACTGATAATTAGTGTAACCTCTTTTTTCTGCCTGTCGAGTGAAAAGTAACAGATCAGCTTTGGTAGCATGAGGTGCAACAAACCTGATATACTGAACTACTTATTGGCAGATTATCTGTTTGTCAGTCAGAACACACCTTTTACATGTTCCACATGTTTAAGACGTGAATATATAATCTTAACCACAGGTGTAGCTTTCTAAAGGACTGGCGTGGACAGGCCCAACCAGTGATTTCAGCTTTTTCAGTAAAAAAAAGAAATGTAATAGGTAATTTATGACAAAATATTGTTTAAATGTTGTATTCTTTTTTATTAGTTAAAAAAGCTGGGATTATTAGAGGATAATGACTCCCAGTTACAGGTTAGAATAAACACATTTATCTGTTATTTTCTTATTGAAGAGACAGAATCAGATAATGAACTCCAGCCTACATTACCGTGTTAACATGCTTTTCAATCCTTCCTGCACATTCTTTTCAAACTAAACTTTAATTTAAACTGTTGTGTGCTTGGAAAAAGATAAATTGTAATGTTAAAAATCTAAAAATCACAAGACAGAAATCAATGTCACAAAGGAATAACTTTTATTTTAGAGTCACGGTATGTTTATACAAGATAATACTGTTAATATAATGTGACTTTTCTAGAGAATCATTATACATAGTTATTTTATACAGGGTTTCCACAGTCTGACATCATTTCAGAATTCCCTGACTTTTAACTGACTCAGGATTAGTTTTCCCTGACAAAATAAATGCAGCAACAAGACAATAATAATAACATAACAGGTCACCAATCTAACATGTTTAGCTCTATAACATTTAAATGCACCTCTCCGATGTATAAGATAAAAAAAATTTAATGAACATTTTTTAATGTAGGACCTGCATCACTGTACAGGAGACTGCCATATGATAGCGCTTTCTAGCTTGTTTGTCGTTTTGGTAACTACATCAAAATTACCGCTAGGTGGACAAAAATCACGCCATCTGGAGGAAAGTCACCCGACTTTTTCAAATACCATACCATACCAACTTTATTTATGAAACACTTTATGCACCGGACAGGACCAAAATGCTGTACACAATCATAAAATACAATAAAATTATAAAATAGAAAAAAAAAAAAACGAGTGTAAAATACATAATAGTATACAAAAAGAATAAAACAAAGTAAAACCTCTCAAATTGTGCCAAAAGCCAAGGAAAAAAGATAGGTCTTAATAAGGGACTTAAAAACAGCAAGAGAAGAGGCCTGTCTTATGCTCAGAGGCAGATCGTTCCACGCGAGAATGTGTACAAAACAACAAAAATGGCGCCGGCAACGCTTCTGGGTCGTTTTCATCAAATGTCGGTGATTTTAAAGTAATTTTTTTGCGATAATTGCACTTGCCCGGCGGGCAAATGCAATGAAATTTGTACTCTTCCGACAATAAAAACTACTTGCCCCGTGCGATCGGGCGATGGTTAACATCGAGCCCTGTTAGCAGACAGCTTCATACATCAGAGCACAGAGACACAATTAGGGAGAGCTGCAAATTTAAAGGTGAAACAGATTTAGTGGGATTTGCAATATGCAATAAAATATATCTCCAAGTTTACCAGAAAGTTTACAAGAAAAAAAATGCTGTTCTACATTTAAAATGCAACACATGTTTTTGTCTTTTGTAATTCAGCAAGCCTCAGCCAAGCCAGAAATACCCACAGAGTCTGAGTTACAGGTGAGACGGACTTAAAACGGAAATATGAGAAACCTAACAGGAACAATTGCGTCTCACAAATGACAATTTCTTTAAACATTCTCAGACTTCTCAGAATGTTATTGCAGCTCATCCCCAGCCTGAAATAAAACACCATCAGGCTATCTATGTCCATCACCTTTTGTTCACTAGAAAAACAATCTAGAAATAAATAAAAAGGTCTTAAATTAAGCGTATTTACCCTTAACTTGAGTAGGTAAATGAGGATTTTTACTCTTAAAATAAGATATTTAGATAAAATGCACTTGAAATAAGACAATTATCTTATTTTAATCATAAATTGTCTTGTTCCATTGGCAAAATGTCTCTTTTACCTCCTCAATCCAAGAAATAATGCCCTTATTTTAAGAAAAATGACTTATTTAGATGTCATTTTTCTTCCAGTGTTCCTTTGAGAAGGTGTGCTGCCTGTAGGAAGATTATGTTTCAGTATTTTGTCCACACGTTATATATATTTTATGGCCACAAATTTGTATTTCTTTGGAATAAATTATTATTTTGTGGTGACAAATTTAATCTTTCGTGCTCACGCTGTAAATCTTTTTTCTCCCATGTCAGTTCTGGGGCTCCGTAGTATCTGAGTTCAAATGTCGGGATTCAAAGTGAAAAGTACCATATTTTCCCGACCATAAGGCGCACCGTACTAAAAGGCGCAGTCCCAGTTATGTGTCCCATTTCTGTATTTAACACACATAAGGCGCACCAGACTATATGGCGCGGGTTTTATATACCAGTACATATCCTCTACTACGTTTAAATACCTCTACTGCGTATTTAAAAATACAGCGGGAGCAAAACTGAGTATGATTGTGCTTTATTCATGTATTTATTACAAAGTATTAATCAAACCCATCGAAGTCATCATCCTCTGTTTCTGAATTAAACAGCTGCGCTAAATCCGACATGCCAATTTCCCCTTCTTCGCTGTCAGAGTCACTTTCCGTGCCGGGCGGTTCCTCAGAAATAATGCCGGCTTTTGCGAAAGCTCGAACAACAGAGCCAGCAGACACGTTAGTCCAAGCATCTACAATCCATCCGCAAACGGTGGCGTTAATTGCCCGGCGCTGCCTTCCACTTTTCGTGAAACTGTGGTCTCAGTCTGTCATCCATCGCTCCCACGCCGCTCGCAGCCTTACTTTGAACGGCCGCTTCACACCGATGTCGAGCGGTTGAAGTTCCTTTGTCAGACCCCCCGGGATAACAGCAAGCACAGCGTTAATTTGTTTCACCATGTTTTTCACATCAGCTGTGAGATGGGCACGCATGGAGTCACAGATTAACAGAGATGGTGATGCGTGGAAAAAACCACCTGGTCTCCTGACATTCACCTCCCTCAGCCACTCTTTCATCATCTCCTCAATGACGAGTTCTGCATAAAGCCCATAACTGTTCTTTTATACACAATCCACGCCCACACTTCCTCATTTAACGTTCTCATGGCGGTCTCAACAACGTCCGCAGTAACAACACACTAGAGACTGACAGGGGAGTGGATTTTCACTCCTGTCCCGTCCCACTCCCACAGAAAAAAATGGTGTCCCGTCCCGATCCCGGGCCAGAGTAGAAATCTAAATCCTGTCCCGTCCCACTCTTGGTGAAATTACTCCCACTCCCATCCCGCTCCCATTCAGAATGACTCCCGCTCCCGCACCACTCCCATTCTTGTTGTTTTTGAGCACGGGTGAAAAACTCAGAGCGGAAGTTACTATTGGTTTGCTCCCGCTCCCGTCTGCTCCCCTTAATGTTTAATCCTGTACCGTCCCAATCCCGTGATCGTTACTAATACTGACTCCCATCCCACGGGAATCCCACGGGAATCCCGTGACCCATGGGATTCCCGAAAAAATGTCAGTCTCTACAACACACATAGGGCGCACCGCACTATAGGGCGCGCTGCACATTTTGAGGGGAAAAAAAGACGTTTATATGCGCCTTACAGTCTCGAAAATACATTACTTTGGGAAAAAAGAGCCAATTACAGATACAGGAAAAAGCTACTAAGTATTTTACAGCAGTAATATTTCCCCATGATGCCTCTGTATCAGCATGAAAAGGTAAACTGCCACCTGTGCATTTAGAAACTCATTCTCAGCTATAGGAACACTTTTATTTCTTAATGTGGCAGAATATGTATTAAAGAATACTTGATAAAAAAAGAAAAGCCCAATTAGTGGAACACTGTCCCTTTAATACCTGCTTTAAAAGCTACTTTCAATCTGACAAACGAGCCTGATAGGAGCGCATGTTCTAAGTAAAGGTGACTGCATGTGAACGAGGTGACCTTTAACCTCTGCTGACTCCTGCTTTCCATGTGATCAATCAGTGAGGACAAAGTGGGATCAGAGGTTTGATGAAGACACGAGCCAACACTGATGGAGACGTCTCTGAACGCCGTGGAGCTCCGCGAGCTGCGAGGAGGTCGGAAAGGCCCGCCCCCTACGGCGACCTCTGCCCCCAGGACAGCGGTCGAGGGGCCCTGTAGAGCCAGAGGCTTTGAGAACGCCTCCTACCAGCAGGACGAGGATGTGGACCGTGCTGAGGAGGATGAGCTGGGGTCGGCTGCTTCCGAGGTTAATCAGACTTTAAGAACCAGTAAGGTGAGTGAAATGTAAATCTGGAAAATTACTTGGTTTTACAGTTAATGTTGGTTTAATTCCGCACTTTAATCTAAATTTCTTATCTTTCCATAACTCATCACACAGAGGAGCATTTTAAGTTTTTGTTATACTGTAAACCAGCGGCGGCTTTCAAGTGTTCCTGATCTAAACTCACTGACGTTGAGTTTAGGATTCAGTATTTAGCTTCACATTAAACCTTTTTTGAAAAAGAAAGATGGTCCAACTTACTAGAATTTCTTTTGTGCTGGTTTTCTGCTACCAAGAGATGAATTCGGGTTTGTTTGTCTTGTTTAATAGAAACAGATCACCAGTTCTGCTGGAGGTTTCTTCCTGTTCAAAGGGAGTTTTTCCTCTCCACTGTCGCTACAAGCATGCTTAGTGTGAGGGATTGCTGAAGAGTCAATGAGTCGATGCAATCAGCTGGTTTTCCTTAGATAGAAAACTTTGAATCAATCTGACTGGATGATCTGGTGAACTGGAAAGTGACCTGAGATGACATGATGTGAATTGGAGCTATAGAAATAAAGTGAATAGAATAGAATCATACGGTGGGCTGTTAACAAACCGCTGCACTGCAGCCAGATTTCATCTCACGGTAGATCTGAAATCCAACAGGGAGGATAAACAGAACAGGACAGACTATCTTGCTTTATCTTGCTTCTTTTTCTATGTTTTCTTGTTTGTTTTAATTTATAATCTCGTTTAAACTTTGCTGCTTCTTGAAATCCAGTCCTCTATCTCTCCTTCTTCCATTTGCTCCCCTCCAACAGAAGCAGCCGGTTTCTCCACAGTCGTACGATGAGGAGGAAGGAGTCGGCGGAGGGCAGGAGGACGGAGGAGGATTCCCAGCGTTCAGCCCAGCCGACGATCACTCTGCGGACTACGGCTTCATCCTGGCGCTGGTGTTCCTGGTGAGCGGGATCGTGCTGGTGGTCATCGCCTACACCATCCCCAGGGAGGCCAAGGTCGATCCGGATTCTGTGTCGGCGCGTCAGATGGAGAAGCTTGAGATGTACTACGCCCAGCTGGGCTCCCACCTGGACAAGTGCATCATCGCGGGCCTGGGTCTGCTGACTCTGGGGGGGATGTTCCTGTCGGTCCTGCTCATGGTCTCCATCTGCCGCGGGGAGATGTATAGACGTCGAGCGGCCTTCGTCCGACCCAAGAGGACTTACGGCTCCATCAACTTGAGGATGATGCAGCTGGCGAGCGGAGAGGGCGCAGAAGGCAGGGATGGAGGCGAGGGCTTTCTGGTGGAGCAAACAGAACCAGAGACTAGCCAGGACCTGAAATCAGAAGCAGGACCGAGCAGACTGTCCTGTGCTGCGTCTACTTCAGCCGCTGCATGTGGAGTCTAAATTTGCTCTGCATCCAGGCTGCAAATGTGCGACCTTCAATCGAGGGGTTGAGGTACCAGGATCCACTGGGATGCAGGTCCTCTGTCGTTGCAGGCAGGAGAAGAACATCAGAAGCACAGCTTCGCTCCAGCTGTCCAGCTTTATCCCAACTGGGCGAACCATGAACCGGGCTTAGAGGTTAATCTGATCGGTCAGACGAAATGATGGATTTTAAAAGAAAAGGACTGAGTGAGGAAGAGAGGTAAGGCAATGAGGATAAGAGCACATTTAAAGAAGGGTTGAATATTAAAAACTATAATTCCTGATATTAATCCTATTCAATAAAAAAAAGCACATTATCTAGAAAACAGCAGAAAGCAGGAACGCTGCTTTGGTTTCAGCAGAGACCAAAAAATTGTATTAATCTGCATTCCACAACTTAACTAACAGACCACCTTAAATCACGTTCAGCACCTTTTAACTTCACAAATCCACAGCTGTTAGACAGAGAATACATTCATGATTCATTTAGTTCTAAGAAAATTAAAAGCTATTTTAGATTTGTTGTAAAGACGTAAACAGGAGGCACATTTTTTTCTAAAGTGACGTTTAAATTCCTCACCAGACATAAAAGAAAATGTCTGCACAACTAAAGCTACATTCAGCAGCCTGAAGTCACCCAAATATGAGTTTTTTTCGCCCATATGTGACCTGGATCTCTGGAAGAGGATTAGGGCCACTGAAAAAATAAAAAAAAGTTAAATTCTGTTATTTTCCATTTTTTGTGTTACTGACCCTCCAAACGACTCACATCTTTGTCAGTGAAGCTGAGTTCTCCACATCTCTGCCTTCATGGTGCCCATCTACATTAAGATCCACAATTCTCAGATTAAAGTCAGAATTCTGAGACAAAAATGTCAGAATTCTGAGATTAAAGTCAGAATTCTGAGATTAAAGTCAGAATTCCGAGAAAAAAAGTCAGAATTCTGAGATTAAAGTGAGAATTCTAAGAAAAAAATGTCAGAATTCTGAGGTTAAAGTCAGAATTCTGACACAAAAGTCAGAATACTGAGATTAAAGTCAGAATTCTGAGATTAAAGTCAGAATTCTAAGAAAAAAATGTCAGAATTCTGAGATTAAAGTCAGAATTCTGACACAAAAGTCAGAATACTGAGATTAAAGTCAGAATTCTGACACAAAAGTCAGAATACTGAGATTAAAGTCAGAATTCTGAGATTAAAGTCAGAATTCTGACACAAAAGTCAGAATACTGAGATTAAAGTCAGAATTCTGAGTTTAAAGTCAGAATTCTAAGAAAAAAATGTCAGAATTCTGAGATTAAAGTCAGAATTCTGAGATTAAAGTCAGAATTCTGACACAAAAGTCAGAATACTGAGATTAAAGTCAGAATTCTGACACAAAAGTCAGAATACTGAGATTAAAGTCAGAATTCTGAGTTTAAAGTCAGAATTCTAAGAAAAAAATGTCAGAATTCTGAGATTAAAGTCAGAATTCTGAGATTAAAGTCAGAATTCTGACACAAAAGTCAGAATACTGAGATTAAAGTCAGAATTCTGAGATTAAAGTCAGAATTCTGACACAAAAGTAAGAATACTGAGATTAAAGTCAGAATTCTAAGAAAAAAATGTCAGAATTCTGAGATTAAAGTCAGAATTCTGACACAAAAGTCAGAATACTGAGATTAAAGTCAGAATACTGAGATTAAAGTCAGAATTCTAAGAAAAAAATGTCAGAATTCTGAGATTAAAGCCAGAATTCTGAGATTAAAGTCAGAATTCTAAGAAAAAAATGTCAGAATTCTGAGATTAAAGTCAGAATTCTGAGTTTAAAGTCAGAATTCTGAGATTAAAGCCAGAATTCTGAGATTAAAGTCGGAATTCTGACTTTTTTCTTGTATTATACTCAAATAAAATTCAAAAATCAGTCTGTTTTTTTTTTCAGTGGCCCTAATCCTCTTTTTTCTGATCTGATCTTTTCATGGCAGTCTGAACGGCAGTCTGTTCCAATGCGACCCAGGCCACTTGGCTCTGTGGTCCTGAATCCAATACGAATCTGATCTTTTCAAATGCGACCTGTGTCTAAACGGCCAGGTCACATTCTTCTGGCCTGAACGGTATAAATACTCAACAAAGGTCACTATTATGTGTTTTGCAATGCAGAAGCGACAAGAAAAACAACATCCATGGTTGAGGATGATTTAGGTGTTCAGGCTGACGTAGAACTAACTGGCCTGCAGAAGATAATGAAAAAAAAACACAGATTTTAAGACAGGATTTTTTTTTTTTTTTTTATAGAAATTTTCCAACTTTGGGGACAATATAGTCTGATAAACAGTACATTATATACATGTTTGACATTTAAATATGACTTCCCTATGACTTTAAAGCCTTCATTAAGAAAACATAACTGGAAAGTGGATGGAGCATAGAGCATGCAATGATGTTTCACCCAGAAGCGCTGCCTCCTGTTTACCAACCAACAGCATTTCTACCAGCATCACTTTCTGCAGCATCAGAGGGATCAGCTCTGGGACTGGATGCTCATCAGTGCTGCTGCAATCAAACCGTAAAACTTCCGGCTCATATTTACACTTTGAAAGATGGAGCTGACGTTATAATCAGGGGTGAAACGATTCCTGCAAACAAAATATATACATGCAAAAAAAAAAAAAAAATCCCTTTCATAAATTGTGTTGTTCATGAATTAACATGTTTAAAATGTGCTTGTTGTGTAGTTTACATTAGCAGATATAGTTACATTTGACCTCATGTAAAAAAAAAAAAAGCTTAGTTTTTATTATGCGTATCTGGGGACTTCTGGATTTTCATGACAAATTTCTTTCTTGATTGAAGCCAGAATGCAAACTTTCAATTGAGTGACACTGAAAACAAACAAACGTTCACACTTTATGATGCTTTTTTTGAAAAAATAATTCGCATTTCTTCTGTTGCAACCTTTTTTAAGAGCAGATTTACACTTAATTTTGATATTTACAGTATATCGTTGCAGTCGCCACACAAATGTTGTGTTTTAAACACTCCAGAAATTCCCACTGAAACAAACCAAGGTTAAAAGGAGAGCAGAGCAAACAAAAAAACGTGATCATCAAAGCTGCTCCTGAATGCAGGCCAATCCGTTACCTCTGGTTGTAATAAAAAGATGAAAGAGGGGGATGAAGAGGATAAAATGATGAAGAACCAGAGGGGTGAGCTGGATTTACGCTTTGGATACAAAGCTTCTTCTGAATGGAAATAACTTTTAAAAACACTGTTTTTTTTCCCCCTTGCATTATATACGAACTGATGGTATTAATGTCTTATAAGGATACAGTATGCCTTAACGAGTATACAAACTGTAAACTGTGTATACACACATATAATTATGCTAATGTAATGCAGTATGTATATTGAACCAGTTAGCCATGGGTAATGTAGCCACACACACACATATTCCTCCAATTTTGCAGCTCAACTAACAAAAAATTTTTTTTTAATTCCATACAGCTGTGAAAAACTCACAAACCTACTGTAATAAGAACCACGGTTGCACAGAATCAATCCATAAATGCAAACGTTGAATCCAATCCAGAGATGGAGAGAAAAGCAGCAACAGAGACCAGATAAGCAGCTTGGATCAGCTTCACAGACACAAAAACGACTGAATAGAAAACAAATCAAGCGCTTAACTGTCTACTAATGTGAAAAATGACCTACAGGATGGTTCGTTTTAAAGGATATGGAAAAATTTTAAACTAGATTGAAATAAGTGCATTTGTTCTTGGATTGAGGAGGTAAAAGACACATTTTGCCAATAGAACAAGACAACTTACATTTAAAATAAGAAAATACATTGCATTGTCTTATTTCAAGTGCAGATTACCTAATTATCTTATTTTAAGAGTAAAAATAATTGTTCCATTGGCAGACTATCCTATTTACCGACTCAAATTAAAGGTAAATAGACTTACTTTAAGACATTTTTACTTATTTCTAGATTGTTTTTCCAGTGTAGACTTGGTTGATGCACAGTTTCATTTATGCTATGTTCACACCTGAAGCAGCAGAGGCAGCAAGGTCCCGCAGCGCATCTGAGCAGCTGAGGCGCGTGATGCGTTGGAAAAATTGACCTTTAGCTGCTGGATGTGCCACATCAACCAATCAGAGAAGCTGCACTGCAAAAAAATAGAAAACTAAATGAGTCATTTTTTCTCAAATTAAGTGCATTGTTCTTGAATTGAGGAGGTAAGTGTGACACTTTGCCAATGGAACAAGATTCATTTAAAAGACATTTAAAATAAGAAAAAAACAATTGTTTTGTCTTATTTCAAGCGTATATTATCTAATTATCTTATTTTAGGATTAAAAATACTCATTCCAATGGCAGATCATCTTATTTACCTGCTCAAATTAAGGGTAAATACACTTAATTTAAGACATTTTTTACTTATTTCTAGATGTTTTTTGCAGTGTGATCTGGGAGCTGGCAGGGAGACAGACACAGCACTGGAAAAATGTAGTTTGGATTACTCAGTGAAACACGCCTTCCAGCCGCGAAGAGGCTCCCGGGCCTGAGGCAGCTGCTGCTGGGGATTCCCAGTGACAGCGCAGCGCCGGTATGTGGGGGTCTGAGCGGCTCCCACAGAGAAATAATCTTTGAAGGCAGGATGGTAATCTGGATGAACTGACTGCACAGACCATGTTTTCAGGAGGACTTCCTCACTTCAACATAGATTCTAACTACTTTTTACCCGCTGATCACAGCTAATATAGCAGGACGCTCGTTTTTGCTTCCTCTGCTGCTTTAGGTGTGAACATAGCAATAAAATAAAAATACAAGAAAAACAGCAAATATCAAACCTTTTTGCAGATGATATCAACGTTTTCTTTAGCATTTAACTGTTTAGCTCAGTCTAACAATATTAAACTATACAAGTCACCTGCTATAGATATAAAAAGATAAGAACAGGGATGAAAATTCTTTGCTGTTTCTGATTAATGTTAGAGGTCTTTAATCAGTTGCTAGTTTAAATTCCTTCCCCTGCTGAAGTGTCACTGAGCATTACTGCATTATTTCAGGAGAAATAACATTGGAATGATTTTGGAACCCCAAGCTATGAAATTAACAATTTGACAAAAAACTATCAAAGATGTTAAAGGAAGGTCCAAATTTCACTGAGATAGAAATTCATCTGTGAGCAAAAATTAGCAATAAAGTTCAATTTTAAAAGCTGAAAGTCAACAAACAAATTAAAGATTAACAAGTGAGATGTTAGATGTACGCATTTATTTCCTTGCTGAGATAAAAAGGACAGACATTTAATTTTCTTTAATCTTTGCTCAAAGTTAGAGATGCAGAAAGTCAGTTTGCTAACATCTTGTTTCAGCTGGAATCCCCAACAGGAATTTTCTGACCCAAAATGAGGAATTTGACTTTCATTTTACCTCATTTGGACATTTGAGTATAATACAGAAATAGGAAAATAGATTTTCAATAAAAGACATGTCAGGTGTGCATATCAGGACGGTATTGTTCTGGGTAATCTGGCTCTTCATTAAGGGAAGAAGCTCTGAAGGTAAAAGTCTGCAGCCTGCAGCTCCGGATCATTAAGTGGTTCTGTGGATCCTCCATAATGGCTCTTGATCGTGGCTAAAAGTGATAAAGAAGCAACTTTTGGTTTTTAAATTTTGTAAATATGGTAAATTAAAACGTTAAACAAAAAAAAATGCAATCCTGAAATGAAACTTTGCTGTTCTCATAGATTTGTTTTTCCCAATTTTAAAAGTTACTTTTGGTAATTTTATTCTCTTAAAATAAAATTTGACTTTTTTTTTTTCTATTTCTGTTTTTCACAGATTTCAGTTTGAGTTTTATGGGTTTCATTCTTTTCAAATTGTGTTTTACAGATTCTCGTTCTTTTCACTTAAAGCTAATTTCATGCTCATTTTTGAGGAGCACATTGACCAGTCTGGTGATTTTGTTAACATCCATGCAAACCAATAGAAATGCATCTTCGCTCCTCCTCACTCTAGAAGAAATCTGGGAAGTGAACAAGTGATCTGTGAAATGTAATTTGAAAAAAATCAATTTCATAAATCTATAACTGAAAAACAGTAATATGAAAAAGAGATAATATAAAAACTAAATCTAATATAAAACTTAAAATATAAAATCTGTAAAGATATTTTGTTGAATAAAATATTTGAAAAAAGAAAATTTTAAAATATAACGTTTTTGAAAAAACAGCTTTGGAAAAAAATTAAATGTGAAAAAGAAAAAAAAACAATTGAGGCTTTTTGGAATCAAACTTTTTTCAAAGTTTTATATCTGAATTGCATTTTTTTTTTTTTTTCAAAATCATTTGGAAAACTTTTTTTTTTGTTGCAAAAATTATGGAACAAAATTGACTCCATATGTCTGGTTAGTTTTGCTGCTTGTTTTATGCAGAGTAAGGAAGTGACCGTTCCTCCAATTGGAAGTCATACAACAGCAGATATTTCCAGAAGCAAATGATGAAAAATGACCTCAGAATGATCTTTTAATTGTCTCTCTTCATGAAATTAGAACAGTGGAGGTCCAATTCAGAAACACTAAAACATGTTTCAGGCTCTGTAGTTTGAATGTGAGAACCAAGCAGGAGCACCTTGTCCAAAGACACCAGAGTAAATCAATCTTCACAATGACTGCTACCACACAGAGAGAGACTATTTATATCAGTGGAACAGCTCTCGGATGTCGTCAAAGTCCTTGTGAGGACAAAGCAGGAGCGACAGACAATCTCTTAAAGTCTCTAAAAGCCCTCCAGATTAGAAAGCTCACAGTCGGCCATTTTGGGAAGGAGTTAACGGGTTTCTGTTTGGATGATCTCAAGACAAAGCTCTACTTTCCATCCAGAATCGAGAGTCGTTTGGTTCTAGGAAACAAAGACACTGATCCTCTGACATCACTGGGGAAAAATATTCAAACCCTCCTAGTGTTTTATGTGACACAACTCAAAAATGTAGATTAACGTTGAGTGGAAGGAAAGTTAATCTTTTTTCCATTTTTAAAGAATTAGAATTGCAAATGCATTAAATACATTAGTATTCATTAGTAGAATTTCACAGCTGCATTGTTTGAAGGGAGTTTGTCTATTTAAATTTGGTCGGACATTTCCCCCATTCTTTGCACAACGGCTGGAGCTGGTTTTCTGTCATGTTAGACATTGCTGTAGGGGGGAGCAGGGGGAGCAAAGCTCTTTGCTTTGCTCCCCCTGCATGGTCTGTACTAAACAATTCACAACACACTATTTCAAGGAACTTTCCAGTTCAACGAGATCATCCAGCCAGATTGATTCAAAGTTTTCTATCTAAGGAAAACCAGCTGATTGCATCGACTCATCGACTCTTCAGCAATCCCTCACACTAAGCATGCTTGTAGCGACAGTGGAGAGGAAAAACTCCCTTTGAACAGGAAGAAACCTCCAGCAGAACCAGGCTCAGAGTGAGCGGCCATCTGCTGAGGCCCACTGGGGTTCAAGGAGACAGAAGCAGACATAGAAAAAGAAGCATAGATACAAAAGGCAACTGTTAACGAGGGTTGAACCCACAAATAATGCAGAATGAAAAAACAAAGATAGAATGAAGCAGAGTGATGAAAAAGGGGTCCCTATGTCCTCCAGCAGTCTAAGCCTATAGCAGCAGAACTATAGAGATACACTATATTGCCAAAAGTATTTGCTCACCTGCCTTGACTCACATATGAGCTTAAGTGACATCCCGTTCCTAATCCATAGGGTTCAATATGACGTCGGTCCACCCTTTGCAGCTAGAACAGCTTCAACTCTTCTGGGAAGGCTGTCCACAAGGTTTAGGAGTGTGTTTATGGGAATTTTTGACCATTCTTCCAGAAGCGCATTTGTGAGGTCGCACACTGATGTTGGACGAGAAGGCCTGGCTCTCAGTCTCCGCTCTAATTCATCCCAAAGGTGTTCTATCGGGTTGAGGTCAGGACTCTGTGCAGGCCAGTCAAGTTCATCCACACCAGACTCTGTCATCCATGTCTTTATGGACCTTGCTTTGTGCACTGGTGCACAGTCATGTTGGAAGAGGAAGGGGCCAGCTCCAAACTGTTCCCACAAAGTTGGGAGCATGGAATTGTCCAAAATGTCTTGGTATGCTGAAGCATTCAGAGTTCCTTTCACTGGAACTAAGGGGCCAAGCCCAGCTCCTGAAAAACAACCCCACACCATAATCCCCCCTCCACCAAACTTTACACTTGGCACAATGCAGTCAGACAAGTACCGTTCTCCTGGCAACCGCCAAACCCAGACCCGTCCATCAGATTGCCAGATGGAGAAGCGCGATTCGTCACTCCAGAGAACGCGTCTCCACTGCTCTAGAGTCCAGTGGCGGCGTGCTTTACACCACCGCATCCGACGCTTTGCATTGCACTTGGTGATGTATGGCTTGGATGCAGCTGCTCGACCATGGAAACCCATTCCATGAAGCTCTCTGCGCACTGTTCTTGAGCTAATCTGAAGGCCACATGAAGTTTGGAGGTCTGTAGTGATTGACTCTGCAGAAAGTTGGCGACCTCTTCGCACTATGCGCGTCAGCATCCGCTGACCCCGCTCCGTCAGTTTACGTGGCCTACCACTTCGTGGCTGAGTTGCTGTCGTTCCCAAACACTTCCATTTTCTTATAATACAGCTGACAGTTGACTGTGGAATATTTAGGAGCGAGGAAATTTCACGACTGGATTTGTTGCACAGGTGGCATCCTATCACAGTTCCACGCTGGAATTCACTGAGCTCCTGAGAGCGACCCATTCTTTCACAAATGTTTGTAAAAACAGTCTGCATGCCTAGGTGCTTGAATTTATACACCTGTGGCCATGGAAGTGATTGGAACACCTGATTCCAATAATTTGGATGGGTGAGCAAATACTTTTGGCAATATAGTGTAGCTCAGGATAACCTGAGCCACTTCTCTGACACACGGAGGAGAGCTTCAGCCATTGATTAAGCTTGAATAACGTTTTTTTTTTTTTTTAGTTCTTTTCAGGAAGGCTGTATTCCCGATTTGATTAGCATCATCCATATACGTTTCTGTCACATAATGGCCTCCATAAGGCTTAAGGCTATAGGACAATTGTAAATGTTTTAAATCAGGTTGGGTCCGGATAAGCCGGCAGGTGGGTCCGGATGGGGACCACAGTCTGCTAATCCATGAGCTCTGCTGTAGGGGTACCACACAGCAGCTCAGAGCTCCTTCTCTGCCCTGGATAGAGATTTTACTGTTGGCCCAGCAAAAGCTGAAAAAACACGAGCTACAGTTTGTTTGGATTTGTAGCTGCATGAATCATGGCAGCAGACAAGATAGAGGAGAGCAGGAGGCGGGGTTACCAATCTACTCGCTCTGGAGAGCAGAGTTCGCTGCTTTTAGATGTTGTCTCCAAAGTCTCCAGTAGCAGAAAAAAGTCTCTAGATTTGGCGCTAGGAGCTTTTTAGAAATCAAAGTGCTAGAGGGGCCTGAAAAGTGGCTAAATATAGCGACTAAAGCGCTAAGTTGGCAACACTGCTCTTTGCATGGTTTGTTTTCAAATGGTTTGCTGCTGTCTGTTTGGACCTTTCTGAACATGTGCAGCAAATGGACTGATCCAAGATGGTGGACACTGAAATGGGGGGGGCTGAAACACACAGGTAACCTATAGATGAGCTCTGTTGCTATGCAGCTGCAGCTGTGAACCTGGATTAGATGCTGCATTGGTGACCAAACCCGCTGAGGTCAGAGGTCAGCTGAAGCACAGCTGCTTTGGATTCAGCGCTATGCTCAAGGACACTTCAGTAGAGCGTGGGGTTCTGTCTCATTAATCACTACACGTCCAGCAGCCTGTAAGCATAAGCAAATGCTTATAAGGTTGTCGTGACAACCAGATGAGGGTGGGGGGTTTACAGGAAAGATCCTCCTTTATGTACAGAACCCAACGTGCACAGATGTGACACAGAGCAGAGACTCAATGAATGTATGAATGGAAGCGCCGTGCAGTCTCACCCCAACATCACGTTTCTCATATTACAAAGTCACATAAGTTTAGCGTAGTTGCCATGGAAATGCTGATGCATTGAAGTTCATATTTAGTTTTTTTCTTGATTTTTCAAAGTTGATAGATGGATATTCAATGAGAAAAGGTGATATTTCACATAAGAAGAATGTTTGAATGCTGAAAGTATAGATTCATATTTAAATCAGTAGAGAAAACCGTATCTGCGACTCTGTTGTACAGAAACGTATCAGTAAACTAGTGTAGTGGGAAAAAAGTATTCAACTATTCACCCTAGTTAAATAAACGGAGATCGATGGATTACACTCAGCACTTTATTTTCTTATCTTTGCAAAGAGAGAATAGTTCATCATACGGCCGTTACTGCTCTGTAATCAGCCCTGTTCTGACTAGACAGAGTTTGTCTCCCTTACTTATGTTGAGAAAAACTGTGAAGGTTGTGTCAGAGTCAAAACAAATGACACAAACTTTAAAAAACCTTGAGAAACAATTTGGCTTGTTGTGAGAATAAGTATGTTTTGTCTAAATCCGCCCCTCACTCAGACATTTTCTCAGCCTTGCAGGTGAAACAAACTTTTCACTAATAAATAGCATAACTAAATATATAAAACAAGAGAAATCTAAATTTTCCAACCACACTAGAAAATACCTTAAAGGGCCTGTATCAAGCACATTCCACTGTTTTAAGCTTTTAACTGTGTTTTAAAGCTCTTTCTTCATCAAAATGACAGCACAAATGGTATTTTGCTTGAATTAACTTGCCTGATTAAGTAATCTCCCGCCCCTTCCAGGAAGCACTTATCTTGAATGTGGCTCTCCTGCCCAATAGACAAACCCACTTTTAGTTTTTCTAGCACATGATCTACACAGTGAAGTGAACGTCTCCTTTTTAGCAAAAAATCTAAGCCATAAAAGAAAGTTTTTTTCAGCTGATAGGCCTCCCCTAGCCTAGTGAGACCATCCTGATCTCGCGAGCTTTCAAGATTTCACTCGCTAATCAGTCTGGAGACTCTCCGTTAAAGAAAATTTGGAGCCGTTCACCAAACGAACGTCCAATCAGCGTTGGCTTTGAGGCGGGTTGAGGTGTGACGCAACGAGAAGCGCGACAGTTCAGTCTAAAGAACATGGAGGCTTCAGCCGATGAAACTAGCGTTAGCGTGGCTATCGAGCAAGTTTTATCGGAATTACAGAGTATTTGTTCACTGAAAGAAGAGCAAAACACTGCTCTGGAGGCTTTTCTCAGAGGAAAAGGTGTTTTTGCTCTTCTCCCGACTGGTTTCGGCAAGAGTTTGATCTATCAATTGGCTCCTCTTCGTCGTCGCTCTGTTAGTACATCATATGCTTCGTTGATCTGATTGGTTTATTTGGCCCGTCTATCACCAACATAGGCCAATCAGCTAACCAGTATTTTTGCTCCTTCCCAAAATTACTTCAACGGAAGGTTTCCAGATGGATATGCAGAGCAAATCCATCTGGCGGAGTCAGGTTAGGCCTCACCTTGTTAAGCCTTCCTAAAAAAGAGCCTAATTGCCAAAAGTAGGCGATATATCAGAAGCGGCTTCCCCGAGGATAGCGGCTATGTCGCTGTAAAGGCAAGTGACTTTGCTCTACGTTAAATAAGTAGCACCGTAAAATAACTAGTATTTCATAAACGAGCGCTCCATAGGCCCACAGGCGGCATTTAATTATATTTATGCTTTAAGTTGAATTTGATGGGATAAAAAAGCAACATAAAGAAACCTTTAAAAATACATTTATTTTATTTAAAAAAGTAAATCTCTCTACAAAGTGATATACTTCAAACAGTTATCGCTGTATATTTGAAAGATTATGCTTTAAGCTGATAAAAAAAAACAACAACTAATAACATAAGCACCAAATTGTTAAAGGAGTCATAATCTGTAATTTACTTATACAAACCTTATGGAATTCATGTTGAATAATCTTAAGGAGAAATTATATTAAATAGACGTCATTTGGACCTCGTTTCCTACCACTTCTTTTAATCTTCAAGAATCTGTAGCTGTAAAAAAAAAAAGATTTTAATAAATTGTCAAAAACATATAGACAGTTTTTCCCAAAAGAATCATTTGGAAAAAAGCGGTTCCATGTTTTGATTTATTCAGATGAAGAATCAGTTGTTTAAATGAATAAAGATTCATTAAATCTTGAAGCTACATTTATAGCCTTCAAAATAAAAGCATAAAAACAAGACGTTTAAGGACACTAACTGTTAATGCATTTAAAACTAAACATTTGATTTAGTCAGTTTTTGCTATACAATCTCACAAGATAACAAGAATATATTTAACCAGATTTATAAGTAGAATAATAAATATAGTATGGAGAGTAAAACAGCTCATATGGCTTATTTCTATGAAATTTAACAGATATATAAACAGGTTTTTATTTCTCTCACATGGCTTTAAACTTAAATATCATTAAACAGAGGAGGATTTTTTTAGCAGCACAAATCTAAATACCTTTAAACCAGATAATCTACATATTGGGGTCCGTAGATCAGTGTTCTCGAACCCTGATCCGCTCATGGGGCGCGGCCTTCATGATTCAGCACCCCAGATTTCAGCTGATGACTTATTACCAGGCCTGTTACAGTGAGAAACATCTGAAACATGCAGGACAGACATAAAGAAAATGCACTTTTATGGTGTTTAGTTTAAGATTACATGTGGAAAAATAATAACCTCCACAGTTAAATTCCTCATATTTCGCCCTAAATATCTATAAGACTTGCTTGAAGCCACCTGCTCTATAAAAACTTTTTCCACTTACAACTACTGATAAATTAACCTCATACTAAATTCAAATATTCGTTTTTGTATTATTGATTAGAGCATTTGCTGATATTTTAAAGCATGCTGTCCCTTTTTGTGATCGTGGCGCCATATTTTTTGATGTACAGCTCTGAGAATTCAAAGACAAGCAGGATTTGGCTCCTTTTCTTGTTTTGTTTTTTTTATACAGAAACAAGAACAGTCACAATCAATCTGGATCGATTTCCGCTGCACACACATCTGATTTGTTTGCTGATGTATTTTGTGAAAAGCACAGGGAATCATGTGTTCTTGTTGGATTTATGAAGCATAACGTTTTATTTTGTTGGTTAAAAGGTGTAAATTTAACTTGTTTTTCTGATGAAAGATTTTCTCCATTAAAGATGAATTGGGTGCTGTACTTAATTGAAACTCCCCCTCCCACTGCTGTGAAGGATGGACTGCATGTTACTGGAGTGATGCTGTAAAGTTCTGACGCCTTGTTCCTGTACATATTTCTGAGCTTTATCCCGTCTGTGATCATGATGCTGATTTTTAATTACAATTTTGTTAACGTGAGCAATAAAGTTCTTTTTTCTGCTGTGGTTTGTAATTTAGCCGTATGTTCTCTGTAATTAGATTGCAATTAATTAAAGGAAATTCACAACTAGTTATGTCAGTTATGTTATATGTCAGCCTAAATATGTTTTAATTTGCGATACAAAAAAACTCATAATTACTTCAAGAATTAAATATCTTTTTGTTGTGGCCTTCTGTTCCAAAAAATACCAACATTTCCAACAAAGATGGCTGGTAACGGGTGGTTTTTGGTTTTGTACACACTTCTGACTTGACTTATTTATTGGAAAAGCAAAGACAAAACAATTATGACAAAATAGAGAAATTTGAAAAAATAACATTAATTAGACAAAATAAAAATGTCTTGCAACTTAACCCTTTAAAGCCCGATCCAAGAATAAAACAAAACAGAAAATTACTTTTTTTGGTTTGAAGTCCTTATTTGGCCTTTTAACAAACTATGTAAGAAGAAAAAACAGAAATACATTTTTGATATTAATACTTTATTACTATGCGATAAGTCAAGATTATTTTTTGTGTAGTCTTCTGCTGGCTGTTATCAGGTATATCTGATTGTCAGATATATATATCTATATCTGATTGTCCCATGTCAGAGGATGAAGAGAGCACATCCAGTTAGTCACAGTCAGAGAAACAGGACTACACTGGAAAACAGGCCGATCACCAACATCTAGAAACAAAGGTGTTGATGGCAGCAGCACAGCTGATATTTCTCTCCAGGATGGAGTCACAGCCAAACAGGAACAGACCAGATGAAGCTACTATGAGAAAAAGCAGAGAGAGCAGAACGTTAGAGATTGAACTTATAGATTCTGCAGAGTGGGAGAATAGAGATAGAATGAAGCAGAATGATGAAAAAGGGGTCCCTATGTCCTCCAGCAGTCTAAGCCTATAGCAGCATAACTATAGAGATAGCTCAGGATAACCTGAGCCACTCTAACTAGAAGCTTTATCAAAAAGGAAAGTTTTAAGCCTAGCCTTAAAAGTAGACAGGGTGTCTGCCTCACGGACTAAAACTGGTAGTTGGTTCCATTAATACCTGCTGTTGCATTACCCCCCCGCAGAGTCACACATCAGGTGGAATTTAAATCTAATTTTGTTTACACAGCTATAAAACAAAAAGTATTTGTGAAAAATAAATTTTTAAACATTTTTTAGAAATTTTAAAAACCCATTTGAAAAGCATGTGGATGAAACACCATGTGACTGTGTTTTGGCCCTTTCTATAAATAGATAAACATCAGCTGGTGTCAGCTGGGCCCGGTAACCGCTGGACTTCAGGGCTTAAAGCCTCATGTTTTCTAGAAAGGATGTTATTCTGTTTTCCTGTAATGAGCTGTTAACGAGGCGTACGGCGGCGACACGTCAACCACATTCAGGACAGGGAGGGAAAAAAACAAAACAAAGCATTTGTCTGGTTTAGACTATGGAGGATAAAAAGATCAAAGTTAGGGGGCGGGGTTATCTAACACCTGATTGGTCACCCTGCACATTAAGGCGAAGCAAATCGATTACATAGACTTGATTCGCGTTAACCCCGCCCCTTTAACTTTGATGGGTGAGTTTGACAGATTCTTTTAATGGTTTCGATGCACTGCAACACAGGACCATGAAATAATTAAATGCACACTGAAATAATTATATATATTTTTTTAATAAAATGAAGATGTATTTCATTAAATTAATGACACATTTATATATTTAATTCCTTATTTATTTAATGAATTACACATTTGTTTATCGCTGTATTTATTTATTTAATTGTGGCACTTTATATTAGTGACGTGGTTTTAATTAATTATTGACACATTTAATTATTTATTTAATGCTGTATTTATTTATTTAATTTTTGGCACTTTTTATCCTCCATATTAGACATCCCTTCAGAGAAAATATAACTACTGGTAGAGAGCAAAGTAATGAGGTAAAGAACTGAAAAAAGGCCTAGAGTTTACATGTATTTAAATTCTCCTTTTTTACACACAAAAAACATAAAAGAGGTGCAAATGTCCAATATAAGAAAAACTCACAGAAACGCAAACAGACTGCAAAGTTTTTTTTATTTGAATGTTTTGAAATAAAATGATTAAACAGCAATGTTGGTCAATTAACTGGAGCCGAGTTTATAAATGTGCAAAAGAAATGAAAATTACTCGCAAACATTTCCTCAGCATGAAACAAATCACAGGAAACCCAAACCTTGAAAAGGTCGATTTTTTTTCATTTTTTTCCTCCTAATTTATTATCAGCTTTCTGGTTTTCCATCATAGTGTAATTCACTCAACTTCACAAAAAAAGCTGCTTTAAATTCAGGAAATGTCTCAGTTGTACAGGCAGACAGGTTAAAAACACACAATGTGAGTCAGTTTTCATCTGTGGATGGGATTATTTTTTACTGTAAAGCGATAGGATCATGTTTTATTTGAAAGTCTGACGTGAGAAACATTGTTTAACCTGTTGTTCTGAATATTTTCTTTATTTGAGGAAAGCTTGGGGAAGCGAACCCATCATCCAGGTTCCCCGTCTGGCTCAGTTCTGAGGCGAGTCCAAGCAGGAAACCCGGCGGCGCTACATGAACATGTCATCGTATCCCGGCGGCGGCATGTGGTCTGGATCAGGCCTGTAAAGATAGACGACATAGAAACGTTAAGCTCATGAACTTTTTGGATTTTATCAAGTTGAAAAAAATTCCAGAAACTGCAGGAAATTCTGTCCCTTTAAAAAATGTCCCTAAAAAATTGGTGGATCATGGTGCAGGTCTGCTTTGCTCCCCAGGT
This sequence comes from Cyprinodon tularosa, assembly GCF_016077235.1. Lineage (NCBI taxonomy): Eukaryota > Metazoa > Chordata > Actinopteri > Cyprinodontiformes > Cyprinodontidae > Cyprinodon > Cyprinodon tularosa. The sequence goes on from NW_024038354.1 coordinate 98,513, forward strand.
TAAAGGCCAGAACGCGCCGAATCCGATTCTGTGTCTGATCTGACAGAAAATCGAGTCTTAGAGGTCGTTGAATTTAGTGCTCATTAAAAGTTAATGGGGATGATTTCCTGCAGGGGGCAGCGAATTCATGGGCTGCGTCCTCTGAAGGCCATATTCAAAAGCCGATTACGTCATAGCGCGGCGCCGAGGTCTGGTCTGATTCCAAGACTCATCGGTATGCGGCCGACAAACGCGTCCTTCTTTTGCTCGATTTGAAGGACGGGTCCGGTGTATCCTCTCTATCCTTGGGTATCCCAGGATTCATTGTCAGTTCAAGCAAGCTGCTCTGTGATCAGAGGAAAAAGGCAAATGGCGCCAAACAGTGGTGAATATTGGAAGTTCAGTTTAATATAATCCTAATATGTGAATAGTTCCGTCTGAAATGAATGAAAATAGTTTTAACGGTTATTGAATCAGATATGTGGCGGAAATGTTTGATTATCTGTTACTGATTAAATGGATTTGGCTGTAATTTAAGGTCAGATTCTAATAAATCTGCAGTGTGAGGACTATACATCTGATAGGAGTTTTATTTTTTAATTGCTATTTTGTAGATTGTGCTTAACTAAGTATTTTTTGTTATTGAATATAAAGGATTTTGCAAATATTTTATTTAGTTTTGTTTATATCTACTTAAATCTTTCCACTCCTTTTATAGAATAGAATAGAGTAGAATAGAATTTTCCTGCTTTGTGTTTCAACTCTCATGGTTGCTAAGCGACAGAGCATATTGCTTTCGGAAGGCTGGACCTGTTCGAATTCACAGCCAAAACTCTTCCAGTCTCCTTATTTTCACCTCGATGGATCCAATCCAGGTAGATTGCGTCTTTGGAAGATGCAGCCTATAACTTCGAACAGAGCCCAGGTCTATTTTAGTCGGATTACGCAGCGATTCAACAGCAATTTTATGGCTCTGACAGGAAAAGAGTCGCGGTTACAAAGCAAAGCACATCCGCTTTGGGGGAAAATCCAAAATAAAATCTGTTAATCTGATGGGGAAAGAGTCAGTCTGGAGTCGCACATCGCGTTTATAGTAAGCAGGACAAACTGGAGCAAAAACAATGAATGAAACATTAAAATAGAAAACTTTCCCCATGATAGGAGTTAAGGAGGACAGAAAACGGATAAAGTAGTGATCCTCTTTGAGCCTCACAGAAACCAGAATAACAAGCGGCAGACAGAGCAGGTCAGCGCAGCGTATCTCTCTCACCTCTTTATGGAAAAAAGAATGAAAAACTTGGAGAAACTTCCCAGATCTCTCTGAGAATCGCCTCTCTGCCTGAGTCACCATGGAAACCGTCCCACGGCGTTTATTGCTGCGTTTTTCTTTTCTTTAGACGCAAATCTTAATAGATGAACATTCTTTATCTGTTCTGGTTCTAGATGCTGCACAGAGCTTTGCTTTATAGAATGCACCAGTGTGCTTTTTTTTTTATATTCTTTTTTTATAATTTGTCATAATCAAGGCAAATGTGTGAAATAGTTTTACTTTCTGTATAGCAGACACAGAAGTGAAAAGAATCTGGTCAACCTGGCTAGTCGAAGCCTCTCTATACGCGGCCAGAGAGACAAAAACGGATGCGTGATCCAGTCGTTCAGACCCCCCTGCAGGCCACGCCAAATGATCCAAAGGACCTCCTGCTGTGCGTCCTGTACAGCTTTAAGATGCCCAGAACAACATTCTTTGACTCTCTTAAAAGTGTTTTTTTTTTTTTTTCTGGCTAGAAGAAACTGTTTCTTCCAGTTTCTTTCGGAATAAACTTGGAAGATCAAATTTACTGGAAAGTTTTGCTTCTTTTGGTGAATATTTTGCCTTAAGCAGGCCCAAATCCACAAATAACCTCGAGGTGGGGTTCAATATCTATAAAGCAGGGGGTTTGTGGCATGAAGAGCAAAAGAAATGAAAGAAAAAGAAAGCCAGCAGGTGGATTCTGAGTAAAGCCGGGCATCCACTCTGCCATATTTTCAGTCGTTGCACGCAGCTACAGCTCAAACTGTACGACGAAGAAGCAGGGTTTAGATGTTCACGGCTCATGATGCATGTTCTCACACAACGCTCTGATGCAACCTCAAGATGGCCGACTGAATTTCAAACATGTTTGATTTTCTCCCGACCTTCTGATTCCTGATGGGGAGGTGGTGGTTAAAGGCTGATCGCCCCTCGTTACCCCCCTGTACACTACACCACGCACCATCAGGATGAAACTGGCCCGATCGAAGAGCACAGTCTGTGCTTCGTCTGCCCCAATTGAGCAGATTTTCTCTAACTTTGGTCTGATTCACACAAAGTTGAGGAATCGTCTTGGTGTGGAAAAGGATTCAAAACATATCCTGTTTCTGAATGCTACATGGCAACAATGAGCCGGAATACTGAGCTGCTTTATTGCTGCTGTTCTATATGCTGAAATGCACCGTTTCAACACGGTCGTATGTTTTGTGACCAACAGTTATTCATTTAATTACATCCACTTAATAAATAATATAAATTCTTAATGTGTGTCACTATGTTTATTCTCCTAAAGATTTCTCCTTATGTAGCCTGGTGGAAATAGTGAGTTTAAGTTTCAATGGAACTATTCCAGTTCTCCAAAATATGAATTATTACCAGGACTTTCTTCCACTATTAAGCGGGGCGTAAACTGTAGGATTTTTTCCCCTTTTCGGGCCGATTCTCCAGTCGTAGGAGAATTTTTCGCACAGGCCACTTTACGGAAGAAACTCAGGAATTATCACAGGAGGTTAAGTATCACTCACCTAAATGTTTATTGGTTTCTGATTTATGCAAACCGTTTAATAAAATATTATTTGACCAAATAATGTTTATTTACCTCTTAGTTTTTCATTCTGAATCACTTCCCTACGACTTTAAATAATATGAAGTTAGAACTCTGAGCCCCTTACCCCGGTCTGTGACGTCCGACGGGTCCAAAGGGGTCGAAGCGAGCTCCTGGGGGAACGGCTCCGGGTGGCAGGATGTCAGGTATACCACTGGATGGGTCAAAGCCGGAGCGAGGATACCCGGACCTTAACGGATCCACTATCATCCCACCACCGCCACGGGATCTAAAGGGGGGGGGGTCAGAGACAGCAGGCAGGTAGGAGGGGGTGGAGCAACAAATGATTTTTTTTCCCTAAACACTTAATTTCTCATCATTTTATTTCAGTGTTTTTAATATATATATATATATATATATATATATATATATATATATATATATATATATATATATATACACACACATATATACATGATCTTTCTATGGTCAATATTCATACATTTTTGAAAAAGCTAGCAAGGGGGCACTAAAGAGTACTAGTACTGGGTCATCAAATCAATTCAGTTTATTCTGTCCAATCAGCTGCCTGTAGTGTATTTAAATGTCCAGCAGGTGTCAGTATTCTGTACAGTTTGGCTTCTAGATGCCTCGTTAAGCATCACTAACTCACCCAAATGGATCCAGATCAGCTCCTCCAACAGCGAATGGAGGAGCCAACGGGTCGGGCCTAAAAAAAGATCAACAAACATTTTTTTTTAATCTAACAAATTTATTCAACATTCCCAAACAGATGAATGATCTTACATCACTGTAGATGTTAAATAAGAAGAAATTAATCAGCTTTTTCATCCTACAGTGAAGCGTATTTGAATGGAGAAAATCATAGAACCGCCTGAATCTGTTCTAATAACTGCAGTTCTGGAGGTTTTTATTACAGGTGAAAATGTGAAAAAAGATGTTAAATCTAGAATGCAGCTGATCTCCACCTCCTCCATCTCCACCCAGTCATTGTTCTGAGCTCTTCTTCTCTGCTTTCCATGTTTTCTGTCTGCAGCTGCTGCTGAACTTTGCTGACTGTCCGTCTTTCTGTTTCTCTCTGCTGTTGATCCTGACGTTCCTCCTCGCTGACTTTACTTTCTCTCCCTCTCTGTCCTGCGGGGGAACGGAGCCGACAGTGTGTGGTCGATAAAGTGCTGACATGTCCCATCTCGTCAGATCGGGTCAGGGTTAGGAGAGGAGCAGCAGCAGGAGGAGGAGGAGGCGGACGTGAGGCAGAGAGAATGAATCTGTCCTCCAGCATCAGTGCGGGTCGCTGTATTCTTATGCTTCCAGTTTAATTCCTCCAGGTGCTGCTTTATTTCGGAACACTGTGTTCGCAGTAAATATGCAGCATTATATTATATAAATTAGATGAAAATAAGAAAGTAGAAAAGGAAGGAGCTATTGCAGCTTTGCTTTAACATCTATAGTTTACTAATCAGGTTTTGTAACATTTAGATTAGAGTGGGGCCAAGAAGTATTTAGTCAGCCACTGATTGTGCAAGTTCTCCTACTTCAACTTCAACTATGAGAGACAAAATAATTTGTAAATTATGGTGAAAAGTAAGTATTTGGTTCAACTTAATACTTTGTAACATAATCTTTGTTGGCAATGACAGAGGTCAAATGTTTTTTCTTGCCTCGTCTGTTCCTGTTTGGCTGTGACTCCATCCTGGAGAGAAATATCAGCTGTGCTGCTGCCATCAACACCTTTGTTTCTAGATGTTGGAGCTTGGCCTGTTTTCCAGTGTAGTCCTGTTTCTCTGACTGTGACTAACTGGATGTGCTCTCTTCATCCTCTGACATGGGAGCTGGCTCTGAGCTCGTCTCCCTGACTGTGTGTTTCCTGGACGGGGCCGCCTGTGGAGCTGGTTGATGGTTGCCTTTTGTATCTATGTTTCTTTTTCTATGTCTGCTTCTGTCTCCTTGAACCCCAGTGGGCCTCAGCAGATGGCCGCTCACACTGAGCCTGGTTCTGCTGGACGTTTCTTCCTGTTCAAAGGGAGTTTTTCCTCTCCACTGTCGCTACAAGCATGCTTAGTGTGAGGGATTGCTGAAGAGTCAATGAGTCGATGCAATCAGCTGGTTTTCCTTAGATAGAAAACTTTGAATCAATCTGACTGGATGATCTGGTGAACTGTGACCTGAGATGACATGATGTGAATTGGATCCTGATTTATTCTCAGAAACCAGGTGGTCTGCGTGTGTCGCAGTGAACGCAGATATGCTCCTCTCCAAAATTCTAGGTGAGCGCAGACAGGAAGCCTCTGATTGGTCCATTCTACATTTTTTTTCTCATTTCATCTTACATAGAAGTTTACCTATGATGAAAATTACAGACCTCTCATCATTCTAAGTAGGAGAACTTACACAATCTGACCAAATACTTTTTGGCCCCCCTGTATCTACAGAATAATCCTTCCAGTCATCCACGGTGGGTTTGCTAAGCTGCTAACAGTCTCCTGCCTTCAGGAATGAGACCTAAGGGGGGGGTTGAGGAATTAGATCTCAGGCTCTGATGGCCCACTAAGATGACCAGAACATCCATCTTCTTTCTTCTCTAAATTGTGGTTTTACTAAATGAATTTACTGTTTGCAGCGACATCCTTCCCTCAGCGCTGGAAGGGACCTTTTCAGGGACCAAGTGGCTCCTGGGGGCCAACATCCCATAATGGTGAAGAATATCAACCTTTACTACTATATTTGAAAGTGATTAATAAATAAAATCTGGACTTTCTCTCCCAAATAGGATCCAATTCACAAGGCGATAAGACTGATTATAGATTTATTCTCCAGGTTGTTTTTTTTCTTAAACTGAATTAACAACATGGAGCTGATTTGTGAATATTGAGCAGAATGTTGTAAAAACATGTCCCAGTTTCCTGTTCTTACCAGTGAGGCTGAACTCCCTGCCGAGGGTGTCTGCTGGGCATTCGGAGCGGGTCGCTGTCCGACTCTCTTCTTCGCTGCGACTCCTCATCTTCCTCTCTTCTGTTCTTCCTCTCTGGTCCGGCTGTTTGTTTCTCTTGGGACGGCAGCAGCTGAGTCCTCACCTTCTGTGCCAAACTGTCTGCATCTTTATATACACTTAAAGAAAGAGAGGTTTTAATCTGGAGACGTCTATGAAGGAAAGAAGGTTAAAATACTTTCGTGTCTAAATTAGTTGTTGAAATACATTCAACTCTAACCTTAACCCAAATGACACAAAACTCATATGGGTGAGTAGAACATGATGTAATAACTCAAGGCCCAATGTAAAAAAACGGCGTTCCCCTTTAACCCACTCTCTGTATTTATTTATTTATCTATCTTCTTTTATTAATCTATTCATTATTATCATTATTATACTACATCTTTTTATTTTCCTCTGTTTTTGCTCTGGGTTATTCCATCTTCTGAATGAAGCCAGAGGGGGCGGGGCTACAAGGGGTGGGTGATGATAATTACAGTACTTATTCATATTCAATTTGTATTGCACATGTTTATACTCAAAATTAAATAAACCTAGCTTAAAAAAAGAACATAAAAAACTTTTTGGGTCTGAATTACTTCGATGGTGGGAACAAACAAAACTAGTGATGTTATGAGATTAGCCGAGGCTGCAGGGTGAGCGTCGAGTAATGGAGGGGGCGTTTCCCCGAAGCGCATATCGAGGCTTGCTTCATTTAGGGGAGGGGCCAAATATAGATTGGGTAAAAACACTGCAAATTAGATTGGTTAATTTAACCAAAAGATTGGTTGAACATAAATCTTCCAACCTGATTAAAACCAAAAACTCTGGAAAAACCACAGCCCGACTTTACACGAGTGAATAAAGTGAATGTGATTGGTTGTTTATCAAGGGGGCGGGGTTGTTATAGCGGAAGGTTCTAAAGCAAGTTTGGTTGTTGCCGGTTTGTCGGAAGCATCTTGCTAACCAGTTAGCAACTTATTGCTAGTAGGTTCCCAATGGGAAATTTCAACTGGGACCAAGTAGCACTAAATTGGTGACTTAGAAACGACGCTGTCAAGGAACGCTATGGACAGAGGAAACATGCAAGAGGAGGAGAGTTTAGTGTCGGAGGTCGTGGATGAGTCTCCTACATCATCCATTTTTTATTCAGAGGAGGAAAGCGGGGACGAAGATGTTGTGGAAGAGGACGCCAGGGCGGCAGAAGCTTGGTTTGGTGTAGAAGGCTTCCAGCCGTACATGTTTGAGCCCTTGCCTCGCAACGCTGCCAGTTCTGTTAGCTCTACGCCTGCTGAAGACACAGACGTCCATCCCAGTAAAATGATTCTTATTTCAACCGTTGCGTATATTAGCTGCGACATATGAATCAAGATGCTATGACCGAAAACATTTGATTGACAGATGACTGTTGATATATGATTGGCCGAATTTAGGTGTTCAGGGTGACGTAGAACTAACTGGCCTGCAGAAGATAACAGGAAATAACACAGATTGTAATACAGGATTTTTTAAAAATAGAAATTGATAGAGTAAATTTATATACATGTTTAAGCCAGAACGATTTGACATTTAAATATGACCTACCTACGACTTTAAATGATTTTTCTCTTTTTACGCACAAAAAAATTAACAAAAGATATTATTATACACATCAATCATGAACAATTTCAAAGTAACTTAACATGGAGAAAAAAACAAAACATAAAAAAATAATTGCCAAAAAAAAAAAAAAAAAATCACAATTACTACCTGTAGTTCTGCTTTCCACCAGTAGGTGGTGACATGTACACATGAGGCTTGATGAACTGTAGGGATCTTTGAAGCAATTTAGCCAAACGGTTCAATCACCATCACTAAACAAAACTCATCAAACACCAACCTGTCGAATGTGTGCAGCTGATCTGGGTTCACGTGATCACTGATGTTCACCATCAAGTCTGAAACCTGCTTTGTGCTGGAGTTCTGCAAAGACAATCAGCTGTTATCCAGGAATATATGCCTATTACCTTCCATCTACTAAAATAATGTACAGAAACACCATCAGGTAATCTAGTTTTAATTGCAAAAATTTTTATTTCACACATGAAAGGATTACCCTCATTTATTTATTTTTTTTTTAGTTACCATTAAGTTTAAGATCAGTGTGGAGTCCATGGTGATGGCTTTTAGGACCATTTGTGTGTCTGAATCCTTGGCTTTATAGCGCAGAGTGTAAAGCTCCTTGTTGGAACTCCAGTCAGCAGGAAGCAGTTCTGACTTCTTATCACTGCTGCGAGGCTGTAGGGATAGAAAAGGAGAGGAAGACACATCATCACAGCTACAATATTTAACAGTCTGCTTCCCAGCAACGCTGCTGTCCACATATTTTATATATTATGTACCAACTATCAGGGGTGGATTTAGGAAATGTGGGGCCCTAGGCAAAGACAGGCAGGGGGCCCTCTGAATTGAGAAGACAACACATAGAACAGACCCATTATACAGATAGAGAAATGTTAATAGAATAGACATCCATTATCTGTTCTAGGTTGTGTCCCTCTCTTCTTGTCCCTTTTCTTCTTGTTTTCCTCTCTATGTTTTGTACTCAGCTGACTTTTCATGCTGTCTCTAAAGGAATGAAAGATTTTTTCCAAGCGCTAAGCTCACTTAGCTGATTGCTCCTTCCTGTGTTTCCAAAAAGGCGACGGCAAAAGACGCACTCAATCAGAATATGGGGAGCCGTTTGTAAAGTTAAGAAGTCCAAAATTCGGTGCAATAATAATGTTTATTTAGCGTGTTCTAAGAGAAAAATAACAGGGTTATTTTTTTCCAAGTCATTTATTCACTATGTAATTTATTCATTTATAAAAAAAATCTTACGTTGTTAAATAAATATTTAATTTGGAGCTATATATTTAAGTAAAAACAAAAAAATATTTAATTTGCAAACTAAATATTTAGCTTCTTAAATAAATATTTATTTAACAAACTAATTATTTAGTTGTGAGATAAATATTTATATAAAAAACTAAATATTTAATTTGAAAACTAAATATTTGGCTCAAAACAAAATACTTATTTAACAAAGTAAATTTTTTTTTAATTTTGATATATTTTAGCGTGTTTTAATAGAAAAATAACGGGGTAATTTTTTCCAAGTCATTATTCACTACGTCATTTATTCATTTATGAAAATCTTACTTTGTAAAATAAATATTTAATTTGAGCTAAATATTTCTTTAGCAAACTCAATAAATAAATAATTATTTAACAGAGTAAATATTTAGTTAAAGATAAATATCTATATAAAAAATTTAATATTTCTTTAAAAAACAAAATATTTATTTAACAAAGTAAATATTTAGTTAAAGATAAATATCTATATAAAATTTTTTATATTTCTTTAAAAAACAAAATATTTATTTAACAAAGTAAATATTTAGTTAAAGATAAATATCTATATAAAAAACTAAATATTTCTTTAAAAAACTTAATATTTAGTTTGAAGATACATATTTATATAAAAAACGAAATATTTATCCAACAACCTAATTATTTAGTTAAAGATAAAGATTTATATAATAAAACTAAATATTTATTCAACAAACTAATTATTTAGTTTGGAGATAAATATTTATATAAAAAAACTAAACATTTACTTAATAAACTAATTATTTAGTTTAAAGATAAATATTTCTATTAAAAAACTGAATATTTAATTTGAAAACTAAATATTTAGCTCCAAACAAAATACTTATTTAACAAAGCAAAATTGTTAAAAATGTCAGTGAATAAATGAATTGGGGAAAAATAACCCCCTCTTTTCTCTCTTAAAACACGCTAAATTTAAATAAATATTGCTCCTTATTTTTGATTGCTTAACTTTACAAACGGAGCCTCATATCAGAAACATGACCTGACATTTTTTTTTTTACAATTTAGTTTTTAGCCTTAAAGCCAAATAAATGGATGAGACAGAATGAAACAGACCAAACTAAACAAGTGTGATATTGATCTGATTTATAATATAACCATTAATATATTGATCTGACTGATAATGTTACCATTACCATAAATGGGTGAAGCTAAAGCTAAGCTAATAGCTCAGAACTACGTAGAAATAACGCAGTTTAATTTCTTCCTGACTGTCATTGGACAGCTAACCTTTAATCACGGATTATATAAAGTTTTTCAAACTCTTTTCAATCGTTTCTTCTATTTGGCAAATTCTAAGTCACTAAAATATATTTTAAGTTTTTGTTCCTCAAGTTAAAGAGACCCGATTTAACCTCAACAGTCCAGAAAAAAATGACAAAATGAGGTCAGAATAATTGAACCATTGTGATTTTCATCAACAGAGAACATTCTAAGATGAATTCATTGAATTATTTTCTTTATTTTTTCTCTTAACCGCCGTTTCTTTTCCTCACCTCGTCTCCGGATCCGATGCACCGGTATCCATCTTTGATCATTTCCCAGTGAACGAAGCAAACTACGGCGTCCTGCGGACACCTGATTTTATCTGCGACACAGGTGAACAGCACCTCTAAACCGGCCATTTTCCCCCAATCTGCCCAAAGCAGCGCAACATCAACACAGAAGAAAGGAAAACGAAAGCCTTCACTGAGGTCTGACAGCGACCGCTTCCACTTCCTGTCAGGAAACTTCAAAATAAAAGCGACAGAATATAATTGACTAACCCTAACCCTATGATGGTAAAAAATAGATTTTTGAAAAATCTTACAAAAGTACAAATATATCAAGCGAACAAGAAACTTTATATGAATAAAAAAACATTTTGTAAAAAAACACTAAAAGTAATGATACTATCAAATGGCATTGGGGAGGTTTTTAATAAGGAGCTAACCGTTAAAGGTCTTTGGTGTCTCCTTATGTTGGTTTAAAAAATATACATTCATTTATAAAAGGTCATGCCCTTTAAAGCTACTGATTTAAGCAAAATTAAACGCGTTCTGATTTAAGTAACTCTTATTTTAGTCCAAAAGAAATGTCGGGAACAAATGCTGTTAATCTATTTTTTGAAACTTGACAGAGTGTTGTTGGTTTTGTTTTGAAGCAACACATAAAGTTTCAGGAGGAAAACACTTGCTAGAAGGAGGCTCGGTGGATGGTCGTTTGGTGCATGGCGCGTGTTTTGAAGCTGCTTATGGAGAAATGTCTTGGGCCGTGAGTAGTGAGGAAACAGGAAGCGATTCTTGTGGGATGGAAGAGGGAAATAGTGACAATGAAGGTTGGAAAATAGCAACATCAAAAAATGAGAAAAAGCGGAAAAAACAGAGATCAGTTCAAGGGGAATCTAGTTCAGAACAATCCAGTGATGATCATTCCATACATTCCACAGCACAACAAAATGAATTCAAAGTCATATTCAAAGTCGTTAATCAGGCAGACTCTTTTACAAATTGGAATCCGGTTCACTTAACAAAAACCATCAATAAACTTGTCGGAGAAGTCAAAGGTGCCAGAATTCTGTACAGTGGAGACCTGCTAATTAACTGCAGAGACAGCGCCCAGCAAGGCAAAGCAATACGTATCAACAAAATTGACGGGATAAGAGTTCAGTGCAGCCTAATGGAGAACAAAAAGATCAGCAGGGGAGTCATTGGAGGAGTTCCTCTAAAAATTTCTGAAAAAGAGATTCTGGAAAACATAAGCGGTGCAAAAGTAAAAGAAGTAAAACGGTTAAAAACAACAAGAAACGGAGAAAGATCTGACAGTTTATCTGTGCTAATTAAATTCGAAGAAGAGCAATTACCAAGCAAAGTATTCATCGGTTACATAAGCTATAATGTCAAAATCTACAATCCTCCACCATTGAGATGTTTCAAATGCCAAAAATTCGGTCACGTTGCAGCAGTTTGTAAAGGGAAACAGAGGTGTGGAAGGTGTGCAGGAGAACATGAGTACGGAAAATGTGGAAAAGAAGCTAAAATAAAATGCTGTAATTGTGGTGGAGAACATACTGCTGCCTATCGCGGCTGTGAAGCAAGCAAAAGGTCTGAGGAAATTAAAAAAATGAAATTTGAGCTCGGAATAACCTACGCTGAAGCTGCAAAAAGGATCCCATCTCAGTCAGAAAAACCCAAACCTACAGTTCAACACACAGCAAATTCCAAACCTCTAGAGAAATCTCCAAAAATTAATGAAGACTCACTTATTGTTAAAAAGACAAATTTTGTTCTTTTCATGGTAGAAGTAATTAATTGTACTGCACAGACAACAAAAAAAACGGAAAAAATCAAAATAATAGTGAAGGCTGCAGAAAAATATCTGGACATTAAAGATTTGAACTGGGAGATGGTTGGAAGTATGATGGGAGGACCGATGGGACCATCAGAAACTGGCAGAGTTAAGATGACCTAGAGTAAATTAAAATTATATGGGCAAATGTGATTTAGTATTATGTTGGTTTAAGTTACACAGGTTTTTTTTTTTTTTTTTTTTTTTTTTTTTGGGGGGGGGGTGAATCGTTTCCTGTTATCTTGCTTTACTCCATATCAGTTGGTGGCGGTAATGCACAATTCACAAGTCTGCCAACCGCCATAAAATCCCATAAGAAGAAGAAGAACACTTGCTAGAATCGGTCTTTGACAGTGTGCGTCACTTCCGCAAAAGCGCAATGCATTTAGGGTAGTTAGCGCCATTTCTGTGGTGAAGAGACAGCAGCAACTAACAACAGAAAACTAACAGAGAGTAGAGGTGTTCTAGTTGCTTCCGTTGGAAATAATGGGACACTGGTGCTGCGTCAAAGGATGCAACAGTAATTCTAAACAGAAAACAGCAGATGGGGCCGTACGGTTTTCGTATTCCCCACTTGGAAAAAAAAAATACGGACCGCAGACAGAGGACTTAACAAAGAGGCGTCGGGCTGCATGGGTCGCTGCTGTAAGAAGGAAAGACATCACGTTTCATAAAATATCTCCTCATGCTCGTGTTTGCTCTCGGCATTTTCAAAAGGTAAGTCCTTATAAATATACACTAATAGAAATCAACACGCTGAAATGGTTTGCTTATAAAGTTGCAGGAGTTCATGTAAACCTACTGAAACATGCTGTGGAAGAGAAGCGGAAAGTGATGTTTGTTTTGTTTATTTCTTTTTTAGACTGCTAAAATTTAATAAATAATGCATTCTCTGTATATAATCATTTACACAATCTGCAATACAATTTTTTTTTTAAATGAATAAATATATGTAAATACAGTGTACATATAAAAACACTGTACATACCCACTCGTCAGCCAACTCACTGTATTTATTTATCCTGTGCAATCTACTTAAGTATATTATAATCCTTTGTTCGTCTGTAAGCTTTTCAGTTTATTTATTTACCTCTGGCCTTACTAGTCCGATGTACTTGTGCTGTTTCGGTATAGCAAATTTCCCCACTGTGGGACACATAAGGTTATCTTAATTTATTACACATCTAATCTAATGGGCTCTGTTATTTAGGTGCTTTATATGGTGTTTTGAATAGATGTGTAAAACACTCAACCTTTCATCTACTTTGCAGGTCAACCCGCATATGAGATGATGGAGACTGACCCAGACTGGGCTCCATCCCTGCATCTGGGCCACACTGACATCAAACCAACAGACACAGACCGCTCTTTAAGACGGGGTTATCGGGAACAGCTGAAAAAGAATGCCCTGCAAGCAACTGAAACGGGGCTCCATCAGGCTGATGAAATCCTTGAGCAACAGGATGAAGTAACACATGAGGCGACAGAGAACCCTAACCAGCAACAGACTGACACGCAGAAGGCTGCTGAAAACGTTGGCCGGCCAAACACCAAGGATGACACAGAAGGTGGTCGTCAGGAAGGACAGACAGAATGTAACCTGTGTGTGCTCAGGTGTGCAGAGATGAACCATCTTTTGGAAGAAAACAGAGAGCTGCGGCGTGAACTTGATGAGCTGCGGATCTCTGATTGCTTCTTTGGAGACACTAATGAAAAAGTCCAGTACTATACGGGTCTACCAAACTTGGTGACCTTTATGGCTTTGTTTAATTTTATGCTGCCTCTCATGTCTGCTCAAAATAAAATTCTCAGTCCATTTCAAATGCTTCTGTTAACCTTCATGCGTCTGAGATTGGATCTGCCCTCACAACACCTTGCTTATCTCTTCCGTGTTTCACCAAAGACAGTGTACAGAACATTCAATGAAATGGTGTCATTTTTATATGCAAATCTAAAGCGTGCATTTGTGTGGCCAGATAGAGACACCTTGCACAAAATTATGCCTCATCCGTTTGTGGAGACCTTTGGACATAGAGTCACAGTGATTAGTGACTGTTTTGAAATTTTCACAGAGAAACCAGCTAATAAATGAATGCCAGATCAAGTACTGTTTCAACTTTCTTCTTTTTTTATTCTTCTTTTCACACAAATAGAATTTTGCTTTTTTTAAAGTTACTTTTGAAAAATAACAGCAAAACAAATATAAGTTTCACCATCACTTCAAATATTAACAATGTTTCTGAAGTTGTAAAAATGTGTGTACAATAAAGAGTGGAGTTTGAAATTTGAAACAAGCGTTGTTATTATCTTTTCAATCAAGCAGAGAATTTATGAAAATGCAATACAAAACCTCAAATACATAAATAATGCAGAACAGTGCAAAGCTTCAAATGTTTTACTTTGTCTTCCTCCCTCGTATATAGCAGATTGCTCTTTAGATTAAATTAGAAGATTTTCATTTTCCCTGGACTTGTTTTCACTGTGGTCTTCCGTAGAGATATGACCTAACAGGTGATATCTGTGAAGAAGACTGCAGATCCCAGTGAAAACAGGCCTGGGTAAAGTGAACAGCAAATACAGTGTGCAACTTATCAATGTGCAAAAATTCTGACAAGTTTTTCCGTTCAGTCTGGTGAGCAGCACAAACTACTCTAATAACTGCAGCGATCTGTGCAACTGCCCACAACATCTGCCTTGTCACTGTAATAATAATATATAATATCGTTCCCTAGCAGCTTTAGAAAGTTTGTCTGGCAAGGGTATCCGTTCAGTTTTCTTGTTCTTTTCCATTTAACTGATAATCCTCACTGCTTGCAGCGCTCTCCTCTTGTTTTCTGCTGTTTTGTTTTTCTTCCGCTCACCACAAAAATGGCGCTAGGGGGCGTGTCAGTCACGTGTCTGACAAAGACCGATTATGGGTTCCGTTTTTGTTTTTTTAGGTGTCGCCTTTATTTTTCAAATAAACATTTGAAATAAATATCTTCATTTATAACAAACAAAACAATATATATATATATATATATATATATATATATATATATATATATATATATATATATATATATATATATATATATGTTTTTTTTTTTTTTTTTTTTTTTAGCATTTCGGTGATATAATCTTTATTTTTGTTTCCTGTCTGCGTATTCTTAACTGGAATTTACTTTATTTATTTTATTTTTATTAAGTCAACAAACATTTACATGAAAAAATACTCTCAGAGAGGATAGCAAAGGGGTACCGTGATAGTTTATTATGGTTTATTGATAAAAAATATTTTATCCTTGCTACATAAGACTCCATTTCCCATCATTCCTGTCGCAGGTCGGGTGGAGTGCGCTTCCTTGTCAAGATGGCGGCTCCCTTGACTCTGCTTCTGATCGTAGCCGTCACAATCCGCGCGGCTCTCTACAGATCCAGTTTAGCGGAGCTGATCGCAGAGAGGGTGGAGGTTGTGTCTCCGATCACCGCCTGGAAGAGAGGTAAGCCGGGTCGGAGCGGTGCTCTGGGGCCCCTGGTTGATGGTAAACTCCTGCAGCTCCTCTCTGCTCCAGGCACCGCGCTCAAGTCAAACCGGTTCATCTGCTTTAACATGTAGCAGGGATATGGAATCTAACATATACATGTTTTATACGATCAAATTTGCTACCGGTTTTAATATTTTATGTTTGATTAATAAAATATTAACGCGCATTTTTAATGGTTTAAACAGAGAAATGGATCAATAAAGAACTGAAGGGATGGTAGGGCTGCTCATGTTGGTGCCCGATGACCTGATGGAGTATTAATGCCAGGCTACAGATTGTTTATTTTTCTATATAATATTCCAATATTCATGTTTTAGCTGATATTCTAAAATCAGTATTAGAACAGTACATCCCCATATAAACTTCAAATATATTTTATGGAGATCTTTATAATCATAGATAGCCATTTTATTGAGACCCAAACATGGATTCCGTTCCTCAAAGTAACTTAAAATACATCAATTTTACACACTTAAGATCTTTTGTGTGAAAAGTTTGTAAAGCATCAATGTTAGATTTAGAACTTTTATTTTTCAGTTTTTAAATACACTTCCACAGAATTAAATAAACAGAAATTCTCTTTTGAATTGTATTTATCTATTTTCCAAACAATTAAAGCCAAAAACTTCAAAGCTTGTGACAAAACATATGTGTGCGTATATGTATATATATATCTATTAGGGATGCATGATATCGGGATTTTGGCCGATATCCGATATGCCAATATTTTAAAACTCATGTAGCCGATAACCGATATTGATACTGATGTTAAAGCTGGACAAAAATAAGTAGTCATTGAAAATAGCAGTTTTATTATCCATTTCTGACACTTTGAAAAATAATATACTCAAATATATTTTCATATGCTGATATCAAATAGGTTTTTAAAAACGCGGTATCTATCTATTTTACTTTCAAAATCTCGTGAAATTTCATCGTTCTGTTGAAAGCTCTCGTAATATTTTGCAAATTCTTGTGAGATTTTGTTAGTAAAATAGATCGATACCGCGTCAATATATCAACATATAAAAATATGGCAACATTTTTTGAATATCCGGGGGATTTCGTAGCATAACGATGACATATAGCAATATTTCATTAGTAAAGAGATTGATATGGTGTTTTTAAATGGCAATATATCAGCAAATGAAGATATTGGGATATTTTAATGTATCAATATTTTTTCCCTCGTCTTTAGAAGTTTTTAAGTCTGTAAAAAATAAGTTTTTGAGGAAGAAGAAGAAGTAGTATTTTTTTAATTTGTTTTAGACTTTAGAAACTCAGAAGCTGATCAAATATCAGGTTAAATATCTGTGGGGTGGCCGATATTCAGTTTTAAGGCCGATACCGATAGGGGGCCGATTATATCGTGCATCCCTAATAATAAAAAATAAATAAATAAATAAATAAATAAAAAAAAAATATTTATATATATATATATATATATATATATATATATATATATATATATATATATATATTCTTTATTGTCATATTATGATAACTTTATGCATATGTATGTGTGTGTGTATATATATATATATAAACTCATTGTGTTCAGTTTCAGGCTGAATATAATTTGCCATAAGCTCATATTTTTTCTTGGATTCCTCATTATGTGTTTTTCCTGTCAGTTATTGAAGGTTTAGCTCTGCTTGATCTGGGAGTTTCACCATATTCTGGGGATGTTTTCCACGAGGTGAGTCAGCAAAACGCTTCGCTTATTTATCTCATTTAAGTGGATTAGAATGTTTTCAAATCATAGTTTATTTCATTTTTTATGAATGCAAACAAACACAGTGCCAAAATGAAGCATGGCGTTGAATTTTATCACAGTTTCTGCAACTTTTCTTTCTTTTTTTCCATCCAGACGCCTCTCATTATTTACCTCTTTCACTTCTTGGTGGATTATGCAGAAATCACGTTTATGGTAAGAGAGCAAAAATAATTGCACTGTGAAAAAGAAGAAAAAAAATCTGATTGTTAGATGATTTCAGTTATTGTTTTCTGCTTCTCTCTTGTTAGCTGGCGGACGTGATCACAGCCGTTGCTCTTTACATGGCAGTGAAGCACTACAACAAGCAAGTGGTGAGAAAATGCTAAATATATTAAGTAAACGAAATTTTGGGAGAATTTGTTGCCTTATAACTACGGGATTTTATTAAACAGGGAGCTTAAAGATCCAATTCAAAGTGAGTGTAGCACTCTTAATGAATACCATGGCATGAGTCTTGGGGGGGGGGGGGGGGGGGGGGGGGCAGTAGGGAAATCCAGAAGAGGAAATTTTCATCTGTTCAGTAGTCAGATTTCACCAAATAAGGTGGCATTATTGAAATGAGACGCACTTTAAAAAAATAAAAATAAATTAGCTTGAAGCAACCATTTTTACTAAGGTTACCTCACATAAGCTGAATGCAGTTATAGCTGTACCTATTTGTCTAGCTTTATATGACAAATCTTCCCTGTAGAATATTTTATTCACCACTAGATGGCCTCAGTGAGTGTTTGATGCTAATATTAGGCATCTCGCCATTTCTCTTTCAGTTCAGAAAGCAGAAGTTTGCCCTGGAGGCGAATCGCTATCCTGCCGACTGTCTGGAGCTCATCAGGAGCCCCACAGAAATGTTCTACATCCCCCTGAAAGTAGCCATGTTGTAAGTACCTCCAGCTCCTTCAGGGGGCGCTCAAACTGTCCAGATTGATGCGGCTTGAGGAGTAGCCATTCTGTTTTATTTCATCTTACAGTTACCTTTTGAACCCGTTCACCATCTTGTCCTGCGTTGCCAAGTCCACCTGCGGCCTGAACAACGCCGTCCTCTCCCTCTTTCTCCTCTCAACGATTAAAGGTTGACTGCAGATTATTCTTACATTTAAATAGTTAAAGAAATGCTCTCCAGGATTAGAAAGATTTCTCTATAGTTTTTATTTCATTATTTCAAAAAAATCCTCTAGACTTTGTTTCCAAGTTTGAAGAAGTTTCTCTTCCATCCAGGAAGATTTTTCAATTTAAAAATGTCAGAAATAGTGTTGAGTTCCAGGCTTTATCCAACAAGTTCACCAGAGAAGATGCCAACGACAACAAACTACCTTTCCTGGACTGTTTGGTGAGCAGGGAAGGAGATGGAAGCCTAAACATTGAAGTCTGTAGGAAATCCACTCACACAGACCAGTATTTTCTTTTCGACTCACACCACCCACTGGAACACAAACTCTCAGTCATCAGAACCTTAAAACAGCGGGCAGAACATGTCCGTACTAAAACAACGGAAGCACAAAGAACAGAAACACATCAAAGATGCTCTCAAAAACCTTTGGATACCCAAACTGGGCGTTTGTTAAATCAGCAAGGAAATCCAAAAAAACATGTTGCAGAAAGAAACGGTGAGAAGATTAAACGCAAAAACATCTCCATCCCATATGTTGCTGGAGTCTTTGAAAAAAACTCATAAGTTTTTTTTCCAAACACAAAACAGACCCTGAAACAGAGACTAGTTCATCCTAAAGACCTGATCTGAGCAGAGTGGTGTCTGCAGGTCAATGCAGGCAGGAATGCTCTGATCTTTATATTGGAGAAACCAAACAACCTCTCCACAGACGCATGGCCCAACACAGAAGAGCGCCCTCCTCTGGACAAGACTCTGCTGTACATCTACACCTGATGAACAAAGGACATTCTTTGGAGGACCAGAATTTTCACATTTTGGGACAAAGAAGACAGGTGGTTTGAGAGGAAGGAAGCCATCTATGTTAAGAAAGAAAAACCTTTCATTCTTGATAAAGGACCAATCAGATTCCCTTTATTCACTCGTATAAAGTCGGGCACCACTTGGGAGAATTCCTTTGAATTTAAACACAGTGGTTGGACTCAGGGTTAAGCTTTCAAAAACCTACAATGCAGCAATAGAGTTGATTCCTTCCCGCTAGAGACTGACATTTTTTCGGGAATGGGATGGGAGTCAGTATTAGTAACGATCACGTGATTGGGACGGTACAGGATTAAACTTTAACGGGAGCAGACGGGAGCGGGAGGAAACCAATAGTAATTAAAAAAAAACTAGGATCGATGCCAAAAAATAAAATAAAATAGAAAAAAAAATCCAGTACTGGCACCGCCATTTTGTAGTTTCTATCCTTGAAGCCTACACTATAACGCGAGTCAAAAAAAACTACATGACCCAAAAACCAACAGTGCTTCCGCTCTCAGTTTTTCACCCACGCTCAAAAGAAATTCAGATTCAATGTATTGGCAGAAATCTTATTGAAGACAACAAGAAAGGGAGTGGTGCAGGAGCGGGAGTCATTCTGAATGGGAGCGGGATGGGAGTGGGAGTAATTTCACCAGGAGTGGGACGGGACAGGATTTAGATTTCTACTCTGGCCCGGGATCGGGACGGGACACCATTTTTTTCTGTGGGAGTGGGACGGGACAGGAGTGAAAATCCACTCCTGTGTCAAGTCTCTACTATCCCGCTATCATTGCAATCCCAACCGCTTTACAGAGGAACAGAAGACCTCACCTATTCAGCCAGGCCAACTATTCCCTCTAACGACCCTCCTTTCAGAGACATAGACAGGTATGGGGCATTGCAGGATATCAAAAGAAGCCAAAGGACCCCCATTCATCTCTTCCAATCTGCATGTTTTCTGAACTTCTGAACGCTATTTCTGACATTTTGAATTGAAAAAGCTTCCTGGATGGAAGAGAAACGTCTTCAAACTTCAAAACAAAGTTCAGTGGATTGTTTTTTTGTTTGTTTTTTTGTAATAACTATGACCTGGATGACTGAGAATCGTCACCAGAATACGATAGAACCTGTTTTTTATGCTTCTGTTCTCCTATAATATTAATGTCTGGCTGTTAGGAAACATGCTGCTGAGTGCCATCTTCCTGTGTCTGGCCACGTATCAGTCCATCTACCCGCTCACGCTGTGCGCTCCAGCCATGCTGTATCTGATGCAGGTACATTTTGTCCAGGATCTGGTTCTCAGTTCTCAGCGTTTGGAGATCTTTCCTAACGTTCTGCTCCCCCCTTAGCACCAGTACGTCCCGGTGAACCCGCGGCGCGCCAGCTTCTGGTGGTTGGTGGTGCAGTATCTCTTCATGTACCTCGGCAGTTTGTTTGTCATCGTCTGTCTGTCCTTCTTCCTGCTGGGATCCTGGGACTACCTGCCCTCCGTCTACGGCTTCATGTGAGTCAGAATGTAAACAAACACCGTCTGGAAATGTTGTTTCACAAACCTTTGTTTTGAATCTACATAGAGGTTAATAGCCGATGTTTTGGTTTTATTCTCTCCTTTCAGTCTTTCGGTTCCTGACCTGACCCCCAACATCGGCCTCTTCTGGTACTTCTTTGCTGAGATGTTTGAGCATTTCCGCCTGTTCTTCCTCTGCGTCTTCCAGATCAACGTTTTCTTCTACACCATCCCTCTCTGCATCAAACTCAAGTAAGTCATCTTTCCGTCTGATCTGTTCATCGTTGTTTGTGTCCTTTATCCTAACCCCCGCCCTGTACGTGTTGGTGGTCGCCCTGCAGGGATCACCCGGTGTTTCTGATGTTCATGCAGTTAGCTGTGATCTCCATCTTCAAGTCTTACCCCACTGTGGGCGACACAGCCCTCTACCTGGCCTTCCTTCCTGCCTGGAGTCACCTGCATCGATGTGAGTAAATAAAGAAACTAATCTCAGCTTTCGCTGGTTCTCCAGCTTGTGTGAAGCTTCTAGGTTATGTTCATTTTACCTTAATTACTGTAAGGTAAAGCAAATACGCGTCAAATATATAATAAATACATTAAAGAGATTCCAAAAAAAGTTAAAGAACAGTCCGCTGGACTTTGTTTCCAAGTTTATAGATGTTTCGCTTCCCATCCAGGAAGATTTTTCAATTCAAAATTCTCAGAAATAGCGTTGAGTTCCAGGCTTTATACCAGAGGTCATTGAGTAGAGGACCGCGGTCCGGATCCAGACCAAACCTGATTTAAAACATTTATAAATTACCGCATGTAGTCCGACAACAGTGTCTAATTTCACTTGCTCCTCTTCTCCTGTTAATACGGTAAAGCCCTGGGGAGCGTCCGGCTCCAGGCTGCACGTGATCCAAATGAGCCAATGAGCTGCTGTCAGTCTGGGTTGCTGCTGCTGCTACTTTTAGACACAGCAGGCAAACCTGTGGCAAGCCGGGCGATGGGAAAGAAGGAGAAGACCATGAGAAAAAGAGAGCAGAGAAAGTGTGGACTGCTGGAAGAACTGCGGTGAACTGGTGAAAGAAAAGTGAAATGGTGCTCAAAGATGACCCTGAACATTTAGAGGATGTTTGGCTCAACCTGCTGCTGGGAAGCAGGATTCTCCACCATGAACAGAATCAACAATAAATCTGGATCCAGGCTCAAAATGAGCTCCTTGATATGTGCTTGAGAATGGCTTAGTCTCCGGTTAAACCCAGGTTTAAAGCCTTGCAGGGCAGCATAAAGCCCACTGCCAACATTAAGACAGAAAAAAGAAAGAAAATAACAAACGATTAGTTCAGGGGTTTGAGAAAATATGGGAATCAGGAAATTGTCTATAAACCAAACTGAACGATTGTTGTTCTCTACTTCAAAAAATTTTTACTTTTTAAAAAGTCAATGTATAACATGGAGGCATAAATAAACATAATTTTATTTCAGTGTTAAATTCTGTTTAAAGTAACAATATAATTAAAAATGTCTCCGGACATTTACTGGTTGATTTTCTTTATTTGGACCCCACTAATTATTAATTGGTTACCCCTGAGCTAAAATAATAATTCACCTTTAATTTGGAGCCTTTAATGAGCAGAGCTGCCGTCGCCTAAAAGGGACAAAAAGTTGCAAAGAAACTGATCCACGCAGGAGAGAAGCTACAGGTGTGACATGTTGGAGTCTGATGGATCTGTTTCTGCTTCCCTATGAGATGTTTCAGTGGATCTAAAACCTTTAGTAGGGCACATGTTTGGATTTATTATGTTTTAAATCTAATCCAGATAGCCTAAAAGGTGTTTCTAAAGACTAAAATAGATAAATATATAATATATCTCAGTATACTTTTTTTTTCATCTACATTCTGGTATCATTTTGGCTTATATGTAAACTCTCTTCTTCCTAAATTATAGGAGTTTCTGTCTTCTGACTAAAGTCTAAAACACCCACATGTCTGATGTTGAAGGCGGCTTTCATATGTGCAGCTTTACTAATGTTCTAACTGAAAACAGGGGAAAATTTCTTCGTAGAAATGAGTGCTGGGCAATTAATTATCTTTGCAAAATAATCGCAATTTAGGAAAATGCAATTTTCATATTGCAGAGGCACAATTTTTAGTCACAATACATTTAACTTAACTTCTCCCTCCAGCCCCGTAGGTGGCGGTAATACGATTAAAGTGGGCATGCTGTCACACAGCAGGGAGCAGCTCTAGCACCTAGATCTATGCATTATAGTAGAAGGAAGAACTTCTTCATGCAAAGGTTAAAGTACAGAAACACTGGATTCTGGACCAGCAGACTTTCATGGAAAAACTGAATCCCTGGAATAAAACATCAACATGGTTGTGCTTAGTGCAAAGGAAAATCGTAATATTTGTTGAAAATAATCGCAATTCAGATTTTTGGCAGAATCGTTCAGCCCTATCAGAGATGGAGCGATGCAGGTTTCATAAGGCTGATGGCGGTTATTGTGGCGTCAGCGTAACTGATCCCTGATATGTGCGGCCATTGTTTGTTTTTAGGACGACTCTTGAAGAGCATTTCTTAAACGAGTCATCAGAATCCTTTAGAAATAAATCTAAGAAAACATTAAATTAAATAAAGGCGTAGCTTTGATTTCCACTTTGGTAGGGACACTATTGCTCCTAATTTTCATTAATGTCATTTTACTTACCTTATGCAAAAACATGCATGCTTTTTTATGCTTGACGTGAGCATCAGGGTGCATTTGGTTTAAAGAGAAAAGCAGCATTTCTTGCTACATGTATACTAATTTTATTAGCACTACACACACTAGATGCTGTTTATCAATGTTTGAAGCATCACTGGCTCTGATGAATATGGAATTACACTTATTTCCACTTTGAAAAGGTTTGCATTTAAACTTACCAGTGATTAAAACATTAGTTAAATATGTGCTAACTTAACCAAATATAGTCTAAATATGTCTGTTATATGTGGATTTATCCTGTATTTTCTTTGGAAGATATAGAATTGTGCAGAGGTAAACAGGTTAATCACTCTTATTTTTTTAAATGCTCTCTCTGTATCATGAACCAACACAAAATAACACATTCAAGGAACACAAATACATTTATTGTATTTACATTTAGTGGCATCATCTAAAAAAAAAACAACACTAAGAATGGGACTAAATTTATTCCAATATAAAATCACTTAACAATTATTAAAAGAAAATATAACAACATCTTGTCTATAATGTAATAATATCCAAAAATAAAAATTCAAGCATTTTTACCAAACACTAATGTTTGTACTAATTAACGTATGGACTGTGTGGAAATCTATGTAAAATAAAATCGATGTAAATATTGTTCCTCTGTTTGTTATTGGCTTTATCCTATTTTTAAAAGTAGAAATAGTCAAAGAAATATTATGTGGAACTGTAATTATACTTTCTAAACAAAAAATAGCAGATGTTTAGGCGCCATCTCGTGTCGTTATTCTCTATAAAAGAAATAACACCTGCTGTTTGTAGCTGAACTGCCTCAAAGGGTCGTAATAAAACGAGAACAGTAACTTCAATGAATTATTGTTAAAAGGGAAACCCTCACATTTTCTTTTTCAGTCAGCTGTGGCTAAGAATCAGCAATCAGCAGCTTTCGCCTGTTTTAGTGTAGATGGAATAAAGTTTTTTCATTAGGACTAGTTTCGTAGCCTAATATTATTTGAAGTAACTAGCGTGAATAAAATTCTTATTTCGTGCTCCGAGCACAAACACACGCATACGGACTAGAAAACAGCCAATCAGGAAGAGAGAAGGCGGAACTTGAGGCCGAACAACCAATGAGAGTGGAGCTAAACAGCACAGTTACTTATTTAAGGGACAGGACTCAGATGGAGCGGCAGCAGCAGCTACTAAAGCTGCGGAGCTGCGAGAGAAAAAGAATTGGCTGGGATCCACCACGCTGAATTTTAAATTATAAACATGTTATTCAAACCGAATTATTGGTAGGGACAAATAGGTTGGTCCAAAATGTTGGTAGGGACATGTCCCTATGGTCCCTATGCAAACCTACGCCCAGCGTTTAGCGCGTTGCTAAATGAATCTCTGAATGCATCAAACCATAGAGATAAAAACTATTAATCAGCCTAAATGATGGTGCGGCTGATGTCTCTGTCTCTAACTCTGCGTTCTTTCTGCAGGATTTCCATCAAACTCTTTATAGCTTGTTGTTTTACTCTTCTGTTGTCCAATCTGACTCAGGTTTTTCATTTCAGTTAATTAATCAAATTCTTCCCTCATGGAATCTGTCTTTCCAATCCTCCAGTCTTGAGGAACATCTTCCTGGTGTCCTGCGTCCTGCTGGCCTGCTCTGCTTTGTTTCCAGTTTTGTGGCACCTCTGGATCTACGCAGGAAGCGCCAACTCCAACTTCTACTACGCCATAACTCTGCTCTTCAACGTAGCGCAGGTGGGATGGTGTGGATGGTAGAGATGTTTTCTTTTTCAGGATATTAGTATCAACTTTAGGTTGTTCCATAGCTGCACGTCTGCTCACATGTGTTATTTGTAAATGTTGCCAATGGAAGGTGGCGCCCAGAGAGGTTGAAGGCTGAGGACGGCCGTTTAAAGCGACAGAAACATGGCGAGCAGAAGCAATCCCAGTGATAATAGTTCTGTGACAGAGAGGTTGGATTTTTCTCCACCGTCTTTACCAGAAATGGGGGAAATGGGGGTCCGTGGAGGAGGGTGTCACAACCCCATCCGTACCGGCGTAGCTACCAGATCTGCTCGGGTCCTGCTTCCTGCTAGTGACGTTACGCTACATGATTGATTGAACGTTGCCACATGATTGTAAAACGTTGTAGTTGCCCCGGACAACGATAATAATAACATAATGCATCGTCAGTGTGACGAGTCGGGAGCCTCTCTAGCATTTCTAATGACCAAAGTTTTAACTGATCGATAACAAAACTGAAAAAAAAAATCTGTTTCTGGTGAACAAAGTAACTGTTAGACCATCATATAAAGGAGGAGCACTGAAAAAATGATCTCAAAATGAGTAAAATGTCTTAAATTAAGGGTATTTACCCTTAATTTGAGCAGGTACCGGTAAATAAGATGATTTGCCAATGGAATGAGTATTTTTACTCTTAAAATAAGGTATCTAGATAAAAAGCACTTGAAATAAGACAATGCAATTGTTATTTCTTATTTTAAGTGTAAATTGTCTTGTTCCATTGGCAAAGTGTCTCACTTAAAGCCTTAATTTAAGAAAAAATGCATTTAATTTAAGAAGAAATTATTTAGATTTCATTTTTTTGCAGTGAGAGCTGGGTAGCGCTGTGGCTAGCTGTAGCTAACAGGTTAGCCCTTTTAGCTCGGCCAGTTAGCCATATTAAAGTCGTAGGGAAATCATATTTAAATATGATATTGTCCTAAAATTTAGAAAATTTCTATTTAAAAAAACAAACAAAAAATCCTGTCGTATTATCTGTGTTTTTTTTCCTGTTTTCTTCTGCAGGCCAGTTAGTTCTACTGAACACCTAAATTCGGCCAATCATCACCGGTCATCTGTCAATCAAATGTTTTCAGTCATCGCATCTTGATTCATATGTCGCAGCTAATATACGCACCGGTTGAAATCAGAATCCTTTCCTTTCCCATTGAGTTGCGTCCCAGTGTTCACGGGGATGGACGTCTGTGTCTTCGGCAGGCGTAGAGCTAACAGAACTGGCAGCGTTGTGAGGCAAGGGCTCAAACATGTACGGCTGGAAGCCTTCTACGCCAAACCAAGCTTCTGCCGCCCTGGCGTCCTCTTCCACAACATCTTCGTCCCCGCTTTCCTCCTCTAAATAAAAAATGGATGACGGAGGAGACTCATCCACGACCTCCGACACTAAACTCTCCTCCTCTTGCATGTTTCCGCTGTCCAAAGCGTTCCTTGACAGCGTCGTTTCTAAGTCACCAATTTAGTGCTACTTGGTCCCAATGGAATTTCCCATTGGGAACCTGCTAGCATTAAGTTGCTAACTGGTTAGCATGATGCTTCCGACAAACCGGCCACAACCAAACTTGCTTGAGAACCTTCCGCCACAACAGTCCCGCCCCCTTGATTTAAACCAATCACATTCACTTTATTCACTCGTGTAAAGTCGGGCACCACTCGGGAGAATTTGGGAGAATGCAACGGTTGGAACGGCCATTTTCCTATGCCTTTAAGCTACACTACTTTTAAATTCATGTCAACAACAACCATTCAGTAGAATAATTGTTGTCCTCTTTGTCTAAAATCTCCAACATATTTCATTTTTAAGAGGTTTAATTTTCTCTCCACCGCCCTAAGATCTTAAGTAAAAGAATTATAAGAAGCCTTGTTAAATAGTAGAGCTCATTCTGTCTTAAAGTACATTACTTGCCTTCAAGACTGAAAATGATTGTTTTCTACTTTTGGCTACTAGATCGCCAATGAAATGTAGAATATAGCAGATATAGGTAATAATATGTTGAGACTCCAAAAGAGATTTGATTCCTATGATACGGGTGCAATACAGTTTGTCCGAGTGGAGTTGCCATATATTGATGACATCAGAAGGGGCGGGGCCCCGAGCCGATCTGGTACCTACGCCGGAAGCATGATCCGTACCACCACCTAATATTCAAAACCAGATATACATCCGGGTCACCCTCGATTTTATTTAGTAAAAAAAGACCTAAGCTACATTTTTCTCTCCCCAGAAATAGTAAGCCTACTAAACTATAATGTGTTAAAAGTTAATAATTTATTTCCTGAGAAAATAAATGCATTTATTAAATAATCTGTTCCCGATCTGCACTGGAAATGGGATCCTACGCTACTTCCAGGAGCTAACTTTTTCAGCTTTGGATTTAAAAATAAATCTTTTGATTTTTATGTTTCCCTTTCATGTTAACCTTATGCTTTATAGTGCGTAACCTAAATAACGAAACAACTAAAATGCAGATAAATATGGTTTCATTATATTTAGCCGGGCTGCTCTAAGAAGGTCCCATGATGACGTCAGAGAAGCAGTTTAACGAAGAAAATGCAAAAAGCATCAAAATAATCTCCGAACAGTAATTAACAATTTTTTAAAGATGCGTGTTAGCAATCTTTAGCAATTTGCAGGATAGCATCCAGGGAGTCAAGTTTCAATCTAGTGGTGTTTCATGGAACACTCAGTAGAAGCATATCTATATTGGCTAGAGCTAGACATGTATTGAATGCTGAATCACTTCATATCCTATATAACTCTCTGATTTTACCATATCTATCATATTGCTGTGAAGTGTGGGGAGTTAATTACAAGAGTTCTTTACATCCGGTAACCATCCTACAGAAACGAGCCATTAGAATCATCCATAATGTTGGTTAATATGAGCATACAAACCCACTCTTCAAAAAATCCAGAATTCTCCAATTTGACGAGCTTGTAGAATTTAAAATGGATCAATTTATGTTCAAAGTATCTAAAAAGTTGTTACCTGAGCACATACAGAGCATGTTTTCTGAAAGAGAAGTGGGGTATAATTTAAGGGGTTACTCAAACTTAAAGATGCCCAAGTTGCGAACAACAAGAAAAAGCTCACTGGAAAAATGATCTAGAAATAAGCAAAAATTTCTTAAATTAAGTATATCTATCCTTATTTTGAGTAGGTAAATGAGATAGTTTGCCAATGGAATGAGTATTTTTACTCTTAAAATAAGATAAGTAGATAATATGCACTTGAAATAAGAGAATGCAATAGTGTTTTCTTATTTTAAGTGTAAATTATCTTGTTCCATTGGCAAAATGTATCTTTTACCTCCTCAATCCGAGAACAATTGCACTTATTCTAAGGAAAAATGACTTATCTAGATTTCGATTTTTTCCAGTGCTTCTGTATTTTAATTAAAGGAGTAAAGTTATGGAACAACTTAAATGAAGATTTAAAACAAAGCAATAGTTTAATACAATTCAATAGAAAATATAAGGAGGTCATTTTCAATAGAGATAGACATATGAGTGAGGGAAAGCGAAAATGTGTGTATTGAAGATAACAACTTGGTGTAAGGGTTTGGAAAGACAAGCCAGCATAAAAAGGGAAATGTTTAGGTAAATATTAGTAACTGCTGACTGCCACTTTGACTTTCACTTGACTTTCATTTTTTTTAATAACAGTAGGACTGTAAGTTTTCAAGTGTTTAGGGGGTAGGAGTTAATAAGTTTTCACTTCTTCCTACCCCATTTTGAGCATGATATGTTAATTGAAACAAATATCTGTATTTTTTCTCTTCTTTTTTATGCACTTCTTGTTACTGTGCACTATTTTATTCTTATATTTGTATCATGTTCGAATAAATTTCAAATTTCAAAATTTCACACACTGCCCACTAGTGGTGTGACAGGGAAACTACATCATTGTCCATGTTTCTTCTTTTTCACACAGAAAGATCATCATTAAAATCTTTTAATGAAAATGTGTAAACAGGACAAAATAAATAATCCGTTTTTTTCCCAGAATGCAAAGCACCTGAGTCTGATCTTTCCTCTACAGATAGAGAAATGTTAATAGAATAGACATCCATTATCTGTTCTCCATTTTTCATTTGGATGAAATAATAGCTGCATGAATCATGACAGCAGACAAGATAGAGGAGAGCAGGAGGCGGGGTTACCAATCTACTCGCTCTGGAGAGCAGAGTTCGCTGCTTTTAGATGTTGTCGATGTTGTTGTTGACAAATTAATGTGCAGAAATAAGGACCAGCTGTATTAATTATACATGTAAAAGGAGTTTTATGGGGCCCTAGGCAACTGCCTAGTATTGCCTAATGGTTGATTTAACAATAATCTACAGCAGAACATGGCTTAGTTTATAAAAGAAGCTGCTGCGAGAGGAAACGACCCGAAACGTTTTTTGTTTTTTCTGTTTCAAAATGACCAAATAATAATGTTTGTGTTTCCTGTCAGATCCTGCTGGTGTCGGATTATTTCTACGCCTTCGTGAGGAGAGAGCACCACCTCACCTATGGGCTGTACCTGAAGAAGAAGGACGGCTCGGAGGCCACGCTGGTGCTGAAATAAAACTTGAAGAAATCGTTGAACATCTCAAAGACTGAAAACAAGCTGAGGAGAGAGCGGAGAAAAGCTGCTCTGCTTCGTCTAGATGGCACAAACTCGTACGTCCACGTTAGAGCAGCCATGTTGAATGTTTCTGACCGAGGCGGGATGGATGGAAACATGGCTCCTCTGAACCATCAGCTCAGGCCTTCACACCAGATGTTCCTCCTCCTAACACTGACTCTTCAGGAGGGAGGATCTGGACACAGTTTATCCTCAGATGATCATACGGAGAAAATCACTCATCTATGGAAGGCTTTTATTTTGAAGTTTTGCTCTTCTTTAAACATTAAAGATATAGGGAAATGACTGACTGTCCAAACAATTAGTAATTTCTCATCTCACTGTTTTTTATTTTCTTCCCTTTATTTAATAATAATTGTGTTAAAACTGGTTTATTTGCTCTTAAAAAAAAGGATTATTTAAAAGTTAATCTGGGAAGTTCCGATCTTACTTTTCTTTCCTGTATTATTGGACCTGCAGAGTCGGATCCTGAATGAGGGTATATCTCTAATTCTAGGCTTAATTAGTGGTTTTCTCTGTTATCGCTAAACAAATCCACATTTATCGATGGGAAATGTTGTAACTAGTTAAAGGTTGAAGTTGCATGTTTCACTTTTTCACCGTTTGCAGAGCTGCTACGACATTTCCTCAACCACACTCCAAAAAACGGGTCGAAAAATAAATAGAAGCGTCCTAAAATAAAGGTATTTGAACAGATAAATGTTATGATCTGCCAATGGAATAAGGATTTTCATCAAAATAAGATTTATGAACTGGAAAGACAATAATAGAGTTGGTTTTTTTTTTCTTGTTTTAATCATAAGTCATCTTATTCCTCTGGCAAATTGTATTACTGGCTCAAAAGAAAGGAAATTCCTATTTATAAAAAAAAAAGAAAAATGCTTATTTATTGTACAATTTTGTAGTATTAAACAAAAACTGCAAAAAATGATGTAAAAATAACTTTAAAAAATCCCCAAATATGTGTATTTACCCTTAATTTGAGCAGCTAAGATGATCCATCGGCAGAATTAGTATTTTTACCCTTTTGATATAAGATAATTAGATATTCTAGATAAATAAAAACATTCATTTATTTTATTTCAAGCATAAAATCAGCTTATTCCACTGGTGATGTCATCCTTATCTGCTCAGAACAAAGGAAAATACACCTATGTCAGGACAAATGTGCTGGATTTCAGATTTTGCAATGATGGGCCGCTTTTTTCAGCACACCTCAATTGATGTTTTTTGTTGTTTTTATAATACCTGCTTATGGACCTACATGACGAACAGAGAATAAATACAAACCGATCCAAAAATAGGAAAAACATTCTTAAAATAAATGTATTGTCCCTAATTTGAGCAGGTTAATAAAACGATCAGTCAGTGAAATGAGGATTTATGACCTTCAGATAAAATGCTGTGTACTGGAAAATAAGATAATAGTTAATTCATTCTTATTTTAAGCATCAATAATCTTAATCTGTTGGGAAATTGTCGTGCTTAGCTGCTCAAATTAAGAGGAAAAACACTTATTTCAAGAAAATTGCTTATCCAAAGCGGAGCATAAATGAAGGAGTTTAAAGCAAAACGGTTTTAAATCTGATCAAACCCATCAGGGTTGTTATTATGGACCAAGCTGGAGTTGTTCTGACGTCTTCTTATATTTTCTAACCAAACAAATGTGCATTTAATGGGGGAAATGTTCCTTAAAGCCCTTGATGGACGTGTGATAAGTTAGCTTAGCATTTATTCATTTAACCCTTTCTTATGCATGTGTGACGAGTCTAATCGTAAAATGGTTCTATTAGGAAATGCCCCTCTTAGGATCCACATCAGGTGGTGGTTAGCATAGCTTAGCATGACGAGCAGAAAGCCAAAGTGGGACCCAGTAAATCATTAAGGTTTTTGCTCCGTTTAACTCAGGCCAAAAGTTTTTTCGATCAAAAACTGACATAAAAAAAAATCTGCTGACTGTCCTGCAGGAGATTGAGCCACATGTTTAACTTTACAGCCTCCTTATACTTTAAAAGAGCTGCATTTAACACACAGGGATCTTTTTCCCCCCCTCTCTCTACTGTTTGAACTTTTTCTTGATTTTATACAAATAATTGCTGAGTTATTAGAACCATTTTGTTGCTCCTGGCTTTAGCTTAATTGTCGGAAAAGAAGGTTTCTATCTTTTCGATCTTCCATTCATGCATTAGCTGCTTGGTTGATACAGGTGATGCTAGATTTCATCAAGAACAAAAATGTTTTTCTTTTGCTTGTTTTTTTTTTTTAATATGTCGGCTTTCTGGACAGCAGTTTTAAAAAGATTGAAAATATTAGGACTTATTTTCTGCACTGAAACCTGAGACAAAATGTTTGTTTCTGTTTTTTTCTACACTGAATGTGTTTTTTTTTTTAAGAGACGTTATTATTAAGTTTGTCATTTTGACTGAGTGAAGCTTTCACTCGCATCTCGTGTATTAAAGCCTGAGATTTTGTTTTAATTTGTCTTTTTTGGACCCATTGGACATCCAACCATAAACATTACAAAACTTTACACACTGCAAAAAAAATGTAAAAGTCTTTTTTTCTTAAAATATGTGCATTTTTTTCTTGAATTAAGGATTTAAGTGAAACACTTTGCCAATGGAATAAGACAATTCACACTTAAAATAAGAAAAAAACAATTGCATTGTCTTATTTCAAGTGCATAATATCTTGATACCTTATTTTCAAGGTAAAATTGCTAATTTCATTGGAAAATCATCTTATTTATCTGCTTAAATTAAGGGTAAATACCCATAATTTAAGACATTTTTACTCATTTTGAGATCATTTTTGCAGAGCACTGGAAAAAATCAAAATCTAGATGACTCATTTCTTAAAATAAATCATTTTTTTCTTGAATTGAGGAGGTAATTAAGACAATTTGCAAATGGAACAAGATCATTTCTGTTTAAAATAAGAAAAAAATATTTAATTTTCTTATGTTAAGTGGACATTATCTAATTATTTTAAGAGTAAAAATCTTCATTGCATATTCAGATAGATTTATTTTCCAACTCAAATTAATTTAAGACATTTTGACTTATTTCTAGATCGTTTTTACAGTATAATGGACGTCTGTTCTAAAATAAAACATAAGGGTTTTCTTTAAACCCCTTCATAGACTTTTTAGAAGATTTTTTTAAATTTTTAAAATCCAAAAACAGCCATTTGGGTCGGTTTGTTCATTGAATGCATCATCAGCCATGTTTGAGTAGTTTGGAAATCTCATCGGTTTTTATTTTTTCTAATGATTTATTTTATTTTAGTTTGAATTTCTTTTCAGTATTTGTTTGCTAGTTTAGTTTTTATCATTTGCAAATGCTTACGGTAGTTTTTTTTAGATTCAGGTAATATAATTGGGTAATATGTGTTACATAAAGGGGGACAAAAATGAAAGACGAAAATAAGAAGAAAAAAAAAGCTAGAAATAAAATCCTAGATAAGGACAAACCGCCACGGCAACAGATGATACAGCTAAAAAAAAAAAAAAAAAAACTAGCTTTCAAAATAGCTCAGATTGGACTGAGATCTGCTTCTGTCTCCTTGAACCCCAGTGGGCCTCAGCAGATGGCCGCTCACACTGAGCCTGGTTCTGCTGGAGGTTTCTTCCTGTTCAAAGGGAGTTTTTTCTCTCCACTGTCGCTACAAGCATGCTTAGTGTGAGGGATTGCTGAAGAGTCAATGAGTCGATGCAATCAGCTGGTTTTCCTTAGATAGAAAACTTTGAATCAATCTGACTGGATGATCTGGTTTAATTGTAAGGTGCTTTGAGATGACGTATTGTGAATTGGCACTATAGAAATAAACTAGATTTAATTAAATTGAACTTTAATTTTCATGCCCTGTGAAAACATTCTTTGGGGTTTGGCTCTGGATTGATCTAAAGCAGGGTCTAGGACTTCAGTTCTCGAAGGGCTGGCGTAGATGTGCCTCATGGGACTAAATTGTCAAGGTCTCTTTCTGAAATCCTCAAATTGTAGATCCTACCTCCTATTCCTTCACCTCTGTTGGGATCGACAGTAAGTACACGATCCTGGGTGGGAAAGGAGCTCCAGACTGCTGTGCTGAATCCAGACAGACTTCAGCTTTACAGACATCATGATGTGACTGACATAAATACACATACAGTGTAAAACTCGTGGTGTTTGGAGGCCCTGGCAACAAAGGATTAGCCTCGTGAGACCATCCTGATCTCGCGAGCTTTCAAGGTTTCACTCGCAGATCATTCTGGAGACTCTCCGTCAAAGAAAATTTGGAGCCGTTCACCAAACGAACGTCCAATCAGCGTTGGCTTTGAGGCGGGTTGAGGTGTGACGCAACGAGAAGCGCGACAGTTCAGTCTAAAGAACATGGAGGCTTCAGCCAATGAAACTAGCGTTAGCATGGCTATCGAGCAAGTTTTATCTGAGTTACAGAGTATTTCTTCACTGAAAGAAGAGCAAAACACTGCTCTGGAGGCTTTTCTCAGAGGAAAAGATGTTTTTGCTCTTCTCTCGACTGGTTTCGGCAAGAGTTTGATCTGTCAATTGGCTCCTCTTGTCGAGAAGAAAATGGGAATACATAAACGGTAAATATACTTTGCCGACATGTTGCTTATTTGCTAAGCTAACGAGCCTTTACCTGCAGCAGCAAGAGTAGCCAGGCTTGTGGTTGTCTTTTCGTCGTCGCTTTGTTAGTACATCATATGCTTCATTGATCTGATTGGTTTATTTGGCCCGTCTATCACCAACATAGGCCAATCAGCTAACCAGTATTTTCGCCCCTTCAAAATTACTTCAACGGAAGGTTTCCAGATGGATATGAGGAGCAAATCCAGCAAATCCATCTGGCGGAGTCAGGTTAACAAAGGAGTGGCTCCGTAAAAACCATTTCAAGGTCCTGATGTGGCCTAGCCAGTCTCCAGACCTCAACCCCATACAGAATCTGTGGAGGGATTTGAAAGTCTGTGTTGCCCCGAAACATCACTGCTCCAGAGGAGATCTGCATGGAGGAATGGGCCAAAATACCAGCTACAGCGTGTGCAAACCTGGTGAAGACTTACAGGACACGTTTGACCTCCATTATTGCCAACAAAGGTTATGTTACAAAGTATTGAGTTGAACTTT
Source organism: Cyprinodon tularosa (assembly GCF_016077235.1). Classification (NCBI taxonomy): domain Eukaryota; kingdom Metazoa; phylum Chordata; class Actinopteri; order Cyprinodontiformes; family Cyprinodontidae; genus Cyprinodon; species Cyprinodon tularosa. Next base: position 133,535 of record NW_024038354.1, read on the forward strand.
ATTTATTGACCAAATACTTATTTTCCACCATTATTTACAAATAAATAATAAAAAAAATCTGAAAATGTGTTTTCCTGGATTCTTTTTCTCATTTTGTCTCTCATAGTTGAAGTTTACCTCTGATGAAAATTACAGACCTCTCATATTCTTAGTAGGAGAACTTGAACAATCAGTGGCTGGCTAAATACTTCTTGGCCCCACTGTAAATAATGCCAAACTAAAGCCTTCAGAACAAGATGCAGGACAGGAACTGTTTTTGAGCCTGTTGGTTTTGCTTTCGATGCTCCTGAGCCGCCTGCCTGAGGGGAGAAGCTGGAACAGCCCGTGTGAAGGATGGGCGGAGTCCTTCAGGATGCAGAGTCCCTCCTTCTGCATCTTGATGCCCAGAGAGGAAGGAAGGAAGGCTGCTCCATACAGTTATTGTTTCTGCTTCGCTGCACCAGGTGTTCAACCTCCTCTGGGTTTGAACCCATCATTGTTTGTGATGTTTCTCACTGCTGCTGTGTCATCTGCAAACTTCACAATGACAGCTGAGGTGAAACTTGACTGTAGTGTTTACAATACCATTCAAACCGCACCTTTTTTCCCTTTCAAATCAAACCACTGTGAGAACAAAACCAACCAGTTTAAAGGAGATGCTCCACCCAGTCTTTGTTCTCCTGTCTCATTTAGCAAACTGATGAGATTTTACTGGGAGAGAAGGGTTTCAACTACCTAAAATTTAATATAATCTGCAGAGTTATAACTTCTTGGCCTTTTTTATATTTCCAAGCAATTATTTATTTAAAGGAAAAGTCCGGTCAGCAAGGAATAATGAATGGATCATTATTTATACCCAAAACTAATACGTTCACTGCGATTTAAGGAATTTAGCTTTAGGGCTGATTTATTCTCAGAAACCAGCTCGTCTACGTGTGTTTCACAGTTAACTCAGATATGCCCTTCTGCAGACACTCTGGCACACCTCTCAAAAATTGCAGGTGACCGCAGTCAGGAGGGCTCTGATTGGTCAAATCTATGTCCGCTCTACACTATGAGTATTTCCTGTTTGGTTCCTTAGCGGCTTGTTTTGTTTGTATGTCTGACCGCCATTCTGGAAAAACGACTGGTGAAGATGGAGCAGCTAGCAGAGCGAGGTGCGTGAGAACGCTGGGACCCTTTTTCCACCTGGATCTCCACCTTTTTTGGCCCTCATGTCCCTCCATTGTCTCACAAACTTGCCCCCACTTCCTCACCGCCTCGGCCGTATCTAGACCCACAGCTAGTTCCTGATTGGCCTTTGGCGTTGTGGCGTGGAAAAACATAGCGCAGACCACGCTTCCATATTGAGCATAAATCAAAAATATCAGCAACAAGCTCACTGAGACACACTGCTGCGGGAGGATAACCAGGCCTTAAAGCAGTAAAAAGAAAAAAAACTAAAATTTTCTTTGCAATCACTGAGTCCCTCCTGCCATCTTCCAGCAGTGACGTCACGGTGCGGTAAGCCTCGCGCCATTCTCCCCGCTTTACAAGCTAAATCAATGGGAACTACTAGACACATCTGCAATCAACAACAATTATTGAAGATTTCCAGAGGACTTCACCATTGAAATTCACCAGAGCTATAGTGAAACTGACAATGCCCACGTGCATGGCAGCTGGATGCTGGAATACATCGGGTTAAAGTGAAAAAAAAAAGAGTTATTCCACCTTTCTGATCCCTGATCCTCCACGGACGGGTTGGTCGTTGGATCGCCAACTTGAAGAGGGAGGATTTGCCATCGAACTTCTGGCCAGAGAAAAAACACGTAATATGTAGCCAACATTTGGAAGAAGAATGTTTTCAAGATGACTTGGATAATAGCGCGTTGTGACAAACACCAGATACAGCACTGGGACTTGATCAACAGCCGATACCGCACCGTGACGTCACAAACCAGTAGGTGGCAGTAGTGTTCTTTGACAAACATGGATGCCTCCAGTAAAGCACATTCACATGAAAATTACTCTGAATTAAAAACACTTATTTATTGAACAGGATGGAATCATTTCAGATTTAAAGAACTTTCAGAAGTTTGAATTCTGAAAATGAACGGACTTTTCCTTTTATAACATCCTTGTGGAATAAATTATCTATGTGATTTAAAACAATCCAGATAATTTCAAATTTCCCAGTTCTGGATATATAAGTTGACATCACTTTTTAATGTATTTGGTGCAAACATAAAGGTTTAAAACAAGTCTAAAAATCCCAGAAACCAGCTGAGAAAGGGGTCGGATGGTTGATGTTTCCACTGACGCTCACTGGGGAAATCTTCACAGGTAATTTACTCTTATTACAAATGAACGGAAATAGCTTCTCCTTAAAAGTGTGTTTGAAGGAGTAGATCAGTTTTTCAGTGTCCATATCGAAGAAGTACAGCTTCCCTCTGTCCCAGTCCAGCTGAACTCTGACCCTCTGGAGCCTCTTTACTGGGAGAACTTCATCTGGACGACCGGGAGAGACCACAAAATACCTCCCATCAAGACCCAGTGCCCACAATCCAGCCCCTGTTTGTGTTTTCCTCCCAAAAGACTCTGTTACCACGCCAACGCTCCAGAGTGCATCGTCTCTGACCTCAACATCCCAGCTATGAAACCCTGAGGGAAAACCTTCAGAGCCCAGGACACAGAGGCGGTGGTCGAACCTCTCTGGGTTGTTAGGAAGCTCAGATCTCTGTCCAGAGGTGATGCTGCTCAGATCTCCAGACAGGAGGAGTTCTGGATGTGCTGTGTTTGGATCCAGAACAACAGGAGAGAAGAAAACCATCTCCTTCATCTTCATCCATGTGTTGTAAGTCAGGTTGCCAAGATGTTTGGCTTCATCTATCAGAGCTCCTGATTTCAGGTGTGGAACCTTCATCTGGAGCTGCTGCTGCACGCTTTCCAGCACCAGATGGTGCTTCTGCAGAAATAAAACATCTGCAGCTTTGGTTTCATCCTCAGCGGCTCTGATTGTGTCTGAAAAAGCTGTCAGGTCTCTGGAAAGACCCACAATCTTCTCCCGTATCACTTTAGCTTTTAGTTTTGCCTCACTTCTCAGTGCGGCGATCCTAGCCTTCTCTTCATCCTGGAGAAACTCATGAAGGCTCTTAAACTGCTGTGTGATCTCCTTCTCGGTTTTGTGCACCTGCTTGCTGATGTGTACTGCCGTTTTATCAAAGTTTGCTTTAACCTGCTCCACAGACAGCCGCTTCCCTCTCAGTTTGTTGACAGATTGCAGCAGTTGCTGTTTGTAGTGCTGAGCTGCTTCGTTCGCCAGCGTGAATCTGTGTCTTCTGTGCTCCCTGGAGTCTCGGCAGACGACACATACGAGCTGCTGGTGATCCTGGCAGAATAGTTTGAGTTTCTCAGAGTGCAGAGAGCAGAGAGGTTCAGCTTCTTCCTGCTTTCTCCTCAGCAAGAAGTCCTGGCAAAGGTTCTTCAACACCAGGTTACAGGGCAGATGTTGGGAAGGATGTGACTCGTTACAGAGCGGGCATTTCTGTGCCTGTTTCTTAGACCACCATTCCTGCAGGCAGTCTCTACAGAAACTGTGGCTGCAGCTTAGAACGACAGGGTCGGAGTAGATGTTGCTGCAAATACTGCAGGAGAGATTCTCTTCTGTCATTTTCACAGGTTTCCTTCAGGTCTGTGGTCTCCTAAAACTGCCTGCTGTTCAGGATTAGGAATAAGCAGCGCTCCAAAGTGCCGGTACCACGTTAATCTGGTGATGCACTGCTCCAGTTTTCTGCCCGCACCTGTCTGTCTGTAACGCACGCTGTCTTCAAAGTGAAAGTGATTAACAGCAGAGGTGTGTTGTGCATGTCTTTACAAGTATGTGGAAGGAGGAAGGAGCATGAGGACAGACCGGACTAAGATGGAGTGAAACTCCCTGTTAAATGAAGACATTTTCATGTTTTAAATCAATATTTTATACCAAAAAAATTAAAGATTTGAAAGAGGAATCCATATGCTGTGACCCATTTAAGCCTCTCAGCAAATTTGCAAAACACAAAAGATCAAAACTCCTTATGGGGTATATTCTGAAGGGTAAATGCCAGATGCCGAGGTCGACTGGAACCCTGGATCTGTCTGTTCCTGTTTGGACCGGAACCACTGGTCGGGCTACAGACTCCTGGATCTCAGAACTGTCCGGTCCTGAACCGTTTCTCTAACCTGGATCGGTCTCCTGCCTGCTCACTGGGGCGCTTTGGACGCCCCTGAGCCACATCTCACCCCTCCTGCAGCCGCTGTGGTCCGCTTTTCCTCAGCAGCCTGCGTTTCTCTTCTGTTCTGTTTTATTATTTCTGTCATTAAACGTTTTGAAACTTTGTCTTTTTTGAAACATTGTCTGACTCGCTTTGAAAACTGGGTCAATCTGTCCTGTTAATGCCAGCCAGAGCGAATAGTCTAAGAGTGAGGGAGGAGATGGAGAGGAGGTGGGTGAGATTTGGCCAGCATGTGGGAGAGAGAAGCTAGGGTGAGAGCTGAATGAAAGGGATCTTGTTACTTGTGTTACTTTATTGTATCTCTTATATTATATCCGTTGGTTGTTCTGTTCTTTTTCCATCTCTTTGCAGGTGATGAAGCAGACTGAAGATGTTTTATCTTTATCTCCCTTTTATCTCCTCTTTCTTTCATCTTTTCTCCTTTTTTCTGTTTTTCCTTTCTTGTTCTACTTACATTGCAGTATCCATATAATCTGTAAAACTCCCTGCATAATTATAATAAAGCTATTTCTATGCATAAATCAAGCAGAACACTATGGCGATAGCTGTCCTGCTCCACTGGTGAAAGTAAAATCTGTTGGGCTCTTTTTGGCAACAAGACAATTATTCTTATTGCCACATTGCCAGAAAGGGACACTGTTAAAAAATAAAAATAAAATAAAATTAAGGAAAGGGATCTTGACTTGGGAGGAGGTGAGGCCCCAACGATGATTAGCTGTAATTGAACAAGGGACATCCCAGGTGGTTCCAGGTGAAGTCTTTCAGATTATCGCTTTAGCGGCAGGACCTGGAGTGGGGGGTTCTGGGAGTTAGAGGCAGGAAGCTGGAATAAAACGTGTTGTTTGGACCTGTGAGAGGCGGGAGCTGTAGCCTCAGAAGATTGGAATAAAAACCCAGTTTTACAGGACTTTGTGTCGCCTTGGTTACAATCCGTTGGCTCACAGTGACATTTGACTAAAGCAAGATCCATTTAAGATTGTTGCACAACCTTTATCTACATCTCGTGTTTTTTTCTTGTGCTTTGTTCATGTGCAACAGCTTAACAGACTGAACTGTGCATTACAGATAAACCCGCCCTGACTTGCCGCGCTTTACGTTCAGCCTTTCTGCTTTAACTTGTCTTTCCAGCAGAGCTGTTTTGGGAGGCGATGAGATTGGTGCCAGATAATTTTCTGTTTTCTCTACCTTTCTTGGTTTTGTTTCATATGAATCTTCTGCATCAAAAAGAAGATACCTGAAATAAACCCGTTCTTCCCCTTGTTGGTTTTATTTATCCGATAGCTTCAACTCTTTCACTAAAGATTTTGTATTTTATAAAGGAGAGATGTTCTCAGAAATCCCAAACCTGAGAAGAAACAATGGCCTAATCTGAAGCAGGAGAGGTGTGTCAAACATGCTTATCATTCCAAACCTATAAAGACGCCAACCTGTGCATTGTTCAACCTCATTTTGCGTGCATGCAGTGTTGGAGTCATCACCCTTTCGATATATGACCACTGGAAACCTGCAACTCGATAGCAAACTGGTGCCTATTAAAGACTTTTAAGGAGAGAGAAGTTTGAAGGTGATATTTGGAGGATTTTTGTATTTTAATCATGTTTTCCCAGGCAGAGGATGACCTTTCTTGTTCCGTCTGCCAAGAGATCTTCAAGGACCCCGTTGTCCTCCAGTGCAGCCACAGCTTCTGCAGAGCCTGCCTGCAGTGTTGGTGGTCTGAGAAGCAGATCTACACGTGTCCTCTTTGTAAGGACATTTCTCCATCCAGCGATCCGCCTTGCAACCTGGTGCTGAAGAACCTGTGTGAGGGTTTCCTCCTGGAAAGAGAACAAAAAGCCCCCGCGGAGTCCGAGGATCTCTGCCCCGAGCATCATGAGAAGCTCAGACTGTTTTGTCTGGAGCACCTGAAGCCCATCTGCCTCGTCTGCCGGGACTCTAATGCCCACAGAAACCACAGATTTGTGCCCATCAATGAAGCTGTGCTCCAATGCCGAGAGGAGCTCAATGGCTACCTGATGTTCTTAAAGGAAAAACTGGATCTGTTTAACCGGGCTAAAGACAACATGGAACAAACTGCAGGACACATCAGGGTCCAGGCCGAGCGGACAGAAAAGCAGATCAAAGATCAGTTCAAGAAACGTTATCTGTTTCTAAAGGAGGAGGAGGAGGCCAGGATCTCCGCTCTGAGAGAGGAAGAGGAGCGGAAGAGGAAGGTGCTGGAGGAGAAAATCCAGGCTCTGAATTCACAGATTTCAGCCATGTCAGAAATAATCAGAACCACAGACGACAAGCTGGTGGCTCCAGACATCTCATTTCTTCTGAACTACCAGACAGTAAAGTTAGGAATCCAACGGCGCCCCCTGCTGGATCACACTAAGCCAGTATCAGGAGTTCTGCTAGATGAGGCCAAGCATTTGGGCAACCTGGTGTATGATATCTGGATCCGGATGAAGGCGATGGTCTCTTTCTTCCCTGTCATCATGGATCCAAACACAGCCCATCCAAAACTTGTCTTCTCTGATGATCTGTCCTCCGTAACGTTTGGACCGACACAGAAGCTCCCTGACAACCCAGAGAGGTTCGATCATCACCTCTGTGCCCTGGGCTCAGAGGGCTTTGACTCAGGAACTCACCACTGGGATGTGGAAGTTGGACGCAGTAAATGTTGGGGCGTTGGAGTGATAAAGGAGTCGGCTCAGAGGAAAGGCCAAATACAGACGGGTTACTGGGAAGTTTGTCTCACTGATGGGAACTATGAAGCTTCCTCCTCGCCACAGCCAGGTAAATCTCTGTCCGTGAAAAACCTCCAGAGAATCAGAGTTCAGCTGGATTTCAGCAAAGGGAGGCTTTCCTTCATCGATCTGGATACGAACAAAGTCCTTCACACCTTCAGACATTCCTTCAACAACAGACTCTTTCCTTACTTTGCCAACAGCGACGAGTCTGTCCTGAAGATTTTACCGGCAGTTATCTCTGCAGAGTAGCATGCAGTCTGTCTGGCAGCAGCCTTCTTGTTTTGTTGAAATTTGTTGAGCAAGAGAGAGAGAGTGGGAGGAGAAAGGGTGGGTGACTGTTAAGAAAAAAGGAAGAAAAAGGAAGAAAAACGTATGATTCTGTGTCGTAACTTAAAATAACCAACTTTGTTATATCCGCACCGTATGTGACAATTCGCTTTATAATATTTGACAACTTTTCAACCCAGAATGTCTAAACATATGGTAGTTAAGCCTTTCGTTGGAACGAGCAAACGGGACACTTTTTCGCAGCAGTCAGGCACATGCAGACTTAGAAAATGTGACGCAGCAAGCAATAAAAGGTGAAGCAGACGTCTTTTGCAAATTTAATAGTGATCACTTTCTTTCTTAGTTTAATCTTAAATGTTTTTTTTTTTGTTTTTGTTTTTTTTTTTAGATTTATTTATCCAATTCTTTTCTCTGTTAACTTTATCTCTTTATATTTTAGACTCTTGAATACCAACCTTAATGTCCTCGGGACACTGTTTTTCAGCTGAATTAAATTACAGTGAGTGAGTAAGCAGATCCGATTACAGATCTGATGGAAGTTTTAAATTTGAACAGATGTTTTAGTGCGCACTTAGATTTCCTATCACCAAACACTCTTGCAAACAGCACCAGTCATATAATCACACGTTCATACAGAGTCACACAGAGCTCTTTAGACATTCATACCATTAGATGCCATGGCAATTAATCTGTTGTGCACAGAATTCTTTAACTTCATAGACCCAAGCAGCCAATTTAAACTAATTTGCATGCACTTTTCAACTCTTTTTATCAACTTTTCGGTCTGACAACATCAACACAGAGCCAAGCTGCCCTGCTATTTCTTTCTCCGGAGATAAGCAACTTCAACAACTGAGATCTCAATATAGTCCTCTAGACTCAGGCCTTTTCTCAACAACAACAGTCGAACTGCAACTCGGCGACATGTTCTAGGAAATTTATTTCCTCACTAGAATGAGATATACATAATAGTTGCATCATTCACAATGATACATCACTTATAATCCGTGACCGCCAGTTTCCACCAATTTCTATGAAGTTATGGTGCAATCTCGCTTCAGCAGATTACTATTAATCATCAGGTAATCCGAGCCAGTTCTTGACAGCTACTATTTATCTCAAGATGCCAATTTATGCTGCAGCAAACATCCAGTGGCAAACAGACAATCGCCTGATACAGTTAGATGTGCGGGTAGCTTCCAAACAGCTTAAGTGATCTGCTTTATATCAGTCATTAAAATAGGAGCAAGGGATTTAACTCACCGTCTCCTAAAGACTTTCTTCAGTGATCCTGAAGTGATCCTGGAGGGCGCCCCACAGCTCACTCCTGCTGGCTGGAAGCCTCCGCACGTAGTGGCCCCGGATCTATCTCAGCCTGGCCAATGCACCAAATGTTGTGGCTTTCAATGGTAGAAGTCAAAAATCAGGACACCTTCAGTCGATCATCTGATTGCCCCAGGACGGGAGAAGAAGCATTTATTTCAAAGATCAAATTGACAGGCTGTCCACTTATCGAGCGCTGAACATTTCAACAGAACACATCTGGCCTTTCTCAACTCTCATTCAAATCTGGGCGTTTATATAGTTCCAACATTGCACTGTGTGGATGCACGCGCACGACTGGACGCTCTGTAGAACCTTCTGGGAGTTCTTGTCCTGTGACCCGATTGCATGCGCGTGGGCCTGAAAGACCCTGCTTTGTCAAGACTTGTGACTTCTAGTTTGTAAACATCCTGTTATTGCCAGATTGGCGCATGACTTCCAGCTCGCAAACATCTTGTTATTGCAAAGATTGGCGCATGACTTCCAATCCTGCTTGCTCTGTGTTATCAAGTGAGCTTAAGGTCACAATAACATAAGGCAACACAATTTGCTTCTATATTAGCATGCTTTGAATTCTTTTCGTTTTATATCTATTATTGCTCTTATCTTATCGAGCGTCCATCGGTGCAGTGGAAGTATTCAAACCTCTTCAACTTTTCTTTTCTACCTTAAAACAAACACCATTTAATGGAAATCGGTTTTTTGTTGCAATAAGTTTATATTGCATAATTTAGGAAAGTAAGACAATGTTTTTGGTTTTGTTTCTCACTGGAGGTTTCTTCCTGCTAAAAGGGAGTTTTTCCTCTCCACTGTCGCTACAAGCATGCTTAGTGTGAGGGATTGCTGAAGAGTCAATGAGTCGATGCAATCAGCTGGTTTTCCTTAGGTAGTAAACATTGAATCAATCTGACTGGATGATCTGGTGAACTGGAAATTGCCTGAGATGACGTGTGTTGTGGATTGGTGCTACAGAAATAAGCTTAACTGAATTAAATGCTTTTATTTGTCCTTGTACTGAGCAAAAAGAAACCCTAACCCTGATAACAATGATATTTAAATTCAAGTGCATGTTTTTGTGCTGAAATAACATAATTCAAAATTTAAAAAAAATGCAACTTCAGACTAAATAAAGTGGAATTTTATTTCATTTTACCTATTTTTTTAAAGCAACATGACTATTTATGTATTAGATAATTTTTCAGGTCATTATTCAGCTCTTGGTGTGTATCGATGCTCAGAACAGGCTGCTCTTCTCTAAAACTCTCCTCTGTAACTTGAGAGAGTCGGATCCACCGCTGAATGAGCCATGTGACCCAGAGCGCCGCTTTACGGCAGTCTGAGCTCCCCTTTAAAACCAGTGCTAAGCTAAAAGTTGTTTGGCTACAAAAGAGATTCAACCTTTTCCTGATCAGACATCAGGATTTCACCTGGAGGGGTGGATGAGGCCTCTAATGTACAAGTATCTCCATGATTTCTCAGTCTTTTGGTACAAACAGGTCCTAAAATACAGAGACTAAAGGGATACACGCCCGTTGAGGTAGTTTGAAGTCTATTTTTCATACAAAACTAAAGGGATAAACGCAAATCTTGCGTATTGACTATACAGGTGCTGGTCATAAAATTAGAATATCATGAAAAAGTAGATTGATTTCAGTAATTCCATTTAAAAAGTGAAACTTGTATATTATATTCATACATTACATACAAACTCATATATTTCAGATGTTTATTTTGTTTAATTTTGATGATTACAAATGACAACAAATGAAAATCTCAAATTCATCATATCAGAAAATTAGAATATTACTGAAGACCAATAAAAACAAAGGATTTATAGAAATGTTGGCCAACTGAAAAGTATGAACATGAAAAGTATGAGCATGTACAGCACTCAGTATTTAGTTGGGCCTCCTTTGGCCTGTATTACTGCAGCAATGCGGCGTGGCATGGAGTCGATCAGTCTGTGGCACTGCTCAGGTGTTATGATAGCCCAGGTTGCTCTAATAGTGGCTTTTAGCTCTTCTGAATTGTTGGGTCTGGTGTATTGCATCTTCTTCTTCACAATACCCCATAGATTTTCTATGGGGTTAAGGTCAGGAGAGTTTGCTGGCCAATTAAGAACAGGGATACCATGGTCCTTCAACCAGGTACTGGTAGCTTTGGCACTGTGTGCAGGTGCCAAGTCCTGTTGGAAAATGAAATCTGCATCTCCAAAAAGTTGGTCAGCTGCAGGAAGCATGAAGTGCTCTAAAACTTCCTGGTATGTGGCTGCGTTGACCCTGGACCTCAGAAAACACAATGGACCAACACCAGCAGATGACATGGCACCCCAAACCATCACTGACTGTGGAAACTTTACACTGGACTTCAAGCAACGTGGATGAAGTGCCTCTCTTCTTTTCCTCCAGACTCTGGGACCTTGATTTCCAAAGGAAATGCAAAATTTACTTTCATCAGAGAACATGACTTTGGACCACTCACCAGCAGTCCAGTCCTGTTTCTCTTTAGCCCAGGCAAGACGCTTCTGACGCTGTCTGTGGTTCAAGAGTGGCTTGACACAAGGAATGCGACAGCAGAAACCCATGTCTTTCATACGTCTGTGTGTGGTGGTTCTTGAAGCACTCACTCCAGCTGCAGTCCACTCTTTGTGAATCTCCCCCACATTTTTGAATGGGTTTTGTTTCACAATCCTCTCCAGGGTGCGGTTATCTCTCTTGCTTGTACACTTTTTTCGACCACATCTTTTCCTTCCCTTCGCCTCTCTATTAAGGTGCTTGGACACTGAGCTCTGTGAACAGCCAGCCTCTTTAGCGATGACCTTTTGTGTCTTGCCCTCCTTGTGCAAGGTGTCGATGGTCGTCTTTTGGACAACTGTCAAGTCAGCAGTCTTCCCCATGATTGTGTAGCCTATAGAACTAGACTGAAAGACCATTTAAAGGCTTTTGCAGGTGGTTTGAGTTAATTAGCTGATTAGAGTGTGGCACCAGGGGCCATCAATTTTGAACCTTTTCACAATATTCTAATTTTCTGATATGATGAATTTGAGATTTTCATTTGTTGTCATTTGTAATCATCAAAATTAAACAAAATAAACATCTGAAATATATGAGTTTGTATGTAATGTATGAATATTATATACAAGTTTCACTTTTTAAATGGAATTACTGAAATCAATCTACTTTTTCATGATATTCTAATTTTATGACCAGCACCTGTAGGTATCCTGGTCTGACAGAACTCAGTTACTGTAGTTACAGTGCAGTGCTGCCAGTGACCTTCAGGGGGACTAAGTTCACGCCACAAGCGATTCAAGCAGCAGAAGTTGTAGGTTAACCAGCAAAGTCTATGGTTGACGCACATCAAAATGTCCTGCAGTGTGTCAAGAGCAACTGAAGCATCTGAGGCGCATGACGCAGTTCAGAAGCAGCAGCTCCTGGAGTTGGAAAAATGTAACTTTAGCTGCTGGACGCACCGCATCAACCAATGAGAGAAGCTGGTCTGGGAGCTGGCAGGGAGTCAGACACAGCACTGCTGATGCAGAGCGCTATGATCACTCCTCTGAAACAGTTTATTAACGCCTAAATTAACTTAAAATGTAGAAACCTGCCGGCAGAATATGTTGGCTTTTATTATCCTGCTGCCTGCAGTTTGTAGCACAGACCTGAAAAACGCTGACATCTACTTCCAGCCGCCACCAACAGGAGGGGAAAACCCCCAAGAGGCTCCCGGGCCTGAGGCAGCTGCTCCTGGGGATTCCCAGTGACAGCGCAGCGCCGGTATGTGGGGGTCTGAGCGGCTCCCACAGAGAAATAATCTTTGAAGGCAGGATGGTAATCTGGATGAACTGACTGCACAGACCATGTTTTCAGGAGGACTTTCTCACTTCAACATAGATTCTAACTACTTTTTACCCGCTGATCACAGCTAATATAGCAAAGCTGCTCTGGCATTGAACACAGGAGCAGCAGAAGCATCAGACGCACCTGGACTCACTTTACTGGACGTCTGACCTTAATGTACATCATCAAGCAGTAGAAGCTTTTTTTCTGCTGAAATCGCGGTGTGAACGTACCATAAGTTTGGAAGTTACGAGTGCAGCACCCCTAGTGGCTAGAAGTTAGAGTGTAGAGTGTTACTTTAAAAATTATATTTTTTTAGTTTAAATATTGTCGTAAATTATACCACAAGTATAAAACAGGTCAAACGAATGTTTTTAGTTATTCAGGAGTTAGAGCATAATACAAGCTAGACTGTGCTTTTATCATTGTTCTATAATGTGTCACTTAATCATTATTTTTTTACAAGTTAGAGGAAAGAAAAGCAAAGAGGAACTGAGGCCCAGCGACACCAGGAGAAGATAAGCTAAATGCAAAGCAGAAGAAATGAGACGACAGCCAGATAAACAAAGCTGTACAGGGAGAATTCAACTTTAGGGCATGAGATTAGAAACCGGCTCTGCAAACCAGCAAGAGGATGACACAGCAAGCATGGGACAGACACTGGGACTCTTTTGGACGAAACTCCATGAGATAAATATAGGAGAAATGAACAGAGAAGATTTATCACTGGTTTTCGTTAGAAAAATGCAAATGAGACGCAGAGTCTTTAGACAGATCCTTCAGATGGATGACTACAACCTCTAAGGCCAATATTTAAGGAATATTTAGAAAATGTATTTTGAATGAGAGTTGAAAATGTTGGCCTAGGTATGTTTTAATTTTCTTATTAACTTAAAAACTGCCATTTTTGATACATGAAAACTCATAATTTTTTTTGTTAGATTTATATAAACCATCCGGATTGTACATATGTCACCCTTGCATTTTTTTTTATTTCTTATTTTATTAATTTTTATTTTATTTTTATTCCCAATTCACCTTTTTCCTCCTTGTTTGCACCTTCTTTAATCACTATGCCAATATGTGACGAGTGAATTTCTCCGCTGTGAGATCAATAAAGCTCATCTAATCTAATCTAATTTTTCACTAATGAAAGTCGCGATTTTTCCCGTGTGCAATGCATGCTGGGTAGATGACATGGTTAGGACTGGACTGGAACCTATAGACTAAACACAAGAAGGCTAACATTAGCAGAGCTGTTTTTATCACCTGAGTGGTGTAAATTCACACAATATTTCCCTTCAACGTTTTCGTGAGCCAGTATACATGAGATATCTGTTGGAACGAACAAACGTGGTCGACTTGGGATCTACTGTTTACTATATTAGCTACAGCTAACACCGTTAGCAGAAGCTAACATTAAATTAAAATCCAATCAAAAGATAATGAAGGACTTTTTAAAGTGACAGTGAAGCATCTTTCAGTTGTAACTCATCGTTTTAATATATCTGAGAAAAAGTTTTTTGTGCCTGATGCTAACAGCTAACAGCCTCTTTGTAGCATAGCTCCACATCTGGGTTAACATCATAAGCGTCGTTAGACCTATTTAAGGGTGGCTTCAGCCACCCTTTCTTTGGCATTAGCCACCCTATAATTATTTTGCGATTTTAAAAAATATATATTTTTTTTCTGTATTTATTTTTTCCTCATATTTTCCCAAAACAAATGCAGTAAAGCACCGAATAAAAGCCATAAAGAAGACAAGTTAATCTGAACAATCATAGGCGTAACTTCCTTAAGGACTGGTGTGGACATGTCCCCACCAATATTTTGTACACGTATTTTGCTTTCGGTGCTGTGTATATCTGATTAAAACCCCATTCATGCCGCTCCTCAGAAAGAAAATAAAAAAAGTTCTCCCCGCTGCTCACCGTCCACAAACCCCGACAAAAAAAATCAGAAAAAAGAATCTGTTGCCTCTCGCTTTCTCCCCATCACCCCCCTCCGCCCTCTCCCCATAACATTTGAATTGAAGATATCCGCGGGTGACGGGTCGGGTTCGGTAGTCATCCTAACGGGTTCGGGCGGGTGCGGGTTGGTAAAACTCGACCCATGCAGGTCTCTAAGCTACACTACATTCAGTATCGTTGCCATAGAAACAGACAACAGCGCCAATATATCAGAATTATACTAAAACACACGCAAATAATTTCCCAAATAAAAAACAGGACTTTCAGTCCATTACAATTTTCCGTTTTTAGAGGGTTGTTTATTTTGCGTTTATTAAGTGATGGCTGTGGTATATTAGCTTTCACTGCTATAAGCTTTCGCAGCACTGATTGATTAATTTAAACACCTGCTCTACTGATGGTCTATTGGAGTTGGTGTTTAGGTTGAACATAAAGAACACCTTTTATTTGAAGCTTCTTGTAGCTACTGTTTTAATCCCGGCTTTACTTAAAACTTTTTCCTGACTTTGATAGTGTTGCCATTCAGTAGCAAGCACTGCACCCCTTTTTCTTTTATATGTACACGTACATTTAAGATTTAGCGTGTTATGTTGACAACTCATGAGCAAGCTGCTTTTTGCAATCTAGCAGGAAGGTAAGGATAGGATCTTGCAGGTGTGACGTCACTCTGCAGGGGGTCCAAAGATAAAAGATTTAAACAATTTTGGCATTGGAATTTCAGATTTAAGGGAGTTAGAAAGTTCACTTAGTAAAAGTGCAAATAATAAATCTGATTACCGATTACTTTTAAGCTGGTTGAACATACTGCGACAGACTGGTGACCTGTCCAGGGTGATCCCACCTCTCACCCAGAACGTGGCTAGAGATATGCAGCAGCACCTCCTGATCCCACTGAGGGATAAGGTTAAAGAAAATGGATGGTTGAACATAGTCCGCTCTCCCAGATTCTATCAAATCAGTATTGATACCCTCAGGGGCCGATTTAGGAAATTTGGGGCCCTAGGCAAAGACAGGCAGGGGGCCCCCTGAGAAGAAAACCCATAAAACAGACCCATTCTACAGATAGAGAAATGTTAATAGAATAGACATCCATTATCTGTTCTAGGTTTTGTCCCTCTCTTCTTGTCCCTTTTTCCTCTCTATTTATCAGCGTTCTGATGGCATTTTAGCCAAAGGATTTTTATCAAAAACATAATTAATGTGCACAAATAAGGATTAGTTGTATTAACCATACATGGAAACAGAGTTTTATGGGGCCCCCAGAACTTGGGGCCCTAGGCAACTGCCTAGTATTGCCTAATGGTAAATCCCCCCCTGGATACCCTGCTAGTGGATGTTCTTGACAGAAAGACGGAGTTGCTTAATCATATTCTGCTTAAGGTCCCATAAGATCTTGTCCGAGTCCTGGTTTAAAAGTAAATTAATTTTAAAAAGTGACCCAAAATTGACTGTCAATAAATGTTCTACAAAATTGATATATTTATTTGATTTGTACTGTCTCTTTAGATTTATGTGATATTTTTTGCACAAAATATATAAGTGAATATTGTAACAGTTATGTTTTCAACTGTAAGCATTAAATTGATAAATGTTATTCGCATTTTTTTGGCTTTATCCTTTCCAACAAAAAAAAAAAGGCGTCGCGCAGGTAGCTCCCTTTCCTTATGAGCCGTCCCCACCAACTTTCAACACAAAGTTACACCCTTGTCTTAGACAACGCCTTAGCAGGTGCACTGAAAAAATTCGGCGCGCGCATAGCGCGCACATTATCTTCTAGGGGCTGAGCCACCCTTGTGTCTTAAGCCTAGAGACGCCCCTGGTTAACATCTCCCGACAGCAGCCGCACAAACACCTGCTGTCATGATCTTGGCACTGATGCCTGGTCGGATTCCTCATTTTACACACCTGCTTAACTCCGCCCAGTTCTCATTACCTGCTTATTTGATCCACCTGCATTAGTATCTATTTAACCAGCCTTCAACCAGTCATCGGTGCCAGATTATTTCGAGCTGTTGGTGAGACTTATTGTAGTGTTCATCTACTCTGATTTCCTGATCCTGACCTTTTCTGCCTCTCAACCTCGGAGCCTGCCTGTTCCAGTCTGATCTGTTTGCCTGACCTGTCTTATCTGTTTGCCTGACCTGTCTTATAAACTTAAAACTCAAAAGAAAACTTAAACAGAACCAAGACCGTGACAGCTAGCGCAGGGCCTAGCATATTTTAATTAACCAGTCTGCATTGCAGAATCAACATGGTGAAATCCATGTGGCAACATTTTATTATTTATAGTCACTGAAAAACTCAAAAGGATTTTCTCCAAACACAAAATCCCAGTAGAATCCAAACCAAACAAGACCCATAGACAGAGGCTAGTGCATCCTAAAGACAAAACCCCCAAACCAAATCTGAGAGGAGTGGTGTCTTCAGTTCAACGCAGTGAGGAATGATCTGATCTTTATATTGGAGAAACCAAACAACCTCTCCACAGATGCATGGCCCAACACAGAAGAGCGCCCTCCTCTGGAAAAGTGTACGATCTACACCTGATGGACAAAGGACATTCTTTGGAGGACCAGAATGTTCACATTTTGGACAAAGAAGACAGGTGGTTTGAGAGGGGCGTGAAGGAAGCCATCTATGTTAAGAAAGAAAGAAAGACCAACCTTAAACAGAGGGGGGTGGACTCAGATTGCAGGTTTCAAAAACCTACAATACAGCAATTGAGTTGAATCCTTTCTGCTATCATCTAAACTCCCATCACTTTACAGGGGACCAAGACATCTCGCCTAGTCAGCAAGGCCAGCAACATCCGTAGCGACTGCCTTTTCAGAGGAATCGGGTATTGCAGGCCAATACCGACCTCAAGGATTCCACATTATTAAGGGGTGAAGCTGGTTATCATTGTTTTAATTTGCATGCTTTCTAAGCCATAATATTGCTTTTGTTTGGCTACTGTATAAAGCCTGGAACTCAACACTAATCCAGACATTTTGAATTGAAAAATCTTCCTGGATGAGAAGAGAAAACATCTTCAAACTTAGAAACAAAGTCCAGTGGATTGTTTTTTTCAACTTTAACTTTGTTCCGTCCTTAAGTCGGCACTAACACTGATGTTCCCCGTTATTTTCCTCTGTTTTGTGTGTGTTTTTTGGCTCAAAATGTAAGAATTTCTTAGCTTTATCACAGAGCTGATAGGATCTAGAAATGTCTGAGCTCCGTGTCACATGACTTCAACAAATTATTAGTGCAAAATTGTGTAGATGTTGGCACCATAACCATGATTAAATTGTTTTGGACAATAAATGTACAAAATGTATTATTTATCTACTATATTATTGTGAAAAAAAAGCAATACTTTTATTCTGAACCACTGTAAACGTTGCATGGATGTATTATGTGTTGATAAATTAATTGTTTTGATGGAAAAAGTTGCAGCTGACCTTTAAATGTGGTCCAACATTAGTGAAAACAAAGATATTTCCATCCTGTCCGGTGAGTGTTTAGTTTCTGCAAATAAGGTCACAGGAATTTTTTTATCTATGGGGTTGTTTGCATTGGAAATCCGTTTGATAAAACGGTTCAACCTTTTCTGTTCCTCTTCATATGAAGTTCTGACTCGGTGCCATCAGGACGGACACTGGAAAGACTTCTCCGGAAAAAACACTGAAATTTAGATTATTTTTCATCTGAAAACCCCCTGAAAGCCAAAATGTTGGTTCAGTCAGAGAAGGACCTCACCTGCACACTATGCTGCGAGATCTTCAAAGATCCTGTGAAGCTGGAATGCAGCCACACCTTCTGCAAGGACTGTCTGCAGACAGCGTGGGCTGGGAAACAAACACGGCTGTGTCCACTGTGCAAGGAGATCTCCCTGCTGAGAGATCCTCCTCGAAACCTGATGATGAAGAACCTGTGTTTCGCCTTCTTTCTGGGGAGAGGCCAGAGAGCCAACGCAGGGGCCGAGGACCTCTGCAGTCTGCACTCAGAGAAACTCAAACTGTTCTGCTTGGACCACCAGGAGCCTGTTTGTCTCGTCTGCAGAGATTCAAAGGCCCACAGCGACCACAGCTTCAGACCCATCGATGAAACCGTGCAGGATCACAGAGACGAGCTGCAGAACCATCTGATGTCATTTAAGGACAAACTGAAGCAGTTCAAACAAGTTGAGGTAAACTTTGAGGAAAGTGAAGAACACATCAAGGTCCAGGCTAACAGGACAGAGATGCAGATCAAAGAGCAGTTCAAGAAGCTTCATCAGTTCCTGCAGGAGGAAGAGGAGGCCAGAATCGCAGCTCTGAGGGAAGAGGAGGAGCAGAAGATTCAGCTGATGAAGGAGAAGAGGGGGGACCTGAGCAAGAAGACCGAAGCTCTTTCAGAAACGGTCACAGCAACAGAGGAAGAGTTTAGAAGATCTGAGGACCTGTCGCTGCTGCAGAACTACAGGAGAGCAAAGGAAAGAGTCCAACAGTGCCCCCTGCTGGATGACCCACAGCCACTCTCAGGAGCTCTGATAGATGAAGCCAAACATCTGGGCAACCTGAGCTACAACATCTGGACCAAGATGAAGCGCATGTTCTCATTCTCTCCTGTGATTCTGGATCCAAACACGGCCGAAGCACACCTCCTCCTGTCTGAGGACCTCACCGGCGTCACGTTTGTGCCCAGACAGACGCTTCCTGACAACCCAGAGAGGTTTGGACAGCGGCACTGTGTCATCAGCCATGGAGGCTTCAGCTCAGGGACTCACAGCTGGGATGTGGAGGTTAAAAACGAGGAGTTCTGGGGTCTGGGTGTCCTGTCAGAATCTGTACCCAGGAAAGGACAGATACAGGCCGGGTTCTGGGGAATAGCTTTCTGTAATGGAGGCTTCTCAGCCGTCTCCTCTGCACTTCCCAACAAAGCTCTCTCTGTGACAAAGCTCCAGAGGGTCAGAGTTCAGCTGGACTGGGACGGGGGGGAAGTGTCCTTTTTGGACCTGGACACCAACAACCACCTTTACACCTTCAGAGACACTTTCACAGAGAAGCTGTTTGCCTATATTAGCACCAAGAACGAATCGCCACTGAAGATCCTGCCAGCAACAACAAAACCAAATGAACAGTTTTAACCACTAAACTCAGAACCAGGCAGCGGAATCAGGATGTCGCTTTCAAAAAGGGATCTAATTTATTATGTTAGGAGAAGAAAAAAAGAGGAAATACGTGTCGGGTCAATTATGTCTTTGTTGATCAAAGGATATACTCAACTTTAAAGGAGAAGTCCGGTCAGCGAGGAATAATCAATAGATCATTATTTATACCTAAAACTAATACGTTTGCGGTAAAAACAATAATTTTCAACGCAATCACAGAATCTGGGAGCGGCCATTTTTGCCCAAATATAGTAGCCCCTCCCTCCTGCCATCTTCCAGCAGTGACGTCACGGTGCGGTAAGCCTAGCGCCATTCTCCCCGCTTTACAAGCTAAATGAATGGGAACTACTAGACACATCTGCAATCAACAACAATTATTGAAGATTTCCAGTGGACTTCACCATTGAAATTCACCAGAGCTATAGTGAAACTGACAATGCCCACGTGCATGGCAGCTGGATGCTGGAATACATCGGGTAAAAGTGGAAACAAAAAAAGAGTTATTCCACCTTTCTGATTCCTGATCCTCCACGGACGGGTTGGTCGTTGGATCGCCAACTTGAAGAGGGAGGATTTGCCATCGAACTTCTGGCCAGAGAAAAAACACGTAATATGTAGCCAACATTTGGAAGAAGAATGTTTTCAAGATGACTTGGATAATAGCGCGTTGTGACAAACACCAGATACAGCACTGGGACTTGATCAACAGCCGATACCGCACCGTGACGTCACAAACCAGTAGGTGGCAGTAGTGTTCTTTGACAAACATGGATGTGACAAACTCATAAAGTCAAGTTATGATGTATCTATATTTTCCAGTGAGGAAGTTCCTCACAATCACACCGACTCCAAAACATGACTTAAAGTCCTCAAAATATCAGAGGTGTGAGGGATTTACCGCCTCACTAATTGGTGTTGCAGGCATTTCCTGTTAAAAAAAATTGAGTTATTGGGGGAAGGTTTAAGTCTTTGTTGATGTTCCTTTTTTTTTTGTTTGTTCTCACCACTCTCTTTTCTCTGAGGTCACCTGGTCAGGTGTTGCCATGGGAGCGCGCCCATGAGCAGTGCTGACAAGGACCTGGTGTTTCCAATCAGCCTCATTAAGGAAATCCACACTGACTGAGAGGGAGGGGAGACACCTTGGGTTTTTGTTTGGATTTGGATTATTGATTAGCTTCAATTTGTTTAAGTTAATTGTAAATTATTTGTTTATTTATTTCCTCCATAGGTTTGATTTAGTTAATGGCTTCCCAAACAGAAAATTTAAATGTTGTGAAAGTTTCCACCCCGTAGAGATGGTACAGGCTGATGCTTTGGGAAGCTAGGTTTAAATGTGGGGGTGTCTTTTTTCTGCGTAATTTACTTATTTATTATTTTAGATTTTTTTTCCTCCAGTTTAGATAAGAAGCATTAGAAAAAACTATTTTCAATGTTGTGCTTAAACCAGGGGTTAATTATGATAGAAGACAAATGAGAAAAACAAACCCCAAAAAACATTAAAATAAATCTTAAGAGATAATAGATAGATAGATAGATAGATAGATAGATAGATAGATAGATAGATAGATAGATAGATCTGCACCCCTTTTTACATTATGTTTCATAATTAAACATACATAAATATAAAGTTGTGTTTGTTCTCTTATCTCTGTTTATATCCACTGGTTCTATTTTATCTTTTTCTGTAAATATCTTAGCAAAGTCCATCAGGATTTTATTTAAATAAAAAATGATGCATCTTGACCAATAAAAGAGTCAATGGAAAGGAGCTCAACAGAGGCCTGTGTTCTTTATTCTTCTACTAATTAAAGCGTTTATAAAGTTTTCCTAATTTCTAAGGTGCTTGGTTGATCCCAAGAAAGGAGGATCTACATTATAAAGCTTCCAAAGTTTAGAAAATAGACTTTTTTTTTCCATTTGTTAAAAAAAGGTTAACAGCTGGATTTTAACATCTCGCAAAGAAAAAAACAACGAAGAAAGAAATACAACAAATACAGTTTAATTGATTGTAATATTTCAGAAAGCTTCTGGATCAGACTGCAGAGGAAATCAGCTGCTTTTTCAGATGTTGATATTTATAACTCAATCACTGTCGTTGATTGTTAGTTTTATATCTTGTCAATAAAATGATTTAAGTCTTAAGCCTGAATTCTTCCTTCCACTGGGTCAAATGCCACACCTGCAGAATCTGTTAGTTCAATCTCTAACCTTCTGCTCTCTCTGCTTTTCCTCAGAGTAGCTTTGCCTCGTCTGTTCCTGTTTGGCTGTGACGTCATCCTGGAAAGAAACATCAGCTGTGCTGCTTCTATCAACACCCTTGTTTATAGATGTTGGAGATCGGCCTGTTTTCCAGTGTGGTCCTGTTTCTCTGACCGTGACTGAGTGGATGTGCTCTCTTCGTCCTCTGGCATGGGAGCTGCCTTGGAGCTCGTCTGCCTGGCTGTGTGTTTCCTGGACGGGGCCGCCTTTTACAGCTGCTTTTTGTATCTCTGCTTCTGTGTCCTTGAACCCCAGTCGGCCTCGGCAGATGGCCGCTCACACTGAGCCTGGTTCTGCTGGAGGTTTCTTCCTGTTAAAAGGGAGTTTTTCCTCTCCACTGTCGCTACAAGCATGCTTAGTGTGGGGGATTGTATTTGAGTCAATGAGTCAATGCAATCAACTGGTTTTCCTTAGATAGAAAACTTTGTATCAATTTGACTGTATGATCTGGTTGAACTGTAAAGTGCCTTGAGATGACATGTGTTGTGAATTTGGCGCTATATAAATAAACTGAATTGAAACTGAATTGAATTGAACCTATAAACAGAAGGACAATATTTTTTTTAATAGTTTTTTAGGACTTTAAGTCATAAATACATTTTATCTGCAAAGCACTTTTTACTCACCAGAATCTCAGAGCTCTGTAATAAAAAAAAGGAATAAAGCTGCAGATTTATTTTATTGGTCTAATTCAGAGCTGTTCTAATCAGGGAAAGAGATGAAAAAAAAAAAAACGACTCTGTTCAGGATGGGGGGGAAAGTGTCCTTTGGTTCCCTTTTGATGAAGGCTTAAAGAAAATCATCACAGAGCTTCACTTAGAAACAGACACACATAGCAAAAGAAAACCTCAAACATTTCAAATCAGGCCTAGTCAAAGTAATCAGTTCAAATCCACTTCAACAAATGACCCGCGTCATATTTCTAATTGATAAACGATCCTTAACTGTGATGTTTTTCTGTGTAAACTATGACGCTGCTGGACATGTTGAACCGTTCCTCTGAATTTCTCTGCGCAGTTTTAAAAATCCTGTGATATTTAAAGTTTTTACTTCCTTCTTTGCTTCAGTGTTCCTCGTTTCTGCTCAAAGAGGAACAAACCACACTGTAAAAAAAAAAAAGGAAAAGTTAGCAGGACTCCAGATTTTAAGGCAACAAACTTCTGTAGAATATAAAGTTTAGGACTAAATGATTTAGATTTTGCTTTTCTTTTATCTTTTCAGCATATGTACAACTATGTTCTCAAAACAAAAAGGTAACCATGTGTTTGATCTATTTCTTAAAAGATTACTTATCTAACAGAAGCTGCTCTTAGTTAGGATATTCAAGGATACAAAAATACTTTGAGGTGAATTTCATTTTCAGCAGAGCCCATCCAAGAGATCAGCCTCCAAACAAGATCAAAAATATTTTTGGGGTAGATCTAAGATTGTAAGCTTTGGTTAGGTTGGCTTTATTTTGCAGTTTAACTCCAATATTTGGCTTATACTATTTCACAACAAAAACTCAGAAGTTAGCAGAACTTTCTGTCATGATTCTGAACAGAAGGACCAGGGGTTCAGGCAGGACAAACAGTGGGATTACTCAGAAGCGCTAATTTCTAAACAACGGATCTGCGGTTCTGCAGTGGCAGCGGCTAGGGAGTCTAAGGCTGGAACCTCTGCAGCAGAGAAACACAGGTTAGTGACTGCGATAATCTGGCGGAGGTTGATTATGAACACGTGAGTCCAAGGATGTAACTTTGCTATATAAAAGTTGTTGGAGACACTCTAAGAGTGGGAGCTGATGGACCTACAGCTACTCAACTTATACTCAATTTATTGAATGCTTTCCTACTGTTGAGAACACAATAGAACCAAAATAAACCGATATTTATATTTATGGATAGTTAGACATTAATTTATATATATATATATATATATATATATATATATATATATATATATATATATATTTAAAAAAAAGCATGAATAACAGCAATATATCATGCCTCCCTAGTATGCACACAATTTCAGTTTCCCTCATCCATCCATCCATCCAGAAAAATGTGGATTGATTGATTGGATGTTTTTCCTTTCAGCTACATCAGTGATTATCCTCCTTCAAAAGCAGCAACATGAAATTTAGAAATTTGTGCCACATATTGCTGAGAGCCACACCTGTCCTTCAGAAATAATTTAACTTTATTGATTTCACATTGGAAAAATTTATCTCTGCATTTAAAACATCCCCTTGGGGAGCAGTGGGCTGCCATTGTGCGGCGCCCGGGGAGCAGTGTGGGGTTAAAGGTCTTGCTCAGGGAGCCAGAGTGGCAGTCTGGGGGAGCGGGGGATTGAACTTCCAATCTCAGGATTGAAAGCCCTATGCCCTAACCACTAGGCCGCCACTTCCCTTCAAACTTACGGCTGTGGTTGTTTGCAACAATAACTGAACAAAATTCACTCTGTATTTTTCAGCCCAAAAAAGGGAAGTGTTTATATTAAAGCACTTTTTAGGCAGTCGGGACCAGAGACGCTATGAGAGAGGCTGTATGAATTACACTGGGAACACTGGAAGATTTAAAGAGGATTAGATCTGAGAAAATAAAACGCCACAACCAGCTGGGTGCTCCTCATCACATTCAGGTAAAATGTCTTTCCAGTCAGAGAAGGACCTTTCCTGTCCAATCTGCTTTGACATCTTCAAAGAGCCCGTTGTGTTGTCCTGCAGCCACAGCTTCTGCAAAGACTGTCTGCAGAGGTGGGGGTCTGAGAGGCAGAAAGAAAGCTGCCCGCTTTGTAAGGAGATTTCTTCATTCAGATCTCCGCCCTGTAACTTGGCCTTGAAGAACCTGTGTGAAACCTTCACCCTGGAAAGGAAGAAGAAAGCCCTGAAAGGACCAGAGCGTCTCTGCAGCGTTCATGCAGAGACGCTCAAGCTGTTCTGCTTGGATCACCAGCAGCCAGTTTGTCTCATCTGCAGGGATTCCAAAGCACACAGCAACCACAGGTTTAGACCGGTCGAGGAGGCCGCACAGGATCACAGGGAGGCCCTGCTGAGGATCCTAAAACCTCTGAAGAAGAAACTGAAGCTCCTAAAACGAGCCAAAGGAAGCTGTGACGAGACAGCAGAATACGTCAAGATCCAGGCCAATCACACGGAGAGACGCATCAGGAAGCATTTCAGCAGGCTTCACCAGCTTCTGGAGGAGGAAGAGGATGTCAGGATTGCTGCTCTGAAAGAGGAAGAAAAACGGAAATGTAAAGTAATGAGGGAACACAGTGAGGCTCTGAACAGAACCATAGATGTCATTTCAGACACAATCAGAGCCACAGAGGAGCTGCTGAAGGCTGCAGACCTCTCTTTCCTGCAGAACCACAAGGACACCTCAACACGAGTGAAACACTGCACCCTGCTGGATGACCTGCAGACACCATCAGGAGTTCTGATAGAGGAGGCCAAACATCTGGGCAACCTCAGCTACAACATCTGGACCAAGCTGAAAAAGACAGTCTCCTATACTCCCATCGTCCTGGACCCCAAAACGGCTCATCCTGAACTCAGCCTGTCTGCAGATCTGACCAGCGTCACGTTCGGAGCGAGACAGAAGCTTCCAGAGAACCCAGAGAGGTTTGACCAGCATCACTGCGTCCTGGGCTCCGACGGTTTCAGCTCGGGGACTCACAGCTGGGATGTAGAGGTCAGAAATGATCAGAACTGGGGTGTGGGTGTGCTGAGGGAGTCTGTTCAGAGGAAGGGAGAAATTCGAGGTGGATTCTGGGGAATATGTCTATTCAACGGAAACTTCATGGCGGTCTCCCATCCACTCCCAAACCAAGATCTCCCAGTGAAGAAATTAAGGCGGATCCGAGTCCAGCTGGACTGGGATGGAGGGACGCTCTCGTTCTTTGACTTGGACGCCGACAAACACCTCCACACCTTCATCCACTCCTTCACAGAGAAGATGTTTCCTTTTATTGGGACTAACAACAAATTACCAGTGAGAATATTGCCAGTACTAAGCTGGGTGTAACACCAGGACATCAGCTGGGATCAGGGTCAGATTGAGGAAACTTGGGGCCCCACGGACATTCTACAGATAGAGAAATGTTAATAGAATAGACATCCATTACCTGTTCTAGGTTTCCATCAACACCTTTGTTTCTAGATGTTGGATCTTGGCCTGTTTTCCAGTGTAGTCCTGTTTCTCTGACTGTGACTAACTGGATGTGCTCTCTTCATCCTCTGACATGGGAGCTGGCTCGGAGCTCGTCTGCCTGGCTGTGTGTTTCCTGGACGGGGCCGCCTGTGGAGCTGGTTGACAGTTGCCTTTTGTATCTATGCTTCTTTTTCTATGTCTGCTTCTGTCTCCTTGAACCCCAGTGGGCCTCAGCAGATGGCCGCTCACACTGAGCCTGGTTCTGCTGGAGGTTTCTTCCTGTTCAAAGGGAGTTTTTCCTCTCCACTGTCGCTACAAGCATGCTTAGTGTGAGGGATTGCTGAAGAGTCAATGAGTCGATGCAATCAGCTGGTTTTCCTTAGATAGAAAACTTTGAATCAATCTGACTGGATGATCTGGTGAACTGGAAAGTGATCTGAGATGACATGATGGGAATTGGAGCTATAGAAATAAAGTGATTGCCAACTGCAACCGCAAGCACTGCTGCTTCCAGTGCTTGCGTTCTGACAGTAGCAGAATTAGTTTAAAACATCAATAAGTTCACTTTAGAGCAACAATTTACCAAAAACAAAGGAAGTATCTGTAGCATCGATTTATCATAGTTAATTAACCAGCTTATGAATGAACCATGATAAACTGAGGATTTTTTTTACTTATCCTTAGGAATGTAAAAAAAAATAAAAAAAAAATTCTCTTTATTCTATTAAGAAATATTTATCTTTCCACTCAGGTTTATTTTATGCATTTTATACTGTAAAAAAAAAATCAATACACCAACAAAGTATATGCATATATATATTGTAATTTAGTTTTAGGAAATGGAAGACTTCCTACAACAGTGTGTACTACTCCCTTCAGAGGACAGCACAAACAGGTTACTGCGTGTACTATTTAATGAAGATGCCAGTTGGGGACCTGTGAGGCGTCTGTTTCTCAAACTAGAGACTCTAATGTACTGTACTTATCTTCTTGCTCAGTTGTGCAACACGGCCTCCCACTTCTTTTTCTACTCTGGTTAGAGCCTGTTTGTATGGAGAGATATTTGTGCCATCGGTTTGAGCGCGCAGGAACCAATCTGAGCGCGCAATGAGACAACACGGGCGAACGCAAAACCAGTCTGGCGCGCGCTCAACTCTGAAAAACCCTCTCAACACACTGTTCTCGCGCTCAGTTTTATCTCTGCGCGTGCTCGAATCCGTCTCTGCTCGCGCTCGACCTGCTCTCTCCGCGCTCAACACCAGCTGAGAGCTCGGCTGTTTCTCCGCTCGCTCGACTCTCTGCGCTCGCAACTTCAGCAATGTATGTAAATGAACCATACCATCAGCCAATCACGCTCAGCTTCTTTTCATCCAATGAAAGCATTCGTTCCTTCTTCTTCTTCTTTTCTATCATGGCGGATCGCAAGCAACTTTAAGTGCATACCGCCACCTGCTGTTCATGAGTGTGTAGAAACATTGTTTTACATCTATTAAATTCTATTTTTTATTTTGGATTCTGCAGATAACTAAATAATGCTTTCTTTAATCTATAAATATCCTTTATATTTCCTTTATTTCCCAATAATCCTTTAAGACTCCATTCTTGGCCTGTCCTTTCAACTACTCTTCTCAATTTCTCCCTTTCAGGTTCATATGTTTTACAGTTCATCAATACGTAAGCATTCGTTCCAAATACTACATCCTGTTAAATGAAAAAAATAAAATAAAAACACAATCAGGAAAATCAAACAACTCTTACAGTTATTTGGTCAACACTCCTAACCATTTGATGGACAGAAGATAGTACTATAAAATATCTTGAATTATCTCAAATAAACTTCAGTAAAACAGTTATTAGATCATTGCCTCATCCATCTCTTTTACCTGCTATTGACATGGATTTAAATTTGCTGTTTTAAAAGAAAAATAAGGAGGATATTTCAGGTTCAAGTATGGTTAGACAATATATAGATAATGTTTTGCATCATATTGTCGAAATTGCGCCGAGATTGACTGTGCAAATTGATCACAATAATTAAAATAGCCTGCGCTTTGTAAAGCGAAAAAAGTCGTAACATGCAACTTTAGTAAAAACAAATGAACATGGCACGGAAGCACCACTGTTATGACGCAGCACCTGAAAAGAAAACACGTTGGAGCCTTCTATGGCAGTGAAGAGAGCTGATCAGCAGGGTGAGCGACCATGTTTGTTTGGTTTTAAAGTGGGGAAACGTAAAGTTAGTTTCTCAGGTAGCTCATCTGATGCTTTCCTTACCGTGTTAGTAGGTTACAGACAGGGATAAGGTTGGCTACTTATTTTACTTTTAATTTCATTTGAATTAGCTTAAGCAGCGTTTATATTTTCTTTATAAATAAATTAACTTGCAAATTATGAGGGCAAGGCTTTTAAAGTTTAAATCTTCTGGCAAAGATAAAGTAAAGAAGATCCTGCAATTTATGGAAGTAAAGCAGAATAAAATCCAGCAAGATCAGTAATATGTCAATTAATTATCTGCCACATTCCCATGTAAATATCTGTCTTTGGAGGATGTGTTTTTTTAACACCCCTAGTTCTCTCATTTTTATTCCAAATACAATTTATAATTTGAATCACAGGGCTATTTTTATCTCTATGGTTCAGTATTTTCTCAAGTAGCAACTTTAACTGCTATACTTTCCTGTCTTAAAAGGCAGAACTCTTCTAGTCTAAAAAAACTAATTTGTTGAAATGGGGGGGCCTATTGTTTGAACCCCTTAGGGGCTTTAAAAACAAAAATGTATTTTTTTGCGCTTTATGAAACAAAGTACCCTATATTTTGTGGATGTACAGCTACATTTCTCATGTAAGTTTGCGTAGTTTTAACACAAACATTTATTTTTCATATTGCACCAGGACAGTTAATGAGCAACCTGTACTTGTGTGCTTGTTTGTTCTGTCTAAAATGTTTATTTTTGAATAAAGAGGTTAATATAAAAAATATTTTTTGTCCGATTCATCGATTAATCGAAAAAATAATCGGCTGATTCATCGATTTTTAAAATAATCGTTAGTTGCAGCCCTAGTTCAAATGTATATATATATATATATATATATATATATATATATATATATATATATATTCTCAAAGTATTTGTCTTAATTGTGCACCGAATCAAAATGTGTTAGAGACAGAGAAACCCTGAACCTCAGAACAGCATCCTGAGGGATGTGGTAGAAACTGATTTTTCCTAAATGTAGAGCAAGTTACGTAAACTGCCCACATCTCCAAATGCATAACAGTGAGCAGGTTTGCAGTTAAATTAAAATGCATCCCAGTCTGTGGGAACTTTGCCCAAGGTTTATGATGGGATATTTATTGCAAGATGAAGAGTCAGATTAGTACACATTTTGTCACAATACAACGACAAACCTCAGTGTGTTTCACATGGATTTTATGCGATAAGCCAAAAAAAAGTGAAGGGAAAACAAGGTGTTCTGTTATTAATAAAAATGTTTTAATTACCAGACCTGTGTTGGTGTATATTTAATACTGTGTATTTGATGTTTACAAGTCATACCAAACTTCTTTTTTCTGTACAAATTCTAATGCAGTACAACAAAATACGCTTAATAATAATGCAATATTTGTACATGCTTTTAAATTTAAATAGAGGCAGACATAATCTATACTCCACTGCTCAAAGTTTAAATGGCTGTTTCAGTTCTGATCCTCGCCCAGAGGTTATTTTGAGCATGTTTGTGTAGGTTAAATATTCTTGATCTTACATGAGTAAATTTCTGTAATGAATCTTCAAACTGAGTTTTAGAGGGTTTTACTTTTTTTATTGCCTATTTGAATAGTACAATTCTAGTTAGACTGTCAAATTTCCGGCTGGCCCATTAAAGATTGGACAATTTAAAACAATAGTGTATTTACTTTGTTAAACTGTTTAAAATGAAAAATAGTATATAAATGTTTTATATACATAAAATATGTATATAAAATGTGGGCTGCTCAGTGGAGCAGTAGGTTCGATTCCCCCTGGGGTCTTTCTGCATGGAGTTTGCATGTTCTCCCTGAGCATGCATGGGTTCTCTCCGGGTACTCCGGCTCCCTCCCACAGTCCAAAACTGCCCACATCTCCAAATGACTGTTAGGTTGATTGGCTTCTCTAAATTGTCCTTAGGTGTGAGTCTGTGCATGAATGGTTGTTTGTCCCGTTTGTCTCTGTGTTGCCCTCCGATGGACTGGCGACCTGTCCAGGGTGGACCCCGCCTCTCACCCATTGACTGCTGGAGATAGGCACCAGCACCCCTTGCGACCCCACTTGGGACAAGCGTGTGAGAAAATGGATGGATGCTATATAAAATGTATAGACTTTTATTTCAATGTATTTGGTAACGTTTATCAAAAGAAAAATGGCAATGGTTACCGAATATTAGTGAGTAATGTAACATAATGAAGCAAAGTAAATCTCAATCAGAGAAAATAATTAATATCTACTTAATTTACTTCATAACAGCAAATTCTACAGGGATATAACATTTCCTTAAAATTTTTAGTAAAATGCAAGTTCTACACACTCAAAAAAATGATTCACAGGCCTAGTAAATATAGTAATAAATAGCTATACTAACTTAATAAAATCTCTGAAAATCACTTAAGTGATTATTTGAGTTGTACATACCAAAATAAATGTCTAAAAATGTAACTGTTATTTTTGTGTCCAATTTACAACTATGGGTTAGGTTTATTTCACAAAATGAAATTAGTATTTGCTTAAAAAATATATTTTTTTAGATATTGTAAATATTTTTGGTAAATTTCAAACAAAATATTTGGGAAGGCATTAATTCTACTGATTAGTTTCTAGAACTTCAAGTATTACTCATTCTAACTTAATATTATTTCAACTTAATCATCTACTTAAGAAGTTGAGTAATTTACGCGCCAAATTGACGCTAATCGTGCAGCCTCATGCGAAATCTGCGTCTCGGCCTCGGCAACAAGTGGCAGCCTGCCGGTGGAAGGAGAAATGCCGATACAATCAGCACCTGGAAGAATACTGTGGTAAGTGTCCAGCTAGTAAGAGTGAATTAAATATTAACCCTGTCTTCTGCATTAACAATTTATAGGGAGTAAATTTCTTATTACTGCCGTAGCCATGCTTTTAAGTTACCTTAACAGGGTTGTGTAGTTTTTAACCGTATCTTTTTTTTTTTTTATATGACATAAGTTCTTCTATATAAAATTAAGTTTAATTTTGTTTATTTCGATTAAGAACATTTTTTCCAAAAACAGTAATATCCCTTGAAATCCATGTAATAAAAAAGTTTTTTTGCATTTTTTTAAATATTCCTATGGATAAAAACTGTTGTATCTTTACAGATCAGTATTCCTAAGTATTTTACTTCTTTCTTTATTTTTATATTATGGAGTGTTTAGAGAGGGTAATCATGAATAGTTTGAATTTCACACTTGTCCTTATATAAGTGCAAGCTTTAGAAAATTAGTCTATTGTTTTTAATTTGGAAATTAAATGGTCAACCAAACTAACTTAATTTCCAACTTCCCAGGAGGATTCAGCCAATGTTTTTGCCATACTCTTGGCGTGCACAGAGACAATGTTGGGGTTAACCATTTGAATCCTTTCCTGACTACCTCAGTTACTTACTGTGAGGGAGTTTGTGCTGAAGCTATAGCAAAATTATTTTCTGCACATTGAAGATTGACTGTAAAACTGTGATCTAAATATCCCATTCACTCATTCATTTCAGTGCTTATCGGAGTGAGAGAAATTGTCAATTTAACTTGAAAGGTGAAACTTTCTTTTCATTCTCTTAAGGTGTAGTCCAAATATTTTGGAATACACCTTAAGAGAATGAAATATCCAAATTCTACTATATGTTTTGACAAAAAAAGGTTCAAACCATCTAAATGTCCAGTCTGGGGGCCCTTTAGCCTTACTTGACCCGTTAATAAACTGTATGCTGGAAATAGTCTAAATGAAAACTTCCATAATTAGATATGTTTGATAGTTATCTTCATTGAAAAGTACAGTGTTTTTTCTTCAAAAATAAGGAAATTTCAATGTGACCAGAAACGTTTGAATGGTAGTGTATCTCTCTCTCTCTCTCATATATATATATATATATATATATATATATATATATATATATTTATATATATACATATATATATACATATATATTTATATACATATATATATATATATATACATATATATTTATATACATATATATATATATATATATACATATATATTTATATACATATATATATATATATACATATATATTTATATACATATATATTTATATATATATGTATATATATATATATACATATATATTTATATACATATATATTTATATACATATATATTTATATACATATATATTTATGTATATATATATATATATATATATATATATATATATATATATATATATATATATATATATATATATATATATATATATATATATATATATATATATATATATATATATCGTGTCAGAATGCTTGTCAGAAGCATCTTGCTAACCAGTTAGCAACTTAGTGCTAGCAGGTTCCCAATGGGAAATTCCATTGGGACCAAGTAGCACTAAATTGGTGACTTAGAAACGACGCTGTCAAGGAACGCTATGGACAGAGGAAACATGCAAGAGGAGGAGAGTTTAGTGTCGGAGGTCGTGGATGAGTCTCCTCCGTCATCCATTTTTTATTTAGAGGAGGAAAGCGGGGACGAAGATGTTGTGGAAGAGGACGCCAGGGCGGCAGAAGCTTGGTTTGGTGTAGAAGGCTTCCAGCCGTACATGTTTGAGCCAGAATGATTTGATATTTAAATATGATTTCCCTACGACTTTAAATGATGGCTCGCTGCTGGGATGTCCTCTCCCTGATGCGTGGAAAACTGGAACAGCTTTTCATAAAGAAGAAAAACGAAATCTGTTGAGTTTGATCAGTTTTAATCTAAAACTGCTTCACTATATGTCGGCTCCACACTTCACCTCATTCCAGGTTCTGATGTTAGAGGCGAAGTTCTGCTGCTCTACATTCATCAGGCTGACAAAGAAATAACAAATGTTCACATTTTAACACGTTTTTCAAACTTTCTGAGCAACAGTCATGATTTGGACATGGAGGCTGTCGTTTGATCCTTCAGAGACTAAATGCATAAAGTCAAAGTAGCAATGTTTCTTTCTCTAAGCCCACCACCCAGAAACCCGTCCATCTTTACCCTACCACCAGGTGCACCACCCCCTCCCTTCGTTTCCCCTCCATCATGTCCGTTCCCTTCAGGACGAAGGCGTTTGTCCTCTGTCAGTTTGGAGTCCCTGCCCTTTGAGTCCTGATTTCTGACTTTAGGAGGCTGCAGCCAAGCAGGGCCAAAAACGAGTCCAAATCAAATTTAAATAAAAAAAGAAAAGCGCCGGTCGTTTATCTTCCACCTGTTGGGTTTCTCCTCGCCTCACGCAGGCACAGCGCTGGCCGATCGGTTAGCAGAGGATGATGACGTCCAGATTTTCCTCCCACTTCCCCCGCGTGGCGCTACATGATGATGCGCGGCTCTGGGACCGACTCGTTGATGGATTTATGGGGCAGGACGTTGGCGCCGTTCAGGTAGAGCTCGTCGTTTACGATCACGTCCTCTCCCAACACCGTCACGTTCTCCATTCGCACCTGAAGACACAGACAACCCAGAAACAAATCAGCCTTTAAGCCGCCGCTGCTCTGCTAAAGCTAAGGTTCTGCTGCTCTATTAGTCCATTAAAAAACATTTTGCTGACATGGCCTTTGGATAAAACGCAAATAATTCTTTTGTTAAATGTCTGCCAGAGGAAATGTGTCGCATTTCAAAACAACCTACAGCTTATTTAAATTTTTAGGGAAAACATGAAACGTTTCAGTAAGAGGAGAAGGTGGCCTGACCCCTTCGACCGAGGACGTTCTGTCCAACTGTAAATGCATGTCCCGGTGGGCGGGACCCGCCTGCACTCACCCACTGCCCCACAGAGGAGCTCCACCCGACGATGCAGCTCTCCAACCAGGAGTGCGATCGCACCCTCGACCCCTTCAGTACCGTGCATCGCTTAATCCTCACGCCGTCCTCCACCACGACTCCGGCGCCGATGGTGACGTTCGGCCCGATGGTGCAGTTCTCCCCGATCTGCGCCGTCGGGTCCTGCAGACAGACCGTTCCGGCCGTTTAGTGGTTCTTCCTCCTCCGTCCATCAATCCATCAACAAGCTGCACTCACCACCAGGACGTTGCCAAGGAAACCGGGTCCCGTACGCAGCCTCTCTGGAGCGTGTTGCCGTAGCGAATGCAGGTACATACACATTCCCGTCAGGAAGTCTTTGGGCTGGCCGATGTCCATCCAGAACCCTACAGAGAACAGGCGGTCAGGAAATGAAAAAGCTGAACAAACTCCCAGAAACGGACTGTTTGCCTGAAAGCGACGCAGATCAATTTGACCCAAATTATTAAATAAGCAAAGAACGTTCACAGTAGCTACCTATGGGGTAAAAACACTGATTACTGGAAACGCTGGTGTGTCTACAGGACGAGAGGAAGGAGAGAGAGAGACGGGGATGTGGTCGAGCACCCGGTTCAGATCAATGGGCTGACCAGAAGGATTTCTGTATGGAGTGAATTTTGTTTCAACATCGTCAGAAGCAAACAAAACCTTTTTAAAAATGGAAATTTAAAGAAAAAGCAACCAAGAAATTAAACTTCTTAACCAACAAAAAGGTTCTCAGAGAAACTTTTCTGTTTTCTAAGATTCATGTTGCTTAAATTTCTGTTTAAGACTGATTTGTACGAATGCATGCTTATTAAACTGCATTTTACACGTCGCATTCTCCTCACTTCAAGTTTATTAAAAACTCTCACTCATGACCATTAAAAAATACAAAAAACTAAAATATCGTTGCTAACGTCCAGCAGACTGATAGAAACGCTTCTTTACTTCCTCACTCCAGAGGAAAGACAGCAATTTGTAAAACTCAAACTGAGAAACAGATATTTGAAAATATATAACCCGTAAAAAAAAAATAATTTGAAAAAAATATATATAGATAAAAAATGAAATCTGTAACATTTTTTTATTCATTTACAAAACCTGTTTTTGTAACAATAATGGAACAAAATTGACTCCGTATTTCTGCTCTATTTCTGCGCTCGTCTACGGTCGTCTCCTCTCCAGAACTACAAACGTTTGGATGTGAGAAAAGATCCAAACACTTACGTGTGGTGGAGCTGTGAGCTGCAAAAAACCAGAGTGGGTCATTTTTTTTTCCTCCACCATAAACACTTTTATTCTGATGCTAAAACAGGAAGAACTGAGCCCTCCCACCATGAGCTACAAACTAAACCAGCCTTTATCTTTGGTACACTTTCTGCTCTAAAAAAAGCAAAAAACATCATTTCTAAATCCTCTGGTAGATACAGATTCTATTCTTATTATTCTGAACACATCATCTCCATCTTTCTAATGGTTTGTTTACTGAAACTGCTGCTGTGTTTGACAGCACTTGGTAAATCCTGTCATGCACTCAGCTGCTGGCTTCAAGGAAAGAAAAGCTATAATAGAGCCGGTTCTTTTGGACTGGGTTCTAAGCCTGCAGCCGGCTAATGGTACCGTCTGACTGATAGTTACCCTGCAGCTCCATGGCGTACAGATGGCTCTCCCCTGCCATGACAGGAAATATTTCCTTTTCGATGGACGTCGGTCTGAGCTGCACACAAACAGAACAGCAGCGGTCAAACTATCTGCAAAAATCTCTAATAAATCAATATTAATACAGTTCATATTTGTATGTTAATGTACGCTGGTGAAGATTCTCAGTTTTTCAGGTCATATTCATTCCAAAAAAGTTAAAATCAATCCACTGGACTTTGTTTCCAAGTTTGAAGATGTTTCTCTTCCATCCAGGAAGCTTTTTCAATTCAAAATGTCAGAATTATGGTTGAGTTCCAGGTTTTATCCAGTAAAAGAACGGTATGTTAATATATGCTGCTATAGGCTTAGACTGCTGGAGGACACAGGGACCCCTTTTTCATCATTCTGCTTCATTCTATCTCTATTCTCCCACTCTGCAGAATCTATTAGTTCAATCTCTAACGTTCTGCTCTCTCTGCTTTTTCTCATAGTAGCTTCATCTGGTCTGTTCCTGTTTGGCTGTGACTCCATCCTGGAGAGAAATATCAGCTGTGCTGCTGCCATCAACACCTTTGTTTCTAGATGTTGGAGCTCGGCCTGTTTTCCAGTGTAGTCCTGTTTCTCTGACTGTGACTAACTGGATGTGCTCTCTTCATCCTCTGACATGGGAGCTGGCTCGGAGCTCGTCTCCCTGACTGTGTGTTTCCTGGACGGGCCGCCTGTGGAGCTGGTTGACAGTTGCTTTTTGTATCTATGCTTCTTTTTCTATGTCTGCTTCTGTCTCCTTGAACCCCAGTGGGCCTCAGCAGATGGCCGCTCACACTGAGCCTGGTTCTGCTGGAGGTTTCTTCCTGTTCAAAGGGAGTTTTTCCTCTCCACTGTCGCTACAAGCATGCTTAGTGTGAGGGATTGCTGAAGAGTCAATGAGTCAATGCAATCAACTGGTTTGCCCTTTGAATCAGTTTCACTGGATGATCTGGTTGAACTGGAAACTGCCTTGAGATGACGTGTTGTGAATTGGCGATATAAAAATAAACTGAGTTTAATTTCACAAAAAAAGGAAAAAAAATACTATTCTACTGCTTAGAGAGCTAATCACAACAAGCAGCAATGGTTGCTAGGCGACCATCGATTGGCACAGAGCTAAGGCAGAAAGTTCATCTTCTGGCTTCAGTGGCAGGTGAGTAGGAAGCTAAGCCTCACCTGTATCCTGCTGAGCATGCTGGGATTGAAGATGTAGATGCCGGCGTTGATCTTGTTGGAGACGAAGACCTGCGGTTTCTCGACGAAGCGTTGGATCCTGCCGCTCTCCGCCTCATAAACCACCACGCCGTATTTGGACGGCTCTTCCACACGTGTTACCTGCCAACAAGACGTACGTATTTCCATCAGATCAGAACTCATCCAAAGCTACATCTCCTGCTATCGTTTGTTGTTTGACCAAACTAAACCTAAATGCTGTAGATTTTATTTTTCATTCATTAAAAGACACAAAGAACAATAAAAAAAACGAGTTTTAATTTTGTTCTCACAGGTTTCCTTCAGATTTGCTTCGTTTAGCTCAGGAATAAATCTAGTTCCTTAAGGAATAAATGTTTGGAGGAGAAGCAGAGCGGCCCGCCGTAAGCAGAGGCTAGCCTTCGATGTCTACCTGTCCTCCTCTTTCCTCTCTGATCTCCGTTTGCTTCAAATTAGCACCACTAATAAAAAAAAAGCTACGTAAATATAAGCATAAATAAAAATCTCTTGTTCTGAAACTCTAAGCTGCTAAAATACAGAAACAAAAAATGTGCGCAAACATGCGGAACCAGGTACATCTGAAATATCTGATGAAGTTGTTTTAATAAACTTTCTTTGTTTTTAAATAAAGCATTTTAAATGCCACGATAATCAAATTTAAAGAATTTTAATGCCAATTAAGGCCTTAATTAAAAAAAAATAATAACTTAATGACTTTTAATGCTTTTTAATGACCGGCGGAAAGTAAAAAATTTAGCCTCACCTATTTTTTTCCAAAATAAAAAACTTCAAAACACCATGAAACTCCAATTAAAACTCTGGATGAACCCTCAGACTTTATAGATCCACATCTTGACTATAAGTGAAGCTAATTTGGACTGAATAAGTTGAAGCATTTTTATTCCACAGAGGTTTTAGTGGGAAGAGTGCTAGGAGGAAATGGGATTTTATCACAATGCCAAAACTGCAAAAATAAATTTTTCACTTATAAAAGGGAATCTGTTTAGATAAATATGCTAATTTCCATTATTGGAGATAATTCTGCATCAGGCAAAGCCTTTGC
Source organism: Cyprinodon tularosa (assembly GCF_016077235.1). NCBI lineage: Eukaryota > Metazoa > Chordata > Actinopteri > Cyprinodontiformes > Cyprinodontidae > Cyprinodon > Cyprinodon tularosa. The sequence goes on from NW_024038354.1 coordinate 171,415, forward strand.
TCCTAAGATTTAGCCGTTTTATTGAAATTTACCAAAAATATCACCAAACTGAATAGAAAATAAGAATAACAGAGCAAGTAACTATGACCCTTCCTTGAAAAGGCCATTAGGGGACGGGGCTTAAAATGAACACCTGCTGTTGCATTACTATGGAGGATAAAAAGTGCCAAAATTAAATAAACAAATACAGCTTTAAATAAATAATTAAATGTGTCAATAATTAATTAAATGTGGAATTAAAAAATAAATGTGTCACTCATTAATTAAAACCACGTCACTAATATAAAGTGCCACAATTAAGTAAAAAAATACAGCGATAAACAATTAATTAAATGTGTAATTCATTAAATAAATAAGGAATTAAATATATAAATGTGTCATTAGTTTAATAAAATACGTCTTCATTTTATTAAAAAAATATATCTAATTATTTCAGTGTGCATTTAATTATTTCCTGTGTCGCAGTGCATCGAAACCATTAAAAGAATCTGTCAAACTCAGCCATCAAAGTTAGGGGGCGGTTATCTAACACCTGATTGGTCACCCTGCACATTAAGGCGAAGCAAATCGATTACAGAGACTCGATTTGCGTTAACCCCGCCCCCTAACTTTGATGGGTGAGTTTGACAGATTCTTTTAATGGTTTCGATGCACTGCGACACATGAAATAATTAAATGCACACTGAAATAATTAGATATATTTTTTTAATAAAATGAAGACGTATTTTATTAAACTAATGACACATTTATATATTTAATTCCTTATTTATTTAATGAATTACACATTTAATTAATTGTTTATCGCTGTATTTATTTATTTAATTGTGAGACTTTATATTAGTGACGTGGTTTTAAATAATGAATGACACATTTATTTTTTTAATTCCACATTTAATTAATTATTGACACATTTAATTATTTATTTAATGCTGTATTTATTTATTTAATTTTGGCACTTTTTAATCCTCCATACATTACTGCCGCAGAGTCACACATGTCAGGTGGAATTTTACATCTCGTTTTTATTTATTAATTTTTTTTTTTACACAGCTATAAAACAAAACGTACTTGTGAAAAAAATATTTTAAAACATGTTTTGGAACTGTTAGCGCCCCATTTGAAAGGCGTGTGGATGAAACACCAGGTGACTGTGTTTGGGCCATTTCTTTAAATAGATAAACAGCAGCAGATGTCAGTTGGGCCCATTAGCGGGCCTGCCGGGCTCAATGACATTTTTATGTTTTGGCCTAATTTTAAAAACTGAAAACAGAAAATAAACAGTTTGGTGCTTAAAATGGAGACAGATTTCTTTTTGCAGATATTTAAAAAATAAAATAAAGTTTTAATATTTGTAGCTCTGTACAGTTTTTTGTTTGGCTGTACTGGGAGTAAAATGGCTGTTGATTTTTTAATACTTTATTTTCCACTAGCATCACATAAAGGACGTATTTCTGATGGTTTCTCACCACGATGGTCCCCTCCTTGCCGTGGCCGCGGTGGAACTGCAGCAGGTCTTTGAAAGGAAAGTCGCAGATGACGTCCGAGTTGAGGACGAAGAACGGCTCGTTGTCCACGTTCAGCAGCTCTCGGGCCAGAGCCAGGGGCCCCGCTGCAGAAACACACGCAGTTTTAACGCCTGCTGCATTTCTAACTAATGAAATGTGTAAAAAATATTCTAGAGATTCTGACTTTAAATCAAATATTTACAGAGTTTCTGTCTTTTTTGTGGCCCTTGCTTTCCCATCTGTAAACATCTACATGAAGTCTATTAATGCACCTTGTTGCTTTGCACACGTTCTTGTATCTAAAACAACCCTCAGCCACATTTTGCCTGAAGGAATGAAGGACCTCACCAGTTCCCAGAGGCTCCTTCTCATGAGACAGAGAGATCCGGATGCCGAGCTGAGGAAGGAAACAGGGAAGCAGTCAGGAAAACTTTGGATTCGCAAAAAGATGCATTAAAGGAAAAGTCGCTCATTTTCAGAATTCAAACTTCTGAAAGTTCTTTAAATCTGAAATGATTCCATCCTGTTCAATAAATGATCAGTGTTTTTAATTCAGAGGACTTTTCATGTGAATGTGCTTTACTGGAGGCGTCCATGTTTGTCAAAGAACACTACTGCCACCTACTGGTTAGTGACGTCACGGTGCGGTATCGGCTGTTGATCAAGTCCCAGTGCTGTATCTGGTGTTTGTCACAACGCGCTATTATCCAAGTCATCTTGAAAACATTCTTCTTCCAAATGTTGGCTACATATTACGTGTTTTTTCTCTGGCCAGAAGTTCGATGGCAAATCCTCCCTCTTCAAGTTGGCGATCCAACGACCAACCCGTCCGTGGAGGATCAGGAATCAGAAAGGTGGAATAACTCTTTTTTTTTTCTTTTACCCGATGTATTCCAGCATCCAGCTGCCATGCACGTGGGCATTGTCAGTTTCACTATAGCTCTGGTGAATTTCAATGGTGAAGTCCTCTGGAAATCTTCAATAATTGTTGTTGATTGCAGATGTGTCTAGTAGTTCCCATTGATTTAGCTTGTAAAGCGGGGAGAATGGCGCTAGGCTTACCGCACCGTGACGTCACTGCTGGAAGATGGCAGGAGGGAGGGGCTACTATATTTGGGCAAAAATGGCCGCTCCCAGACTCCCAGATTTACACTAAATTCATTAAATCACGTATCAAATGATCAAACGTATAAAGGTATGAATAATGATCCAGTGGTCATTCCTTGCTGACTGGACTTTTAAGACTTTTTTAAAGATTAATCTCAAAGTTTAGAATCAACAGAAATGTTCTGTTATAGTTTATTAGATTTCAGCTGATCAATAAGATGATCTGAAGATGTCCTTAAATCAGATCATTAATTAGGTCCTTGAAATAAGGTCATGGAATTATTTCTTGTTTCAAATATAAAACATATATTTTCCAATGATCAAATGATTTTATCTAAATGCTCCAAAAAAGAGAAAATACTTTTTTTTTTTTTTGCAGAGTAGTGAGACTTAAGATCATTTGACACTGAAAAAGTAGATATTTTTCAAATAGATCTTTTCCTTTTACTTTGAGCAGGAAAATAAGATGATCTGAATATAGAAGGAGGATTTTTCCTCTTAGAATAAGATCAATAGGAGTTTTTTTAACGTTAAATGTTATATATTTTATTGGCAGATGTCGAATGTTCAGTTAAAATTCCTTAAAAAGGAGAATTTTCTGTGAAATCTGGTTTCTTCAATCCATGGAAAGAAACGTTGGATAAGAACGATAGTTTTACTGTCGCCGATGAATCCGATGGTTGAACAGTTGAACTGAATGTAAGTGGAAGGGAATTGCGGCGGGTTTTGGAACTCACCCGCTGCTCCTGGACTCTCATCTCTCTCTCCAGCAGCTCCGACATGTAGCTGACAGCCAGGACTACGTGGTTCACCCCGGCCTGCAAACAACGGACCCAGGGACACGGCGACCGATCAATAGAGTTCAACATCAACCCGGTCAGCATCGCCAGCGGCTCCTCCTCACCTTGACCAGCGCCTCCACCTGGTGCAGCAGAATGGGCTTGTTGCAGAACTCCACCAGCGGTTTGGGGACGCTCAGGGTGAGCGGCCGCAGCCGCGTCCCGTAGCCGCCGACCAGGATCAACGCCTTCATCCTTCAGCCGTTAGCAGCAGTGAGAAGAGATGGAAGGAGGGGGGGGGACGGGGGATGCCTGAGAAAACGGAGGAAACCAAGAATGATGAGCTGGACTTCAAACAGCTGCTTCAATTCATCATTAATTCTGTTTAAACGCCTGGAGACACATTAGAGCCTCAGTTAGGTTGACAAGTTTTCTATTTATTCTAGAAAAGTCAGAATCTTTCTTCTCAAATATCAACTCAGCACTAATAAAACGTTCAGTTTGCATATTTCACATCTTGAATTTTTCCGTTATTTTTATTATAAAACTTAAAAATGATTCATCAAGCTCTGCCACCGTCAAATTTAAGCAGCGGCAGAGGACGGATCTCACAACAGCAGAAATAATAATTTAATCGCATCAGCTGAAAAGATTTTACCCAAATTCTAATAAACTTTTACAACAAAAACGTTCACTAGATGGGGGGTCATAAAGTGGACATTGTGAGAGGATTTTCACAATCATTGTGAGCCCTGAGGTACATATAGGAGCAAAATGTATCGTACATTATATAAATATGAATGCCACATTAAAATCTGTTAATGTTATACTTAGTTATTTCTCTAATACAATATTAAAATATTTAATACTCTAATAAATGCTTCATTAAATAAATCTAAAATGATTAATTTAATTATTAAATATCATTAAAAAAAATTAAAGATGTTTAGTGAACGTCATGTTCATAAATCAAGTAATTATGTGTATTTTTATGCGGTCGTTATGCTTATTTTTGGAATCAGGGCTGCAACTAGTAACTGTTATTTTCCAAATCAATTAATCTGTTAATTATTTTTTCAATTGTTTTATTATTAAATGTATATCCAAAGATTCCTTAATGATAAGACTTTTAATAAAGTTAAACCAGGTAAAACTAAAACTTTCTCACTTGAGGAGTTCTAAATAGAACAGATCGACAGACTTTCTTTTAAATCTTAAATGCAAAATGTTGATTATTTATTTATTTTATGATTTTTTATTTTTTTTTAAATATTGGTATTATTAAGTACTCTAAGTGGATTTCTCTATCATTTTTAGAGTCTCTAAACTCCAGTTAAGGATTAATCAATTACTAGATTAGTTGATGATTAATTAATCAGATTAATTGTTTCAGCCGTAGATTACAGGCTGAAATGTTTGGGAAGTTAGGATAGGCTGAAACCTTAGAAAACTATAAAAATGGTTTAAAAATCATTCCAAAAAAGTTTAAAAAATAAATAAATAAATAAAAAAACAATCCACTGGACTTTGTTTCCATGTTTGAAGATGTTTCTCTTCCATCCTGGAAGCTTTTTTTAATCAAAATGTCAGAAATAGAGTTTAGTTCCAGGTTTTATATAGTAGCCCAAACTCTGGGCTCTTTATAAACTATTATAAATAAACAGTTTGTAACTCAGCTTCATCTTAAAAACAGCGAAACCATCGATCTGCCAGTTTATTTCAGCTGGGATGGAGTGATGTTAGGAAACATGTCTGCTGTCAAACTGTGGACTCTGGTCACATGATTTCATTCGCTCATAAGGAAATCAGGCATGACTTTTATTTAAATCTGTGTTTCTGACTCCATGTGTGGCTGTGAAGCTTCAGCACATCCAGTTTCTGAATAATATCTGTCAACAAAACAAAACAAAACAGCTCAGATGATAAAAACTGGGACTTTTCAAAGAAGTTTGATTTAAGAAAGGAGAATTGGTGCCATCATTTACATAAAAACATTGAACCAGGAGTAGAAATTATTTATGGATCTATAATGTTCTAAATTTTATTTTATTTAGCTAAACTTCTCATGTTTAGTTTAATCAACAGACTCATTTTTATCAGGTTTTGCTTTCATAAAGCATTTTATTCCTCTTTACAGCTCACCTAATCAGAAAATAACCTTCATTTTGATATTATACTATATTTGATATAACATAAATATATATATATGACTCTTTTAATAAATTGTAAAAAATTAACATGTTTTTAGATGATCAATACTTAAATTATCACCAGAAATGAAACTAGACGCTCCATTCCCAGAAAGTTTGTCAAAATCTTCACCAAACACAGAAGCTAAAGTCTAAATAGCAAAACCCTAAAATATAATAGAGTCTGAATAAAAATAGGTGAATAAAATAAAAGCTGAAATCAAGTTTCATGGAGTTTGAGCTCAGCTAGCTGCTTTAGCTTGATTTATATGGCAGAATAGATCAGAAACTGGAGGCTAGCAGCTGATTAATCAGGTTTCGTGAGTAAATAACTGTGTGTAAATAATTTAGAGGGATTAAAACTTACTGTGAGCTGACCAATGAAGATGCTGGGTAGATTCCTGAATGACTGAAACTCTGAAAATGACACGTAACATTCCTCAAACCCGAATCCCTTGTTTGGCTTCCGGTTCAGCAGCTTCCTCTCGAAACGCCGGAATTACACATTCAACATCCGGTCAGTACTTTCACAATAAGGGCCGTTTTCGAAACAAGTCAAACATAGTTTTTTACATCAAACGTTAGAGGTATTTTTTTTTTTATGTCTTAATTTTTTTTATAGATTATAATTGGAAAGCTACGGAAGAGGATTAGGGCCCTTGAAAAAAAAAGTTTAAAAGTTAACTGATTTAAACTCAGAATTCTGAGATTAAAGGCAGAATTCTGACTTTTTTCCCCATGTTAAACTGAAATACAATTTAAAAATCATTTAACTTTTTCTTTTTCCCAGTGGCCCTAATCCTCTTCCGTAGAAAACTAAATAATATAATGCTAAAATTATTATCATGAAATAGTTATAAGCAAAAAAACAGCAAATAAAAAATATTAAAAATGTTTACCATCCATTGAAACAGAATCAGAATCGGGTTTATTGCCATTGTTAGTGAAGGAGTTCACAACTAGGATTTTTTTATGGTACAATCGTGCAACATGAAACATATAATATGAAATAGGTAAATAAAATTATAAAAATCTCTAAAAACACTGGGGTATAAGGCATGCAAAAAATATACTAATATATACACTTAGGATAAAAATATGGATAAATAAAAAAAATACATATAAAAAGTAAAATGTACAAGGTAATTGTAGACACATTAAAGCAAACTCTGACCATCTGCTCAACTTCCAAAGATTCCACTTTAAACTCTTGATTATAGGGAGTTAAAGTGAATATTTCAAATGCTCTGCTGTAGTTTTCCAGGCCAGTGAACATTTTATTTTCTATCTGATGTGAGCAGCTGGACTGATTGATAAAGGGGCTGAGATAGATCTTCCATAGATCTCTTAAATTAAGAACATTTTCCAGCATCTTGAAGTCATAGTGAGAGGTTTATCATAGTAAGGAGGTTTATCATAGTGAGAGGTTTATCATAGTGGGAGGTTTAGCCAGTAAAACGGTGAGATTTCGAGTCAGCAGCAGTATCCCATCACACTGTTTACTCTGTAAATTAGTTGTTATTTCATTTGAGGGAAAAACAGGAATGAACTGGTTCTTAAAAATGTTGTTTAGTCTCACACGCTTAAACTTTTTTTTTACTCTTTTATATTCTTAACAATAAATTTCATTTAACATCTGACAGACAGAGATGAAACATGAAGTAGGATCTTATGTGCAACATTAAAGGATTTTATTTAGGAGGAGCAAACTGTTTCAAATATATTATTTATAAATGCAACCAACTCATCCTATTGTGGTATGTTGTTTTCAGATATACTAATGAGTATTTATCTATTTAGCCTGTCAAATAATTGCACTCTTAACACAGAATCTATCATCCATAAAAAAGAAAAAAATCCAAATTGTTGTATTTTTGTGTATAAAAAGAAAGTAAAAATGTATCATATTATAAATTTTTTTTTTTTCAGAGCATGAAATCTCCAAAATTAATTATAGAGCACTTTTCATAGGCTATTCCAAGTAACATTATTTAGCATGTGATTCCCTTGACCTCTAAATGGCATCAAAATACTAAAGTTTATGTCAAAACAAAAAGTCTCATTTAAACATAATTACAGGGAATTGACAGGGGCCTTTTTTTGTTTGGTGCAATAACTCGAGGGGTAGAGAATAAAAAAGAAATTATCTTCTAGTAAAATTATTGTTTGTTGAAAACTGTATTAGTTGTGCAGAGGTAGGTTGGTGAAGTCAAAGTACAACAAACTCTGCTCAGTAGCCTATTTCATTTCATTACTTATTTATTAACTTACTTCACTATGTGCAAAAATACGGTCCTGTGCAAAAATTGCAATTTGTAATTTTGTACATGTCGATTGCATATACTGTGACCCTTATCTTATTTTATTCTTATATCTTGCTTGCACTTACAATCTTATTTTTCTCTCTTCTGTAAACGATTAAACTGCAAGGACATAATTTCCCGCAAGGCATTAATAAAGTAAATCTGATTCTGATTGCATTTTATGCCAAATTTTGGCCAATTATTCTGTTTCCGGTTTCAATGCCTAATGCTGACTAGCTTGACTGTCAATCTTAATGAATCGGGGATTTTAAACAAAACCGGAACCAAAATAAAAATCTAAATATATCCAAAGTTTAACAATTATCTAACTCTAGAAACTTTGTATGATTGCTTGTTTTCACTAAATACTCGTGTCTATTTGTTCCAGGTGCCGCAACCATTCGCTAACATTTATTCAGACTTTTCTTTTCCCCCTTTATTGTTACATCATGGTACGTCCCAAACAATTTAATCCCGCCCACTTCCCTCTTCTGACCAATCAGAGAAAAACAGCGTGGCGAGAGCAAGAAATTAAAGGGAAAGTCGCAGCTATTCCTAAATTACTGTAAACATGATTTCTCTCCTTATAATAAACCCACATTGAACAATAAATAAATATAATCTGATTAATAAGAAATCCTTCTATTAAGATTGACTGAATCAAGGGATATAATAATTAATGTTTCATCTGATAGTAAAGGTAATATAGTGTATTTTGTAGATTATGTCATAAATATTCTGTGCTGCTGCCACACATCTGTAGAATGCCCTCCACCTCAAACCCCTTTAGATGTTTTTCTCTCTTCTAAAAATAGCTTTTTCATGCTTTTCTTTTTTTTGATAGCTTTTGATGGAAGCGCTTTATAAATTAAATGTCTTATTATACAAATATAGTTATAAATTGTGATGTCATCGATACAATCCCACCTGAGCTGATTTGCTCTAATAAAGGATCGTTGTAAACAATCTGACACCTGGATGACTTTGGTTTTTCAGACTTAGACAAACTTTATTGTCGTTTTGTATACAGATATATCTTTATATACAGATATCCATATACACTCACCGGCCACTTTATTAGGTACCCCATGCTAGTAACGGGTTGGACCCCCTTTTGCCTTCAGAACTGCCTCAATTCTTGGTGGCATAGATTCAACAAGGTGCTGGAAGCATTCCTCAGGGAGTTTGGTCCATATTGACATGATGGCATCACACAGTTGCCGCAGATTTGTCGGCTGCACATCCATGATGCGAATCTCCCGTTCCACCACATCCCAAAGATGCTCTATTGGATTGAGATCTGGTGACTGTGGAGGCCATTTGAGTACAGTGAACTCATTGTCATGTTCAAGAAACCAGTCTGAGATGATTCCAGCTTTATGACATGGCGCATTATCCTGCTGAAAGTAGCCATCAGAAGTTGGGTACATTGTGGTCATAAAGGGATGGACATGGTCAGCAACAATACTCAGGTAGGCTGTGGCGTTGCAACGATGCTCAATTGGTACCAAGGGGCCCAAAGAGTGCCAAGAAAATATTCCCCACACCATGACACCACCACCACCAGCCTGAACCGTTGATACAAGGCAGGATGGATCCATGCTTTCATGTTGTAGACGCCAAATACTGACCCTACCATCCGAATGTCGCAGCAGAAATCGAGACTCATCAGACCAGGCAACGTTTTTCCAATCTTCTATTGTCCAATTTCGATGAGCTTGTGCAAATTGTAGCCTCAGTTTCCTGTTCTTAGCTGAAAGGAGTGGCAGCTGGTCTGGTCTCCTGCTGCTGTAGCCCATCTGCCTCAAAGTTCGACGTACTGTGCTTTCAGAGATGCTCTTCTGCCCACCTTGGTTGTAACGGGTGGTTATTTGAGTCACTGTTGCCATTCTATCAGCTCGAACCAGTCTAGCCATTCTCCTCTGACCTCTGGCATCAACAAGGCATTTCCGCCCACAGAACTGCCGCTCACTGGATGTTTTTTCTTTTTCGGACCATTCTCTGTAAACCCTAGAGATGGTTGTGCGTGAAAATCCCAGTAGATCAGCAGTTTCTGAAATACTCAGACCAGCCCTTCTGGCACCAACAATCATGCCACATTCAAAGTCACTCAAATCACCTTTCTTCCCCATACTGATGCTCGGTTTGAACTGCAGGAGATTGTCTTGACCATGTCTACATGCCTAAATGCACTGAGTTGCCGCCATGTGATTGGCTGCTTAGAAATTAAGTGTTAACGAGCAGTTGGACAGGTGTACCTAATAAAGTGGCCGGTGAGTGTATATCTTTAACAGTTTACAAAACTACATTCCGTTTAGCACAGGTCTCTGACTTTTCCATTTCTAAAAGTGCAGCAGTGATCAAACTAAACCTTGTGGGAGATAAAAATAATGAATATGTTCAGTTTGATGCAGTCTGTGACATTATTTAGTTGTTTTTTTTTTTTCTTCAACATTCAGTTGTCTGATGGCAGTGGGGAAGAAGCCATTTTGGAACCTGCTTCAGATGTGCATTGTCCAAAAAATTTGTTTTTACATCTCATTTACAGAGAAAAGATTATGGTTATTGTTTCCCTAGTACCCAGAGGATCCTTCAGACCGAGTTCTGCACTCGGGTTTAAGGACTCAGACTTTCTGCATGAAGGTTATTTTTGTAGATTTCCATCAGAGCATCTCAGCAAACTGACTGGTTGTTTATTTTGTCTTAATTAACTCACAAAGAAACCAGAGACTTCAGTTTATTTCAAGTTACAATAAAATAACATTTACAGCTCCTCCTTAAATTATTAATAATCATTGAAATCAATTTTAATGTTTCCTCTGTGAAGAAAATAAAAAAAAACCTGGTAGTTGAATTACCAAATAAAAAAATGTAAGTTTCTGGGATTGTATTATATGACATTAGGGCCAGACTAGAGATTTTTTATTTTCTTTCTTTTTGAGGATAAAGTTATGAGAATAAAGTCGTAAAATTACAAGAATTATATTAAATAGTATTATGAGAATAAAGCTAAAAAATGATGAGAATTGTGTCATCAAACAAAAACCCGTTTCAGAAAGAAAGCTTGGAGCTCCGCCCACCTGCTGACGGCCGACCAGCTCCACCAATCAGCAGCCAGAGTCCACTTTGACCTCCTGCCCAGTTTGATGCTGCTGCTAAAAGATTTCCTGATTTGTCAAACCGATGCTAAAGTAGAACTTCACATGATGCTCCACATTCCTCCTTTTAGGGAAGAAGAAAGGGCTTCTTGGAAGAGATGACATAAAATACTTGTTTCTTGTAATATAACAACTTTATTCTCGAAATAAAAAAAAAAAAAATCTCTAGCCTTTCCCTAAAACTTTGTCCTATTATGATCAAATTTAAAGCTGCAGAAACGTTTTGTAAAAGGATTAAGGAAACAAATAAAGATTCATCAGGTTGAGCAGAAACATACTATAATAATATTATAGTTGTGATCTAATGGGAAACAATAAATATTCAAACTTGCCTCTTTAATTCATCAAAAATGTCCTGAAATTAAAACAGCAGCTGCATCTGTTGGTTAATAATCAAGAGAAAAACGATCATGGTAGTGCTCTGTATTAAAATGAGCCGACGCTCCAAACACTGAACATCAGTGATGAAAATAAATCGCTCCGATTTTTTTCCCTAAATAGAACCGCCATGACTTCCTATCGATGTCTTCTTCGTTTCCAGAAAACTGCAGCATGAACATGTGACTTCAAAAGCAGCAAAATCAAATCAAAGCGTCTCAGGGGGTCAGAGGTCACGGGTTCCATCGGAGGTCACAAACCAGCGCGATGTGGTCGGAGGGGTGAGCCACGCTGGGCAGAGCCTTGTAGGTGGTGACCTCCTGGTGGCTGGGCAGAGGGATCACCTGCTCCACCTGCAGGACAAAAATAAAACAGCACCTCAACGAGCCAAAATAATACCGAGTTTTTATTCCCCCCCCCCCGAATAATCATCCTCATTTAAGGGCAGAATAAATGGCCGGACCCAAAAAACAACAATGAAATTTTAGCAAACATTTGCTGTAGAATCTTTTCTAATGAGCTAAATCAGAGGACCCAGCCTGATTTGAAACAATTATAAATTACCGCACGATTTCCGACGGCAGTGTCTAATTTTACTTGCTCTGTTTCTCCTGTTAATACGGTAAAGCCCTGGGGAGCGTCCGGCTCCAGGCTGCACGTGATCCAAATGAGCCAATGAGCTGCTGTCAGTCTGGGTTGCTGCTGCTGCTACTTTTAGTGGGCAGTACTTTCCTTCAAGACTGACGACGATTGTTTGCAACTTTCAGAAACTTTAGATTGCATGAAATTAATAAAATGTAAAATAACAGCAAATATAGGTAATAATATGTTGAGAGTCAAAATGAGATTCGATCCTTAAGAAACGGGTGCAATACAGTTTGTCTGAAGGGGAGTTGCCATATGACGTCATAAGAAGGGGCGGGGCCCCGAGCAGATCTGGTACCTACACAGACAAGATGAAAAAGAGCAGAGATAGTGCGGACTGCTATTTGGAGATCAGGAAACGGTTCATTGTCAGATTCTGGATTTCCCATTTACCCAGACCTTCAGCTTTATGTCCTTTGGATTTCCGTATGCACGAAAAAAAAAAAGAAACTATGTAATATTCGCGTAAAAATAGAAGTAAAACATGAAACTACCTGCATGCTCTCTGGCTGTATGAAGACGTAGTCCAAGCAGCCGTGAAATCCTCCCACATAGTTAGTGTAAGCCGGCAGTCCGCAGGCGCTGAGCAGAGGAGGGAAGCTGGAGCTCAGCTCCATGCAGCAGGACACCTCTGGGCCTGAGCTGCTCCAGTCTGCGTGCTGCTGAGGAACCGCCGCCTCACTCAGCAGCTGCACCACACCTGAACGCAAGAGCTGCACACTGAACCAGAGCGCCTTACGCCTGCAAAGCTGCTGCTCTGGTGGGAACTTACCTGAGTTTGGGGTGGAGTTGAAGTCCCCACAGAAGAGCAGCGGAGCTCCAGGCGCGACGTCGCTGATGACTTGGCTTAAGTGCCGCAGAGCCACGCCCATTTGGACCAGGCGAACATTTCCTCCTTCAAAGTGAATTAAAGTTTTAAAGGTCTGCGATGGCTTCACGGTAGGGCTGTGCCATAAATCCAATATACTCCAGTTTTCCCACGCACACATTCACGCATATTTAAATGTTAAATCATTCTGGCTTAAACATGTATATAAATGTACACTTTATCAGACAATATTGTCTATAAATTAAAAACATTTCTATTTATTTTTTTTCTCCGTTATCTTCTGCAGGCCAGTTAGTTCTACGTCAGCCTGAACACCTAAATTCGGCCAATCATATATCAACGGTCATCTGTCAATCAAATGTTTTCGGTCATAGCATTTTGATTCATATGTCGCAGCTTATATACGCAACGGTTGAAACCAGAATCCTTTCCTTTCCCATTGAGTTGCGTCCCAGTGTTCACGGGGATGGACGTCTGTGTCTTCAGCAGGCGTAGAGCTAACAGAACTGGCAGCGTTGCGAGGCAAGGGCTCAAACATGTACGGCTGGAAGCCTTCTACACCAAACCAAGCTTCTGCCGCCCTGGCGTCCTCTTCCACAACATCTTCGTCCCCGCTTTCCTCCTCTAAATAAAAAATGGATGATGGAGGAGACTCATCCACGACCTCCAACACTAAACTCTCCTCCTCTTGCATGTTTCCTCTGTCCATAGCGTTCCTTGACAGCGTCGTTTCTAAGTCACCAATTTAGTGATACTTGGTCCCAATGGAATTTCCCATTGGGAACCTACTAGCACTAAGTTGCTAACTGGTTAGCAAGATGCTTCCCACAAACCGGCCACAACCAAACTCTCTTATGAACCTTCCATCACAACAATCCCGCCCCCTTGATAATCGACCAATCACATTCAATTTATTCACTCATGTAATGTCGTGCACTACTCGGGAGAATTTGGAAATGCAACGGTTGGAACAGTCGCTTCCTTACGACTTTGAGGGTCTAATTCTGACCCACAAGGACATCATTTGGCAGAAAAGCTTTGGTCTGGTTAAATACAATAAAATAAAACATTACCCCATTTACGCTACCCTTAAAAAAGCGTGCCGAGACCGGTCCGAGCTCAGTAACTGAGATAACTTATGGTGTGTAAATGGAAAGCAAACTGAACTGAACCGAGCTAGACACAACCGGACCAAGCTAACTGCAGACCAGTTCCAGAGGTGGGCTCGGCTCGGTTTTTCCCTGGCTCGGTTTTCTGATAACAAGAGCGCATGAGCAGAATGCGTCATCTCCGTCTGGCTGCACATCGCGATTCACACTCCATTCCAGTAGTTGGCGCTAATGCCCCTCCAGAAACAGAAGAAGATGAACGACTTCTTCTTTAACTATAAACAACAATCCAAAACTTCTCCACGCAACATTTTAAATAATAACACCGAAGTACAGCAATAATAATCAAGCATAACTTTCTGAATGTGACGGGCACCGCCATTTTGATTTGCTTGATTTCCTCCTTCAATACTGGCAGTAATACCGCAGATCGTCACTAGGAGGCGAGGAACCGAGATAGTGTGATGTGTAAACGGTCATCAGAACCGAGCTCGGCCTGGTTCTGATCCGAGCTCGGACCGGTCTCGGCATGGATCGGTTTTTCAAGGGTAGTGGAAATGATTCAAAATTTTGAATCAGTTAATGTTTATGCACTCTACTATTTTAAAAGTAATTTAAACATATGGTGATATATATCGTTTATCGAATTAAAGCCCAGATATGTCATGATTTCCTTCATACGGCACAGCCCTACTCAGGGCCGGCGATTGCTACAGGCGAGCTAGGCAATTGCCTAGGGCGACAAATGTGTTGGGGGCGCCCTCTATAGCGTCGCCCTTAGGCTTACTTCCCATTAATCATAGAATTAGGAAAAAAAGCGAATTAAACCGGTTATGAAGCGTCCGTCAGTTTGACTTAACCTTACGTATATATAAATAGCAAAATATGAACAAATAAATATACCACCGTTTTTTTATTTATTTTTTTCACATTTAAGAGAAAATCGGAAAAGATTCTGATCACTTTTCAAGCGCTCTCCAACCCGGAAGTCGTGACGTCAATCACTGCAGCATGTACACCAATATTTTGGAATGAAATTGTAAGCAAACAGATATTAAAAGTAAAACAAGTGAATTCTGACACTTAACTTTGCTAGCGACTCGAGGATGGCTGAACGGAAAAGACTCCTCCTCCTCCTCCTGCAGCTGCAGTCGGGCCCGTCTACATCATCCACTCAGAGTACCACTGGTTAGCGCGCACAGACTTTGTAGCTTGTCCGGTCAGTTAAAAATATTAATTGTGAAATCCGTGTTGTAATCGGCAGCATACAAGCTAGTTAGCTTGAAAAGTAAATAAAGTTTCAGACGTGCTGCGTGATGATGTGTTCAGATTGGCTCAGTAAAACGACAATTAGGTTATCATGATGCGTTCAAGTGTAACGTAAAGAAAACGGGAAATTTAGTTTTTGGCGAGAAACATGAGTAATACAGTATTGCTCTATATATAATTAAACTACTGATGCCAACATTTATTAAAAATTACATTTAATTTAAAATACAATTATTTATTTGTTAAATATTTTCCTAATCACTAAAAACATGATGAAAAGTGACAGTAGACAATACATTAACCAACAATTGTGAAAATATATTCTAGTTAGTTTTATGTCATTTCAAAGTGGCCTATTACATTAGCCATGTTTATTGAAGGCTAGAAACGTTTTTGTTATGCTCACTTGTTAAGCAATAAAAGCAATACCAGTTCTGTTAAAAAAATGTTGTTGCATCGTCTTTCCACCAAATAACAGAAAAGTATCGATAGTGGTATCGATAAAGACTCGGATCGATAAGGAGTATCGATAAAGGTATCGATATCAATAAATATTAACGATCCCCATCCCTAATGTTGACATAATTTTTTTCTCAGTATATATGCAGCAGAATTATGTGCTATATTATTAGCTTGAGAATGGGTAGAAGATACTAATATAAATAAAATATTTTGTAGTGATTATCTGCATTGAGTATTCAAAAGGGATGTACAAATAATCATCAAAATATATGAAGTTATGGCTGTTCATCATAGAATATGTGAACAAAAAAAAAACAACAACTTCGAACTTTTAATTTTGTAATGGTATTCATAAAAGCACTTTTGTTTGTAGAGGGTTAATCCTTTCTTTAATCACTAATCAATGTCAGAAATCAGGGTAAATATACCTGATATATTTTATTTAGAGGAAAATTTTGTTTATCTCATTTCTATTTATGTTCAAATGATTTAATTGAACTGGAACAGAAAATTTAATTTAATGTTTATCAATTACTTTTTTATGTAGTCCTTGGTTGAAGAATTTCTTAAATGTATTATTTTTTATTGTTATTTGGTAATTTCTGAAATTGATTTATTTAATATTTGTTTAATGTGTGTTAAATTTGTTAATTGTCTGAAATAAATTCATTCAATGATTCAATCCAGTTTTTTAGTTATACTTTACCTAAGTGTCCTTACAGATGGTTAAAAGTGTTTTTGCACAGTCCTAACTTTGAGTGTGTAATAAATTATTTAAAATAATAAAAAAGAAAAGGTACTGAAACCTATTCTGGTATTTGTCTATGCATCACTCCATGCTAAGTTACAGTTTTTTCTGAATGCTTAAACACAACCTTGATTCTTATAGCACAATTTCTAAAACTATTAATACTTATAACAAATCCACAGCAATCCGACGTCGAGAATCAAGAATCCACCTTTCGTATTCCATTTTCAGAGTTTTTGAAAGTGTTTAACATAGACGTTAGCACCTCGACGTCGGAGTACACAGAGTGAAGCGAAAAGACTACAACTGTGTAAACAGGCCCCATTTCCGTTTCCGGTGGCGGAGGGATATTGACTATTCCTACAGAACTCAATGGGATTTACAAAATGCTAAATAAAACACTACAGGAACGTTTTTTCTTCACGAAACTTTTTTTGGAACGTCATTGAACAGCGCTGACGACCCGGTGAGTAGCATATTTTTAAAAAAGAACGTTTAAGGTTGTTTTAAGGACATTATCAGACATGCTCTATGGAAGCCATTCTAAAGCAGCCAGGGGGGGATTCTAAATGAGCCAAAAAGCAGAGACAGGACCAATTGTCAAAACTTTGGTGTCGATCATTCGATTTCATCCTGGACACTACAGAAAATGGGCTTAAAGTGTTAAAAAGTGAACTTCTCCTTTAACACAACTCAATGAAGCACTAAACAGATGCTGAAAACAGTACTGGTATTTCGCACGGCAAAAGTGAGGGGGGGGGGCGCAAAACTCAATCTCGCCTAGGGCAACCAAAGGGCTAGAACCGGCCCTGGCCCTACTTCACGGTCATCAGTAGTAGATGGAGGCCAGTTACCTTTCGGATGCCAGTACAGGTGAGTGTTCGCCACACACACCTTCCTGCCCGGCTTCCCCAGGTCCTCCAGCAAACTGACCTGCAGGTTAAAGGTCAGTTAAAACAGCCCATGGTTGACCTTCAGCCCAGAAATGTCAGAGGTACCTGCAGCGATGTGGATCTCTGCAGGATCTTGTCCTTCAGATCGCCGTTGGCAGAAACCTTCTCTAGCAGCTCAGAGTGGGCGGGATCAGACGCCAAGGCCTCGCTCAGCATGATGTCATGGCGGCTGAGCAGGCGAAACTTTGACCTGAAACACAGCAGGAGGGGGGTGGGTGTTACCGGTGGGGCTGAGAGAAGAAAACAAACCGCTGGTTCCACCTGTTCAGTGAAACAATGGTAAAAAGAAACAATTTCTAAAAAGCAAATCTATGTAGAAGGCTGGAATACTGAGACCAAGATGGAGGAAACTTAAATGAGTAACCTGCGGTAGAAGGTAGCCAGTCCTTCATGCTGCTTCTCTTTGAGCCTGAAGACGCCGTCCAGACCGTAAGCATCCAGAGCCGGACTCAGACTGTCCACAAACACGCCTGTAAGGGTCCAGAACGACCAGAAAACAACTTCAATTCAATATTACGGGTCATTCAAAGACAGAAAAAAAAGGAATTAAAGTGTTCGAGTTTAAAGTAAAAAAAACCCACAAATTTACTAAATTAAAACATACAAATATAACAGAAAAAGTAGCAAATTAACAGAAAACAAAACATGCTAATTTAGGAGAAAAAGGAAGCAAATTTGCAAGATTTGAATATGAATATTTGTGGACCAATGCAAGATTATAAAACACGTTAAAGTTAACGTATGCTACATAAAGCACATGCAAATACACCATTAATTGGAGACCTAAGCAATGGAATGAGACGCTACGATGGCCTCCGGATGGAAGTTTTTAAAGTAAAAATGAATGATACAAGAAATCTGCATGGTTATAATCTCGTAAATTTGCATGTTTTATTCAGCAAAGATCCTGCTACATGGCTGTACATCTTATTTTGGCATTTGACCAATTAGATGAGCCCTTGAATGATGCATTACCTGCAGGAAATTAAGTTGGAAAAAAGTTAACAAGTCAAGAAAAAAAAAGGTAAAAAGCTAATTGAAACTTTAAAAAGTTAATAAGCCTACTTAACAATTATATTTAGGTTTATAAACTAAAAAAAAAATGTAAGTGCCAGTATCAGCATCAATGCCTCAGAGTGTTTTTCGTGAATTTCTTCTAGAAGCACTTTTGTTATTTTTCTTAATATATTCGGGCAAGTTGACGTTTTTGCCATTAAAATATCTAGACTTTTTTAAGTTGTGTTTTTATGCTATGTTTTTTAAGTTATGTTTTGTTAAGTTATGTTTTGTTAAGTTATGTTTTGTTAAGTTATGTTTTGTTAAGTTATGTTTTGTTAAGTTATGTTTTGTTAAGTTATGTTTTGTTAAGTTATGTTTTGTTAAGTTATGTTTTGTTAAGTTATGTTTTGTTAAGTTATGTTTTGTTAAGTTATGTTGTTTTTTATGTTATGTTGTTTTTTATGTTATGTTGTTTTTTATGTTATGTTGTTTTTTATGTTATGTTGTTTTTTATGTTATGTTGTTTTTTATGTTATGTTGTTTTTTATGTTATGTTGTTTTTTATGTTATGTTGTTTTTTATGTTATGTTGTTTTTTATGTTATGTTGTTTTTTATGTTATGTTGTTTTTTATGTTATGTTTTTTAAGTTATGTTTTTTTATGTTATGTTTTTTTATGTTATGTTTTTTTATGTTTTTTTTATGTTATGTTTTTTTATGTTATGTTTTTTTATGTTATGTTTTTTTATGTTTTTTTTATGTTATGTTTTTTTATGTTTTTTTTATGTTATGTTTTTTTATGTTTTTTTTATGTTATGTTTTTTTATGTTTTTTTTATGTTATGTTTTTTTATGTTTTTTTTATGTTATGTTTTTTTATGTTATGTTTATGTTATGTTTTTTATGTTATGTTTTTTAAGTTATGTTTTTTTATGTTATGTTTTTTATGTTATGTTTTTTTATGTTATGTTTTTTTATGTTATGTTTTTTTATGTTATGTTTTTTTATGTTATGTTTTTTTATGTTATGTTTTTTTATGTTATGTTTTTTTATGTTATGTTTTTTAAGTTATGTTTTTTTATGTTATGTTTTTTAAGTTATGTTTTTTTATGTTATGTTTTTTTATGTTTTTTTTATGTTTTTTTAAGTTATGTTTTTTAAGTTATGTTTTTTTAAGTTATGTTTTTTAAGTTATGTTTTTTAAGTTATGTTTTTTAAGTTATGTTTTTTAAGTTATGTTTTTTAAGTTATGTTGTTTTTTATGTTATGTTTTTTAAGTTGTTTTTTAAGTTATGTTTTTTAAGTTATGTTGTTTTTTATGTTATGTTTTTTAAGTTGTTTTTTAAGTTATGTTGTTTTTTATGTTATGTTTTTTATGTTATGTTTTTTTAAGTTATGTTGTTTTTTATGTTATGTTTTTTATGTTATGTTTTTTTAAGTTATGTTGTTTTTTATGTTATGTTTTTTATGTTATGTTGTTTTTTAAGTTATGTTGTTTTTTAAGTTGTTTTTTAAGTTATGTTTTTTAAGTTATGTTTTTTATGTTATGTTGTTTTTTATGTTGTTTTTTAAGTTATGTTTTTTAAGTTATGTTTTTTAAGTTATGTTTTTTTTATGTTATGTTTTTTTTATGTTATGTTTTTTTAAGTTATGTTTTTTAAGTTATGTTTTTTAAGTTATGTTTTTTAAGTTATGTTGTTTTTTATGTTATGTTTTTTAAGTTGTTTATTAAGTTATGTTGTTTAAGTTATGTTTTTTAAGTTGTTTTTTAAGTTATGTTGTTTAAGTTATGTTGTTTAAGTTATGTCTTTTTAAGTTTGTTTTTTTTAAGTTATGTTTTTTAAGTTATGTTTTTTAAGTTATGTTGTTTTTTATGTTATGTTTTTTAAGTTGTTTTTTAAGTTATGTTGTTTTTTAAGTTATGTTTTTTAAGTTATGTTGTTTTTTATGTTATGTTTTTTAAGTTATGTTGTTTTTTATGTTATGTTTTTTAAGTTGTTTTTTAAGTTATGTTGTTTTTTATGTTATGTTTTTTATGTTATGTTTTTTTAAGTTATGTTGTTTTTTATGTTATGTTTTTTATGTTATGTTTTTTTAAGTTATGTTGTTTTTTATGTTATGTTTTTTATGTTATGTTGTTTTTTAAGTTATGTTGTTTTTTAAGTTGTTTTTTAAGTTATGTTTTTTAAGTTATGTTTTTTAAGTTATGTTTTTTAAGTTATGTTGTTTTTTATGTTATGTTTTTTAAGTTATGTTTTTTAAGTTATGTTGTTTTTTATGTTATGTTTTTTAAGTTGTTTATTAAGTTATGTTGTTTTTTATGTTATGTTTTTTAAGTTGTTTATTAAGTTATGTTGTTTAAGTTATGTTGTTTAAGTTATGTTTTTTAAGTTGTTTTTTAAGTTATGTTGTTTAAGTTATGTTGTTTAAGTTATGTCTTTTTAAGTTTTTTTTTTTTAAGTTATGTTGTTTTTTATGTTATGTTTTTTAAGTTGTTTTTTAAGTTATGTTGTTTTTTATGTTATGTTTTTTAAGTTGTTTTTTAAGTTATGTTGTTTTTTATGTTATGTTTTTTAAGTTCTGTTTTTTTATGTTATGTTTTTTATGTTATGTTGTTTTTTATGTTATGTTGTTTTTTATGTTATGTTTTTTTATGTTATGTTTTTTATGTTATGTTGTTTTTTAAGTTATGTTTTTTTATGTTATGTTTTTTATGTTATGTTGTTTTTTATGTTATGTTGTTTTTTATGTTATGTTTTTTTATGTTATGTTTTTTATGTTATGTTTTTTTTTAAGTTATGTTTTTTTAAGTTATGTTTTTTAAGTTATGTTTTTTAAGTTATGTTTTTTATGTTGTTTTTTATGTTATGTTTTTTAAGTTATGTTTTTTAAGTTATGTTTTTTAAGTTATGTTTTTTTTATGTTATGTTTTTTATGTTATGTTTTTTATGTTATGTTTTTTTAAGTTATGTTTTTTTATGTTATGTTTTTTAAGTTATGTTTTTTTATGTTATGTTTTTTTATGTTATGTTTTTTTATGTTATGTTTTTTTATGTTATGTTTTTTTATGTTTTTTTTTATGTTATGTTTTTTTATGTTTTTTTTTATGTTATGTTTTTTTATGTTATGTTTTTTAAGTTATTTTTTTTTATGTTATGTTTTTTAAGTTATGTTTTTTAAGTTATGTTTTTTAAGTTATGTTTTTTAAGTTATGTTTTTTAAGTTATGTTTTTTAAGTTATGTTTTTTAAGTTATGTTTTTTAAGTTATGTTTTTTAAGTTATGTTTTTTAAGTTATGTTGTTTTTTATGTTATGTTTTTTAAGTTGTTTTTTAAGTTATGTTGTTTTTTAAGTTATGTTGTTTTTTATGTTATGTTTTTTAAGTTATGTTGTTTTTTATGTTATGTTTTTTAAGTTATGTTGTTTTTTATGTTATGTTTTTTATGTTATGTTTTTTTAAGTTATGTTGTTTTTTATGTTATGTTTTTTATGTTATGTTTTTTTAAGTTATGTTGTTTTTTATGTTATGTTTTTTATGTTATGTTGTTTTTTAAGTTATGTTGTTTTTTAAGTTGTTTTTTAAGTTATGTTTTTTAAGTTATGTTTTTTAAGTTATGTTGTTTTTTATGTTATGTTTTTTATGTTATGTTTTTTAAGTTATGTTTTTTAAGTTATGTTTTTTAAGTTATGTTTTTTATGTTATGTTTTTTTTATGTTATGTTTTTTAAGTTATGTTTTTTTAAGTTATGTTTTTTAAGTTATGTTTTTTAAGTTATGTTGTTTTTTATGTTATGTTTTTTAAGTTGTTTATTAAGTTATGTTGTTTAAGTTATGTTGTTTAAGTTATGTTTTTTAAGTTATGTTGTTTAAGTTATGTTGTTTAAGTTATGTTGTTTAAGTTATGTCTTTTTAAGTTTGTTTTTTTTAAGTTATGTTGTTTTTTATGTTATGTTTTTTAAGTTGTTTTTTAAGTTATGTTGTTTTTTATGTTATGTTTTTTAAGTTGTTTTTTAAGTTATGTTGTTTTTTATGTTATGTTTTTTAAGTTCTGTTTTTTTATGTTATGTTTTTTATGTTATGTTGTTTTTTATGTTATGTTGTTTTTTATGTTATGTTTTTTATGTTATGTTTTTTTTATGTTATGTTTTTTATGTTATGTTTTTTATGTTATGTTTTTTTAAGTTATGTTTTTTTAAGTTATGTTTTTTTATGTTATGTTTTTATGTTATGTTTTTTTATGTTATGTTTTTATGTTATTTTTTTATGTTATGTTTTTTTTAATGTTATGTTTTTTTATGTTATGTTATGCCAAAATAAGATGTGCGACCATGTAGCAGGATCTTTGCTGAATAAAACATGCAAATTTACGGGATTATAAACCTGCAGATTTCTTGTATCATTCATTTTTTACTTTAAAAACTTCCATCCGGAAGCCATCGTAGCGCCTCATTCCATTGCTACAGCCTGCAAACTGGATTCCAATGACACTATTAGCTTGAAACTTGGATTTTCAAAGTATTTCACCGAGTGCCCTATAAAGGGTTAAATGATTGCTGTCAATAAAAAAAAAAGAAGTTTTGCATTTGCTGAAAGGATTGAAATGATCTGCAAAATCGATGCTGCAAGGCAGCCGGACCTCCTCTGTCCACCTAACCTGTCAGAGCAGGAAGGAGGGAAACTAAAAGCTTAAACATGAACGACGACGGGGCAGATGAAGCAAAGTTTAGCTGTATTTTCTTTTCCTCAGATGCTGCATTATCCCTGCAAACTGAATTAAAAATAACTGCTTTTAAAACACAGGAGTAAACAGAGAGCTTTCTCTGACTGAGCAGCAGATAACCTTTGATAACTTAAGGAGTTTAATCGGAGGGTGTTTTAGTTCTGACTGATTGATAGGGGCTGATTACCTTTATCCACCTCCTGCAGACAGATGATGTCGGCGTTGTAACCAGCCAGCTCCTTTTTGATCAGGTTCTGCCTGTAGTCCAGCTGCAGGGCATAGGGGGCGCAGTATGGGTAGAGGACCGTCTTGGACAGATCTGTCTGGGCGTAGACGTCCGCCAGGATGTTATAGGACACCACCCTCACCGCCGGCCACTCTGCCAGCTTTAAGGTGTACGCATGACGGTTGTCGAAGGTGCACACGCCTGGCCCCGCCTCCACAGCTCCCACAGAAACCAGCTCTCTGGTCTGACCGCGGCGATGTCCGTCTTTGGGAGTACAGAGCAGCTTGAGCCTGCAGCCGATGTCCTGATTGGACGGGACCAGGACTCTTTCGCATCCGACCTGCATCCATTCGCCGCCCTGAGATGGAGACTCTTCCTGGGCTTCAGGGCTGAAACAAAAGATGACGAGGGGGATGTGGCTGTTAAACTGGCTGGAAACAGAAAAGGCTTTTTGTCTCATTTTTAATCTGTCCTCTTATATTTTGAGAAACGCATCTGTTGCTAAAAGACAATTTCAATTTTATTCAGTTTATTTCTATAGCTCCACTTCACTTCATGTCATCTCAGGTCACTTTCCAGTTCACCAGATCATCCAGTCAGATTGATTCAAAGTTTTCTATCTAAGGAAAACCAGCTGATTGCATCGACTCATTGACTCTTCAGCAATCCCTCACACCAAAGGGCAAATTCTACTTCTGCAGCTGCACACACCAGATGTGGCTTTGGTCTGGTCACAAACCAGTTTTGCTGTTATGCTTCTGCACCGTCGGTCTGGAATTTCTAGGGACGCAAAGCAGTTTCCCGCCAAAGCGCAAGGAGGAGCCTATTTGAGAACTTCGGCAGCGCCGGCGGGAGTGTTTATCTGCCAAAACAACAATGGTGCATCTGCAAGATATCACGGTCACAGAGATGGAACTAGAGTTGCTAGACATTGAAGAGGATGTATTTATTTATAGAATTTGTCTGAGGCATTGTAGGAGTGGTTGTACTTCAGAACCTCCTTGATTATCCTTTCGTCGTAGTTGTCCGTTGTAGTTGTTCCTCGGTTTTTAAAAATGGTCCGCCCTGGCACCGAATCGAGAAGGACGACCACACAGACAGCCGGAAAGGCGTAATAAGGACCAATCAGAGCTGCTCTTTGTCTGCTCACTTCCCCTTGAAGTCTGTGTGGGTTTGGGACTGTTCAACGAGTAGTTTGGATTATTTTGAGGTGCGTGACGATGGTTGCAGAACCTCCATGCGAGGGGCGTGAGAGGCGGAGACGGATTCAACGGTTGCAGAGGCTATGCGTCAGAAGCATAAATTGGCTTTGAACATACTTGTAGCGACAGTGGAGAGGAAAAACTCCCTTTGAACAGGAAGAAACCTCCAGCAGAACCAGGCTCAGTGTGAGCGGCCATCTGCTGAGGCCCACTGGGGTTCAAGGAGACAGAAGCAGACATAGAAAAAGAAGCATAGATACAAAAGGCAACTGTCAAGCAGCTCCACAGGCGGCCCCGTCCAGGAAACACACAGCCAGGCAGACGAGCTCCGAGCCAGCTCCCATGTCAGAGGATGAAGAGAGCACATCCAGTTAGTCACAGTCAGAGAAACAGGACTACACTGGAAAACAGGCCGAGCTCCAACATCTAGAAACAAAGGAGTTGATGAGCTTATATTTGGGGCATTGCAGGCTAACAAAGAAGCCAATCGGCCCCCATTCCAAAGGGGGGGACCCGTTCATCCGTTTCTATTTGCATGTTTTCTAAACTAAAACCAGGCTTTGTTGGGCTGCTGGATAAAACCTGGAACTCAACGCTATTTCTGACATTTTGAATTGAAAAAGTTTCCTGGATGGAAGAGAAACGTCTTCAAACTTGGAAACTAAGTTCATTGAATTGTTTTTAACTTTTTTAAATGACTAGGAGCCTGAACAGACGTTTATAAAACCAGCAACCATCCATCTCTGCTACCTTGGGTTTGTCTGCTTTTCTTTGAACCACAGAAACTCGCAGTCTTGGAGGTTCCCGAACTCCACCTCCAGTTTGGGGCAGACCGGGAATCCGGCCATCAGGGACCGTGGGAGTTCCGCGGTGCTGAAGGTGGGCGCGTTCCTCTGCACGCGGTACTTCACCTCTCCCACCTGCAGCACCGCTCCGTCCTGCCAAGCCTCGGAGTTCGGCAGCGTGTCTGGGACCTCGGTCCCTCCGAAG
Organism: Cyprinodon tularosa; assembly: GCF_016077235.1. NCBI lineage: Eukaryota > Metazoa > Chordata > Actinopteri > Cyprinodontiformes > Cyprinodontidae > Cyprinodon > Cyprinodon tularosa. The sequence continues at coordinate 196,984 of NW_024038354.1, forward strand.
AACAGTTTCACCACGGCGGGTTCCGCCGCTTCGCTCAGCTGCTCGTCGCGCTTCTTCTTGGACTTCTTCGCCTTGGTCTGGTTCTTAGCGATCGCGTTGGAAATGCGAGTCAGGACCTTCCCCAGCGCCTCGTCCTGGTCCCTCAGCATGTGCTTCTGGCTCTGCTCCAGGCAGAAGGAGATGGTGAGCTTCGGCTCCCCGGGAAGGCACCGCACCACGGCCGCCTCCATCCTGCCACGAAGACGGAGGGCTCTGCTGAAAGTCCGCGGAGTGGGAGAGAGGAGACAGCGGGGGAGCAGAGCACAGGCAGCGGACAGTGGCTTCAACATGAAGCCCTCGGTGGATGGAGGAGGAAACAACCACAAATTCACAGCAGAAGAAGAAGAATCACCAAACGCTGCTACGGCTAGTCGGTTAGCTCTATGCTAAACACCCAATAAAATGGACAATTTATTTTAACTTTCTCTTCAGAATTAAAACAGTCAAAATATATAGATAGCTAATGACCTTAGTGCGAGTAAACACAAGCTGCGTCTTCTTCTACTGTTTCTCACAGTGTTTTCAGATAGTTCCACCGGTACAACAGCGCCCCCACTGGTCAAACGTATAATAACACATATTCCATAACTACTTCTTCTTCTCGTGAGGATTTATGGCGGTTGGCAAACTAGTTACAGTGCATTATCGCCACCAACTGATAAGGAGTCAAACGAGGAAAGAGGAAACAAGACTCACACCCAGAAAAATAAATAAACATTCAATAAAAAAAATGATAGTCTTCCAATCTATATTTTTAACCCAACAAATTAAATACTTAATGAAATTCGTCCTCATAATTTCTAATATATCTTTAAATTATCGTCACTCTGCCAGTTTCTGATGGTCCTATTTTTTCCCCATCAGACTTTCAACTGTTTCCCAGTTTAAACCTCTAACATCAAGATACTTTTCTGCAGTTTTCACTGTAATTTGATATTTCCGTGTTTCCTAGTCATCTGAGCACTACAATCGATCACTTCTACCATGAAAAGAACAAACTCTTTTTAACAATCAATGAATCTCTTGCAGTGTAGGGAGGTTTTAAACCTGTCATTTCCTCCTCTGTTGGTTTGGGTTTTTCTGACTGGGATTAGATTATTTTTTCAGCTTCATCAGAACTTATTCTGAGCTCTAATTTCACTTTTCTGATCTCTTTAGATCTTTTGCTCACTTCACATCCTGGATAAGCAGCAGTCTGTTCTCCACCACAGTTACAGCATTTTATTTTAACTTCTTTCCCACATTTTCCATATTCCTGCTCTCCAGCAGACCTTCCATATCACTGTTTTCCCTTACATGCAGCTGCTATATGACCGAATGTTTGGCATTTAAAACATCTCAGAGGATTGAACATTTTCACATTATAGTTCATATATCCAATGAAAACCTTACTGGGTAATTGCTCCTCTTCAAATGTAATCATCACAGATAAGCTGTCACACCTTTCTCCATTTCTTGTTGTTTTTAACTGTTTCACTTCTTTTACTTTTGCACCACTTATATTTTCTAGAATCTCTTTATCAGTTTCTTTTAGAGGAACTCCTCCAATCCCTCCCCTGCTCCTCCTTTTGTTCTCCATCAAGCTGCACTGAACTCTTTTCCCTCCCTCTTGTTAATACGTATATTTGCCTTGCTGAGGCTCTCTGCAGTTTATTAACAGGTCTCCACTATACAGGATGTTGGCACCCTGGACTCATCCTACAAGTTTATCGTTTTTGTTAACTGGACCTGATTCCAATCTGCAGAACAGTCTCTCTGTTTCACCAGTTTGAATATGACTTTATAATCATTTTGTTTTCCTGTAGAATTTCTAGATTATTCATGACTTGATTGTTCTGAACCGGTATCCCCTTCAACTGATCTCTGCTTTTTCTGCTTTTTCTCATTTTTTGACTTTACTCTCTTCCAATCTTTTTCATTTTCACTATTTCCTTCTTCCATCAAGCAAGAATCGCTTCCTGTTTGCTTGCTACTCCCGATCCGGGACATTTCTCCACAAGTGATTTAGAAACACGGGCCATGTACATCCCAATTACCAACGATTTAACAATCTATTCCATGACTTACTGGACTGATCGTGACTTAATTGGTGATTTCACCAATTAATAATTATTTCCTGTGCTATTTTTCTTTCCCTAAACAATATTTCCTTTGAATTCTGAGTTGTTAAAAAAACAAAGATTTTTTTTTTTTTTTACACAACCACAAAAGAAAAAAAAAAAACTTTTTTTACGTACGGTAGGTTGCAGCCATCTTCTACCTATTTGGAGAGTTTTCTCTAGTTCATTGTCCTTTATGTTGATCAAAATATAAGTCGTGTTTTTAGAATTTTAAAAAATGTTATAGAGTTAATTCGTATTTCCAAAAAGAGAGAAAAACTTTAGATTAGATATTTTAAGTGTCAAATCTTTATTGTCTTTATCTGACTTTTTAAAGTACTAAAAAATCTAGAGTCTATGTTTCTGTTCTTACTATTAAACTTATTGGAACAACAATGACAAAATATTTTTTATATCTTCTCATTTCCTCTCTGGTCAGATATTTGACTTATTTTTATTTAGAAACACAGTATATCATTTCATCTGATTATATAATTCACTCAGGGTTGAAGATTGTCTTTATTTTTTTAAAAAGTGATAAAGAGAAACCAATCCAAGTTTAGCTTTAGATGAATTTCAGGCTGCAAATGCAAAGAGCCGCTTTACAAAGGGACATTTTTTTCACATGAATATTTTTATTAAATGTATGACAAAGATAAATGTCAAAATTCACTCATTTTAATTAGAAAACATGGGAGTTTTATGTTAAAAAAATGAAATCCTGAGCAGAAAGCATATAATACGCTGGTTTTATCCACTGCTGTGTCTCTTTCTTTACATCCCGTTCTTCTCCGTGCAGCTTTCCTCACAGCATCGGTCCAGCTGCTCTGGGCTTTGAGGGAAGTAGATGTCGGCTTTTTGATCGTCGTCATGCTCGATGTGTTTCAGGTGAACGACCATGTGCAGGGCGTAGGCCAGAACCAGCAGCAGGATGAGGGATGTGATGAGGCCCATCAGGATGGCCGGGGTCAGGACGGTGCTGCAGTTGCTTGCAGGAGAGAACCTCCCTGAGCTGATGTTGAATGCTTGGATCTAAACACACGCATATAACCAATAAAGTATGTTAAAGCTCAGCTAAACAGACCCATGTATTGGGATATAATTAGAAAAGCACCTGGAAGTCGATGAAGGTGATGGCCCAGCGCTGTGCCTGCTCAGTGCTGGGCAGTAAGAGGCCGCTGTATCTCTGCAGACTGCTGACGTGCAGGCAGCGGTAGGACGAGGAGGCCGGAGCGTAAACGTCTGTGGCGTTGAAGACGACCTCAGAAGAGTTGGTTAAAACAGAGACTCTGTCCACTGAGAACCACCACTGACCTGAAGACTCGTAAAATGTGTTGGACAGCTGAAATCTGAAGCGTAAAAGAAGAAAAGACGGAACAGACTGGAAATACAGCAGGTTCCGCCCAGTGGTCCACAACATTACATGATGGAGTGACTTTTGTTCCATTTGTCTTCATGAGCAAATAACACATTTTGTTATATTTGAATGTTATATATTTTGTCTATAGTTCTGCTGCTATAGGCTTAGACTGCTGGAGGACATAGGGACCCCTTTTTCACCATTCTGCTTTATTCTATCTCTATTCTCTCACTCTGCAGAATCTGTTAGTTCAATCTCTAACGTTCTGCTCTCTCTGCTTTTTCTCATAGTAGCTTCATCTGGTCTGTTCCTGTTTGGCTGTGACTCCATCCTGGAGAGAAATATCAGCTGTGCTGCTGCCATCAACACCTTTGTTTCTAGGTGTTGGAGCTTGGCCTGTTTTTCAGTATAGTCCTGTTTCTCTGACTGTGAGTTTGTATCTATGCTTCTTTTTCTATGTCTGCTTCTGTCTCCTTGAACCCCAGTCGGCCTCAGCAGATGGCCGCTCACACTGAGCCTGGTTCTGCTGGAGGTTCCTTCCTGTTAAAAGGGAGTTTTTCCTCTCCACTGTCGCTACAAGCATGCTTAGTGTGAGGGATTGCTGAAGAGTCAATGAGTCGATGCAATCAGCTGGTTTTCCTTAGATAGAAAACTTTGAATCAATCTGACTGGATGATCTGGTGAACTGGAAAGTGACCTGAGATGACATGAATTAATTGGAGCTATAGAAATAAACTGAATAGAATTGTTAACATAAGTGTGAAAAAAAATGCAATGAAGAAATAAAATTTTGAAAAAAAATATTTCTTAAAAAAAAGTGTTAAAGGTAATTTTCCTGATCTCTTCGATTTTTTTTATTTCCATTTCTTTTCCATTTTCATTTTCCAATATAATTTTTTCAAATGTTAATTTCTTTTCAGAATGACATTTGTTTTTATTTTACGTTTTTAAAATTTCCTTTTTTAAATTGAGTTTTACGAATTGTATTCCTTTCAACTTGAGTTTAAGAGATCCAATTACAGCCAGAGGTGTCAAAAGTATTACTCCAGTAAAAGAAAAACATTCTTTTAAAAGATTTAATAGTGTTTTTAAGTCCGGCTCTTTAAAAACATTTTATAGAAGTTAAAGGATCAACTTAAGCTTTTTACTCCAGAAAAAGTGAAAAAAAAAATTTTTGAAACTACTTTAAAGTATAAAAGTACTTTTTCTTCCTTAAGTAGAAATGTTGCCATTCTATACTTTACTGGAGTAATTATTTTCTAGACAACTTTTTCCTTTTACTACTTACATTTTAAAAATAGACTCATTAGTTTTGTTTCATTTAAGCTCATTTTATTCTGGCCTGTTGGTATTAAAAAAAAAAAAAAACATACAAATAATTAGTTTCATCCAGACAATTAATTTCTTTATGGTTGGACTCGGTGCTGCCCCAACTTATTGCTCACCACATACCAAAATAAATACTTATTCAAGTTATATTTGACACCATTAGTTATAAAACTAAGAAAATGAAGTCTGAGGATGTTATCATCCAGAATTGTAGGAAAAAGGTTCCTTTAATAGGAAAGAGCAGTAAAGCTTCTGGCCTTAACATTACTTTTCACTTTTGTACTTTTAAGTAGTTTTAAAATGGTACTTTTACTCTTTTATTGGAGTAAAAAGCTTAAGTTGATACTTTAACCTCTACAAAAGTGTTTTTTTAAAAAGCAGGATTTATACTGCAGGAATAAACATGAATAATCTTGAAACCTCTGACTTTCATTTGGTTTGAACTCGATATGTGTTACATTGAAGATGGAGAAAGGTTTGAATTGATCGCTCATGATTTAAACATCACAGTTTTTACGGCTTTCATTTCAAATCACATTCATGACGTTTATTGGTATAAAAAAGTTTGAGATCCAGATCAATGTGGAGACTAACCTGATTGACAAGTCTCCTAAATTCTCCACATCTCCAAACCTCATGACCAGCCTGAAGAGGACAAACACAGAAACACATCAAGATGAGTCAAGATTGTCATCAACTGTGGTTTAGGTCCAGAGTTTCACAAACTGGTTGGTTTCTAAGTGAGCGTACGTGGCCGTTTCCTGCTGGCAGAGCGACTCCCTGGTGTCGACCAGCTTCTGAGGAGAAAAGGTGAGCTCCGTCAGATCCACCGGTTTCTGCTTCTCAAAGCGAAGAGAAAATTTCCTGGCTTGGAACAGAATACAGGGTTCTCCATTCGACTCCACCTGCAGCATTGGCAAAATAAAAGCAAGGATAAAACATTTTTTTTTTTTTGTTAAATGAAAAGTCCGCTCATTTTCAGAATTCAAACTTCTGAAAGTTCTTTAAATCTGAAATTATTCCATCCTGTTCAATAAATGATCAGTGTTTTTAATTCAGAGTAATTTTCATGTGAATGTGCTTTACTGGAGGCATCCATGTTTGTCAAAGAACACTACTGCCACCTACTGGTTTGTGACGTCACGGTGCGGTATCGGCTGTTGATCAAGTCCCAGTGCTGTATCTGGTGTTTGTCACAACGCGCTATTATCCAAGTGATCTTAAAAACATTCTTCTTCCAAATGTTGGCTACATATTACGGGTTTTTTCTCTGGCCAGAAGTTCGATGGTAAATCCTCCCTCTTCAAGTTGGCGATCCAACGACCAACCCGTCCGTGGAGGATCAGGAATCAGAAAGGTGGAATAACTCTTTTTTTGTTTCCACTTTTACCCGATGTATTCCAGCATCCAGCTGCCATGCACGTGGGCATTGTCAGTTTCACTATAGCTCTGGTGAATTTCAATGGTGAAGTCCTCTGGAAATCTTCAATAATTGTTGTTGATTGCAGATGTGTCTAGTAGTTCCCATTGATTTAGCTTGTAAAGCGGGGAGAATGGCTCTAGGCTTACCGCACCGTGACGTCACTGCTGGAAGATGGCAGGAGGGAGGGGTTACTATATTTGGGCAAAAATGGCCACTCCCAGACCAAAATTATTGTTTTAATTCTTTTACTGATTATCACTAAATTAATTTAATCACTGCGAATGTGTTAGTTTTAGTTATAAAGAATGATCCATTGATTTCTCCTTTAACGTTTTCACCTTCAGAGGAGAGAAGGGAAGTGCAGCTCCTGTAGTTTGAAGTAACTTTCTCTGGGAAAGATGTAGATTCTGCACAGGAGACAAAGAAAATATGATTTGTTTAGTTAATTTAGCATGATTACAGTCTCTTGTTTTTATGCCTTTTCATCTGATCACAGAATCTATTTTTTTAATGGCAAAATAAGACCTTCGGGGGTTTTTTTTGTTTTTTTTTCTCCGTCGATTTACTTTGTTTCATATTTGTTTTGCACTTTTATTATGCAGGCAATCTAAAAATGACCTTTGTTGACAACTTCAAACATTAAACATACATTTAAAATATTTCTCACCTCCAGTTCCACAGCAAAGACCAACTGTTCTTCATTCCTCATCCTCATGTTGCTCTCTTTATTTCCATAAAAAAGAAATGAAAGGTTAGATTTCCCAATAACTGTTTGTTTTTAACTTTAAAAATGGTTTTGTTTAATGAAACTCAGTTTAGATCGTCTGTAAATACTGTAGCAGCACAAACAATAGACAGGTTTGTGAATCCCACAGAAATGTTCTGGGCTTGATATTTACTGAGGCTAATATTTCACATAAATAGATTAGAAATATTTAAAGTTTTCTGTATTTTTTGGTACATTCCCAATTTAATGTTGGATATAAATCCTTATATATTATAAATCATTTTACCAACTCATTCTATCTTCATTTTTCCTTCAGCTTATGGTGTAAAATAACTGTGAATAAAAATGTGTGGGTAGGTGTCTACATTTATAAATTATGAAAATGATTAAATTAGGGCCAGGCTAGAGATTTTTTTCATTTTAATTCGAGCATAAAGTCATAACATTATCAGAATAATGTAACATCGTTAGAAAAAGTCATAATGATGATAGATAGATAGATAGATAGATAGATAGATAGATAGATAGATAGATAGATAGATAGATAGATAGATAGATAGATAGATAGATAGATAGATAGATAGATAGATAGATAGATAGATAGATAGATAGATAGATAGATAGATAGTTGGGTGGACGGACGGATGGACGGACGGATGGATGGATGGATGGATGGACGGACGGAGGGATGGATGGATGGAGGGATGGATGGATGGATGGACGGACAGAGGGATGGATGGACGGACGGAGGGATGGATGGATGGACAGAGGGATGGATGGACGGACGGAGGGATGGATGGACGGACGGAGGGATGGATGGACGGATGGACGGACAGAGGGATGGATGGACGGACAGAGGGATGGATGGACGGACGGAGGGATGGATGGATGGAGGGATGGATGGATGGATGGATGGATGGATGGATGGATGGATGGATGGATGGATCTTACCTTGGACTACAGATGTTTTGCTGTGAATAAAAGTTACAGGAGAAAATATACTTTAACTTCATGTTATTACAGACTTTTAAATTGTCATTGATCCTCAACCTCATTTTATTAAATGTATTAAACACTTAACAAGCATAAACATAATTAGTCTGGTTTATTAGAGTCTAGATAGATTTATTTTTAACCAGAAGGTCAGAAAATAACCCTGAACAATAAAGAAGAAAAGAACTTAAAACTTTGACGGATAGAAACGGCTCTGAGCAGAAATGGTCTCCAGAGGAGAACTCAGACCTGCTGACTATGTTTGCCAGAGACCATCATGGTAATCCCAGCATCACTGGTTGCTTCTTCCTCATATCAGAAAGTCCTCACAGTCATCATCGGGGAATTTGGTTTTTCGAATGACACCTCATGATTATTAATAACCTTCCTCTGATTTTTATCTCTGTGTTCTTAGGAGGTTTTAACAGGTTATTAAAAAGGAAAGTTAGATTGGAAGCCAGCATAGATCCTGAGGGAAAACTAAGATTAGGATTAATAAATTAAAGAAATGAGCCAATTTTAAGCCAAGAAGACAGCATCTGGTGGGTCAGTGACCCAGCTGGCGACCTGATGGATTAGTGTTGGCCCAAACACTTGGTGATCAGCCCGGATCAGGGTGATGTGCTGCTGATGAGTGGACCGCCTCTGACCCACTTTCCAAACAAATGCCTAAAGCAGAAATAATGCATCAGGAATCAGCTTAACTCCAAACAGGATATCTGATTAATCTTTATTTTCCTTTATTTTAAACCCCCCAGTTATAGATTCAAGCAGCATTAACCCTTTCAGTGCAACTCGCCACGTTGTGTTTTTGGCTGCATGAAGAAAGTGAAAAATCTTTCTTACTGTTTGTTTCAAACATAGGATTATATAAAAAAAATCAGAGAGCTGCTTTACTTTGATTCCTAATGAAGGGTCATTATTTCATGATGCTGCCAGAAATTATTTACTTTAAAGTACTTATTTCCATATGATATTCCCCTGTAGTGGAAACACATTTGAAAAAAAAAATATTCTAGCAAAAAAAAAAATAGTCAAAAATTGCACAGGAACAAGAAAACTTCCCAAAAGTAATACATTTTTTTAAATTTTGGTGTGTTTATTTACAAGCAGCTAATAACTGCTTCTTACCATCTAACATAAAATGTCCATATTTGGTGCCACTTAGTTTATATCTAATTCAACACCAGAGGTACTGTAACGGAGTATTAGGGCCAGGCTACAGATTTTTTTCTTTCTATTTGCAGAATGATGTCGTACCATTATGAGAATAAAGTCGCAAAAATAACAGTCATAATATTACTAGAATAAAGTCATAACATTATGAGAATAAAGTCATAAAATTACAAGAATAAAGTCATAATATTACAAGCATAGTCGTAAAATTACGAGGATAAAGTGTCTGGAGAGATATGTCAATTTTTTAATCCAAGAAATTTCAATATTACTTTTAATGGATAAAGATGTTTTGTTTGGGATGGAGAAATGTGAACTTGTCAAAATAGAATTTTTATATGTTAACTTTTTTTTTATTATTTATGCTAAATATCATATTCGCACCTTCAAATATTTACAACAAAAAACAAATTTCTAGATTTTATTATCCTCTATTAATATCTACAAAGGATCCTTAAAATTTAGCTCAAATGCTAAAGCCATTCAAAAGATAACGGCCCTTAAAGAATTGCAACATTCGAGTAAAGATTTGAATTTGACATTATAAAATAATTGCTCTATATTCTGTAAAGCCCTTTGATGTCGTAGTGTAATTATTGTCAGGAATCCAGTTTGTGTGGTCTGTTTTTGTGTTTCCTTTTCTCCTCCACCAGGTGGTGCCCCGTCCTCATTGGGCCTCCCTGCACACCTGCAGCTCGTTGCCTCATTACCTGAGGACTCTTAAGCTGCTGACTGCCCCTACCTCGACGCCAGAGTGTTTGCCAGTTTGGGGTACTCTAGCCAAGCTTAGTTTACAGAGTCTAACCTGAGTTTTAGTTTACCTGAGTTTAAATCTTGCTGTTTAAACTTTGCCTCTCGTTAGGAAGTCATCCTGGAAACTGGATGTTTCAGACCTTCACTCCCCTGGAAGGATCTTCTGAGAACCAAGCTGAGCTGAGGTTTGTGGTTTGGATCAACCTTTTCCCCCAAGGATCGTCTGCGGCTCCTCACTGAGCAGGGGATTCATCTCCACAATAATCCGTTCAAGTACCGCAGGAAATCTAAGTGGCAGTCAGCTTCTCCGTTCACCAAGGAACAACCGCAATCTGGGTAAACCCTGTCCGCCCTCCATCAACAAGACAATCATTGGAACATCCCACACAGACTGGATTCAAAGGACACCTTTTTTACTGGAAACGTGAGTCTGCAACCTATTCCTCTTCTTCAAGTCAAAGAATCTAATTTCCCACTGAGCCTGAACTAAACGCAGTGTCTTCCCCTCACTTTCCAGTTCCGGTTTGACAGTGTTAAGAGCAGCACTGGACTCATCTCATTATTGTAAATAAACCTGTTAAACTTCTCCCTGGTCTCTCTGTTTGGTTTTCTGCATTTGGGTCAGATCTTTAATTAAATCATGACAGTTATTAATGTTTGACATTGTTCTTGTATGTTCTTTGCTTATTATACAAATATTACACAACATTACTAGAATAGAGTCGGAAAATTACGAGACTTAAGTAATAGTATGAGAAAAAGGTCGTTATGTCACAAGAATAAAGTCATAAAATTACAATAATAAAGTTGCAACACTACAAGAAGTCAATGGTCTCTGATTTCCAAATCAATAAGGGTTAATCTGATATAACACATAAAATGTTATTTGTTTATTTAATCTTCTGACAAGATGTTAAAGTGTTATAAACTGTATTTATCCTTTTTAGATCAGAAATGTGCAAATCCCTCTGGTTTACCAAGTTAAAGCTGGAGAAGAGTTAAGTTGGATAAACATTGCAGATAGAAATAGAAAAACACCCATAGACTCAGTTTTAAAAGGAAAACGGTTTGGATTTTAATCTGATCTATTTTCCCATCTTGGCAAATACACACATGTTTATGGTCTATTATCCTTTCACTAAATTTATTGCAAATGGGCTTTATGTCCTTTGAGGACAGATGCATGATCTAAGTCAGAAAAATAGGCAGACAATGGAGCGGTGAAATCCACGATGATTGACCAAATCCCTGCAACCAAAACAGGATTTAGCTGATCTAGTCTTGTGTGTTCGCTCAGAGCAGGAAAGGGATTATATAATGATAAAATGATGGCATCTACAGATTATACGGAAGAAGAAGTGGCTCTCAGCCAATCCTGGACTTAAAATCTCCCCAGTCTTTAAACTAACATCTTACAAACATCTGCTGGTTTCCACATCCAGAAGGAGTGGTCATCAGACCGTTTACATGCCAACATCTATAACTGTTTATCTGTGCAACACGGTTAGCAACCAAAATACAAACCCTTGAAACACTACATACTGTATCAAGCTTTCCAGTGTTTTATTGTCATTCCACTGTCACAAGTACACAGAGCAACGAAATTAACTCTCTGCGTTTAACCCATCCTAATGGGGAGCAGTGGCTGCCATTGTGCAGCACCCATGGAGCAGTGTGAAGTTAAGGGTCTTTGCTCAGGGGCTCAGAGTGGCAGGCTGTGGGAGTGGGACTCGAACTCAGAACCTCAGGATTCATAGCTCTAAGCCCTAACCACTAGGCCACACCTCCAACTCTATGGAGTGAATGTTGTTCAGTTATTGTTGAGAGCAAAGAACATGTTTTGTGAATAGAAATTTGGAAGATCACATTTTACAAATGGTAATCTGGGGCAAAAAAATGTAATCTAGAAATTAAACTTTAAAGGGGTCATAGAATGCAAAACGGAGTTTCTATTGTCATAGATGAATAAAGATAGTTCAGTGAGTGAACTGGACGTACAGAGAAGTTCAAACCCATCAACACCTCCTTTCGCTGCAAATCTCACTATTCTGAACTTCCACCATAAAACGCCGAATCCAAACGAAGCACAGAGTTGACGTCAATTCGGGTATGTTGCCTGATTTAGTTCTGGCCTGCTGCGCTGCAGTCGACCAAAATCCCGGACGATTTTGAAATTCAACCCAGACATTTTTCTAGGTCTGAAAAATAGGACATTTTCGGAAAAAATAGGATGTCTGGTCCCCCTACCATATCAACAATTTGATGTTTCAGTGAGTGAGTGCTTGTTGCTATGATGCATCTTTGCTCAGCAGCTTGGCTCGTTGCAAACCAACCAGGCTGCATTAGGGCTCATAAAACAGCTAATATGCAATTTTCAACCCAAACAATGTTACACACCCTATTCAGAGACCTGAAGGACCAGAACCAGATACCCTATAGCAGAGGTCTTCAACAGGGGGTCAGTGACCCCTAGGGGGTCCAGAGAGGTACTGCATGGGGGTCACGAAAATTTTGCTTGATTAGACTTTTTTTTTATATTCCTCCCTGCAATTTTTTTCCACTAATTGAAATGTCTTTAAATCCACATTAACATAAATTCAACAGACTGTAGTAAACAGATAAATGGAGGCAGAAGATGTCTTTCAGTCATCCATGCTCACATTCAGCGACACACAGGAGCTCTTTCAAGCTGGGAACCGTTTCATTCACAACACCTGTCCCATCAACCAGGAATCAGAAATACTTTAATAATCCCAGGGAGGGATTACTTTAGTTACATTACTCCATCTGTAATAGAGTGACTATAGGACCAGTTTGATAGAACACTATTTCATACAATATATATATTTAGGGGGTCCCCGCTCCATCGCCATCAGTTTGGGGTCCTTGGCCTGGAAAACATTGAAGACTCCTCATCTATAGAAACATTCTATTACCCCTTTAAAGGACTTTTTTTTTTTTTAGGTTTTTTGTGGTACTAGTGGCTTGACTTTGGACAAAGACATGGCTGAGCAAACGCGGCTACTACGGTCTGTCAGTTTACAGAAAGAACTCCATTTCACTCATTGCACCCCCACCATGCTGCTGAGAGGAATAAGAATCCTTGTTTTGCCCACAACAGCCGACTGAATTTCAAACATGTTTGATTTTCTCCCCACCTTACGATTCCTGATGGGAAGGTGGTCGTTAGAGGCTGATCGCCCCCCGTTACCCCCTGTACAGCTACACCACACACCATCAGGATGAAAGGCGCCGCGATCGAAAAATTCTCGCACGACTGGAAAGTCGCCTCGAAAAGGGCAACAAATTGCACAGTGTACGCCCGGCTTGACAGGCAAGAGGTACAACCCAGATCGGCCATGTCTACGGCTTCTTTTCATGGGACTTATGCGTTACCAAAGCACAGCTAAAGAAAACTTTAATTAAAAAAAAAAGTTTTTTAGACTAACTTTGCAGTTTTCTCAGGTTTTATTTCACTTTTTCCAAATTTACTTTTCATTTTCTATTTTTTCACGTCAGTTTTTCCATTTTTTACAGGTTTTATTATTTCTATTTTTTATGTTTAAAAGAATATATTGTGATTTGTGCTTTAACTTCTGTTTTCTAGATTGAGTTTTATGAATTATAGTCTTTTTAAATTGCATTTCTCAGATGACATTCCTCTCTCCTTAAGCCCAAAACAAACGCTCACTTCTAACCAATAAAAATTTTGTTTCCAACATCTGGTCAACCAATAGAAATGCGTCTACCCTGCCCCGCCAAAAAGAAGACAATATGATTTGTAAAACACAATTTGAAAAAGATTTTTTTTCAAATTGTTATTTTTCTCTGGCTGTATAAACAGACAGATTTATCCGGTGGAGGGTTTTGTTTCTATTTATCTTCAGGTGAATTTAGTTAGTTTGGAAAGTGGAGTTTGGTTTGGTTTAGCACTAGAACTCCTACGGAGGGGTCTATTGTCCTTTTTACCTAAAAGCCCTACAAGAGGGTCATTTGTCCCTTTGGACCTCCTGCGGACACTCCTTTTGTTGTGGAAATGTGGCTGTTAGCAGCTCATAGCTGTCACTTGAGTCACAGAGTCGCTTGAGCCTGTGTGGGGAGGCTACACAGGCTCAACTTGGCCAAGGCAAGCTTTTAGTATAGATTTAGTGGATTTTTACGCAGTGAATCATCAGGATCAACGAGAATTTGGGATCAAAACTCTAAACATTTATTGTTAAAAAAATACAAAACAAAACATATTTACAATGAATGCAAAAGCAACTGTTTTCCCAGTTTTCGTGTGGAAGGTTGTGGCATAAGTAACTTATTTTTGTGTGCCAAAAATAGAAGAAAAAGGAATAACAAAGAAAAAAAGCATATTTACAAAGAATGCAAATGAGTGAAATACATTTGAGCAGTCACTAACAATTCTGGCACTGCCATTGCTCCTTTCAGCATTTCCCACATGTGTATTTGTAACACTTTTCACAGCGCACTTTTGCACGATTGTCCTTGCATTTGATTTTAGCCTGACACTTGGCTCTTTGTCCGAGTTGTGGTGTGGAGGGTTGTTGCCGAAGCAATTGCTCCTTTTGGGCCTTTTTCATACCCACGCGGGAGTGAGCCAACTCTCTTGCCAGTTCAAACAGGAAATCCACCCGTCTTTCCTTTCTCCCGGTGCATAATTGATAGAGCACGTGGGCATTCAGTGCTGCAATGTCTATCATGTTGTAGAACACTGTTACTGCCCAGCGCCTTGTTGCTGCACGGACAGTGTATTCCCGCACCATCTGGTCCATGACATCGATGCCGCACTTTGTTGTGTTGTAGAGTGTGATGGTGTTTGGCTTCTTTTTGGTGGTTTTCTGTGTCTCAATCGTGCTGTGCATGCTGCTGAGAACATACACAGTCTTCTTCCGCTTGGGCGCATACACAGTCAGTGTGGCACCAGTGGATGAAAATACCTGGGTGGTAAATTCATTGCGGTGCATCTGTCGAGTTCACGGTGGGATTTCTTGGCGAATCCTGTTGACTGTGCCGAGGATGGTTGTGTTCCGGCTGAATAGGCGTTTTGCAAGTGACAGTGATGTAAAGAAATTGTCTGTGGTAACATTTCTGCCCTTGTCCAAGAATGGTTCCATCAACCTCATAACTACACTCTCAGACACTCTCTCCCCACGAGGCCGAGTGGGGTCCTTGCCAAGATATGGGAGGATGTTGCAGACGTATTTGGTTTTCAAGTCACATGCCACCCAAAACTTGATACCAAACTTGTCTGGTTTAGTTGCAATGTACTGTAGGAAACAGCAGCGAGTCTTGCACGGGAAAAGTTGTTCGTCAATAGTGATGTCTTGACCAGGAATGTAGGATGTGATGCAGTTGGTGACAAACAATCCCCATATGTTTGAAATTGCAGCAAACCTATCAGTCTGTACTCGCTCGCTGCGGGCGTCTCTGTCATCAAAACGCAGGTGATGCATGATGTTTTGGAAACGGCCTCGGGTCATGGTTTCGTTGATGTGTGGGCTTCCCAGGTTTTTCGACCAACAGTCAGGCAGTGATGGCACCTTGAAGATTCCCCTCATGATGGTGATGGAAATAAATGCCATTAGTTCAGGTATGCCCATGAACCAATGCACATGCTCAGTTTGCTTCGCATGTTGAATTGTACAGTCTCGAATGATGCCAAGCATGTCCAGAGTGATGAAACAAAGGAAGCTCTGAAGGCGATTTGTGATTGACCTCCTGGCTTTAGCTGTTGGCTCTCCATCTGCGCTGTATGGCGATGGTGGGGTGAAATGTGGACCCGTTCCCACCTGTTCTTCATGCCATAATGTGCCATCTTTTGCAGTCTCTGTCACATCAGTCGCCAGCCGAGCTCTCTTCGTT
Organism: Cyprinodon tularosa; assembly: GCF_016077235.1. Taxonomy (NCBI): domain Eukaryota; kingdom Metazoa; phylum Chordata; class Actinopteri; order Cyprinodontiformes; family Cyprinodontidae; genus Cyprinodon; species Cyprinodon tularosa. Next base: position 212,754 of record NW_024038354.1, read on the forward strand.
GGTTGGGGAGCACTCTCCTCATCTGTAGCGTGAAAAAAATTTAATTATGAGCAATGGGAAATTCAAATGATATCACAAATGCAAGTATAGAAGCTAATCACAGCAAACATTGTTTATTTTTCTAGTTTCAAGTAATGTAGTAAAAATCACCTTGGAACTAGTATTTTTCAACTAGAAATAAAAACCTCAAATTAGACTATTTTTACTTGTTTTAAGAAATTTGCCGATGGGGCAAGCTTTTTTTTTTTTACTAGGTTAGCAATATTTCCTAGCCAAATTTGCTTGGCAAAATTTGCTAGGCAAACAACATTTGCTTGAAATGAGTAAATCAAGCTAGTAAAAAATCTTAGCTAGCAAAGAAGCTTGCCCTATTGGCAAATGTCTTAAAACATGTCAAAATAGTCTAGTTTTTAGGTTCTTATTTCTAGTAAAAGAAAATACTAGTTCTGAGGTGATTTACTCCCTCACTGAAATGAAATGTAAAATGGGAAATAATATGAAAAGAAATATTACCTGAAGACAACTGAGACAGCTCGGAGTCTGAATCCACCTGGAGATTGATGTCTTCTCCATCCGATTCGCAAGGGTCAGCTCCATTCAGGATCATCTCCAATGCCTGTTGAGTGCTGTATCTCTGCATCTTCGTTCCTTGGAGAGGAGCTTCTTTCACCACAAAATTCTTGAGGGAAATGAAGCAGTAGTCCACATGCACTGGTATTTATCCATCTAACAATTGCCAGGTTGCATTCACATGAGTCGTTATGGTTACATGGCGTGGGAGATTCCCACGTTAATTCAACCATTATCTGGTTGCAGTCATATGACTCGTCATGATCACATGGGACATTCACACGTTCATTGAACCATTATCTGGTTGCAGTCATATGACTCGTCATGATCACATGGGACATTCACACGTTCATTGAACCATTATCTGGTTGCAGTCATATGACCCGTCATGTTCACATGGGAGATTCACACGTCCAAAATGGAGAGAGTGATGTGGACATAGAGTTTGAAGACACTTATGCGAGTGATGAGGAGTCAGATAACAATGCCTGTGTGGACAAAGAAAACCAGGAACCCACTGACTGCACAGCCAGGACATTGGACATTGAGCCCCAATCAAATTAACACATCAAGCCCAGTGACAGATATCGCTGGCAAAAAAAGGATTTCATCAGTCCCAATACTGATTTTTCTGCTCCAGCTCTCACAGATGATGCAACTGTCCTCCACACACCGCTGCAGTACTTTGAAAAGTTTGTCTCAGAAGACATGATTCAAGCTCTGGCAACCCATACAAATGAGTACAGCGTTCAAAGTAATGGAAGATCTGTGAACGCCACAATCAAGGAAATACAGAAAATGTTGGGCATGTACCTGAGGTTGGGCTTGGTCCAAATGGCTGGAACCCGTATGTATTGGGAGACAGATACGCGGAACTCCCCAGTTGCTGATGTGATGCCCCACAACAGATTCCAATCACTTTTGACAATATTACATTTTATGAACAATTCAACAGTGTCAGAGACTGAAAAGAGGGACAAGAGGGACTCTGGAAAAATTCAGACAATGGCTTGAGCTTTCAATCACTGCACTATGGAACTATTGATTACACTATGGAAATACTGACTTGAATTATGTCTCATTTCTTTTACTTCTATATCTCTATATTATATCATAAATGTATCTGTCAACACTCTTTCCTGGTCATGTTAATCTTGTCTGCCTCAACTGACCTAGTATGTTTTTTTGCACATTTTTTTGCAACTCATAGAATGTTCTTTGCACAATTATCTTTATTTCTCTTACTTGTACATAACCATTTGCAAGGATGTACTAAATGATTGAGACATATACAAAAGCATTTGAAATTTGATGAAAGTTATGATAAATGCCATTCTGTTGTGAGGAACTGCAAATTAGTTTTGGGATTTGTCCATGTTTTGAGAATGACATCTCAATTTCAAGAAATGAGCCAAACCAAGGGAGAAAAACTGTACTGTAACACACTGGGGAGAAGCTGTCTGTCCCTGTTTGTCTTGGCTGTCACCACTGTGAGGTGTGACCCCCTCACCCCTCACCCCACACACGGCCCATAACAGCCTCATTACCATGACAAAATGAGTGATTAGTGTATTCGGGAAAAGCCGCCGGGACAATTGACCCCTCCCTGGAAGTTCTAGGTAGGCGGAAAAATCCTGGTATTTCTAGTGTTAATGGTAACTCGTCTCTTTTTGTGTGTAATCGGTTGATTCATTTATTGTTGACTGTCGCAATTTATTGAAATTGTCTGAAATAAATTCCTTTTCATTCATTCATTCATATTTCCAAGACATTGACGTTGATACTTTCTTATCTGTGTGTCAATTTGGCCCCAGAACCAATCCTTTCTTTTTTATTTAAAGATATAAATAATGATCTCTACATTATTAAAGATATGTTCATGTAAAATACATAATTTAAGCATAAAATTATGTGTTTTTTCATTATATCTATGTAGAAATCAACATAGAAGCAAAGAATGTTGCTTAGTTTGTTCATGCCTTGGGCCTGCTCTTTTGATAGTTTTGGCCATACAGACCAAACTAATAGTTACATAATATTTCCAGAGAGGATGACACTAAAACTTCTTGTGATATATTTTTAGATTGGATTTCTTTTTTATTTAACTGTCAAAAAATAACATCTCTGGAAGGAAATAAAACCATCCTTTATTCATTTTTTACATAAAAATGGATATTAACAAGGTCTTGTAACATTTGTGGCTCTATAGAGTTTTATTTAGCTGAAATTAATTTAAAAATGGCTTTTTGGATTTAAAGGTTGAGGCTCCATGTTCTCGGCATATCTGCCTGAAATGAAAGGCAGTCAGGCCTGATTTTGTCTTTCATACGGTTTAAAAAGCGATGGCATCACATGCATTCATGCATTTCTTTTTAGGTCACTTGTTCTTTTGGTAAAATACAGAAGGACGACCCAAATGCGGACGATGATGCTGTGTTTTAAAACATAGAAATAAGCTTTAAGGCCTGTTAGTGAAAAGTGAGCAGGCGGCTAAGGGGGAATGGGAACAAAGAGGATTAAGCCGACAAGAAACAGGATCAAATATGTGGCACAGAGTTAGAGGCACTGAAAGCAAACAGAGACAAAGTGAACTGCAGAACAATAGAAACAACTTCAGGGAATTAATTAAACCAGGAGCAAAGCGCTCAAAGCAGCATCAGGGAAAATGGATAAACATGAAAAGTTAATTTCAACATTTTGATGATGTTCTGGCACTGTCAGATTGGTTTCTGAAATACAACGGAGTATTAGGGCCAGGCTAGAGATTTTTTATGTTTTTTTATTTCGAGAATAAAGTCATAAAATTACGAGAATAAAGTCATCATTCAACAACCCGTTTGAGAAAGAAAGCTTGGAGCTCCGCCCAGCAGATGACGGCCGACCAGCTCCACCAATCGGCAACCAGAGTCCACTTTGCCATCCTGCCCAGTTTGATGCTGCTGCTAAAAGATTTCTAACCTGACTCCGCCAGATGTATTTGCTCCGCATATTCATCTGGAAACCTTCCGTTGAAGTAATTTTGGGAAGGGGCGAAAATACTGGTTAGCTGATTGGCCTATGTTGGTGATAGACGGGCCAAATAAACCAATCAGATCAACGAAGCATATGACGTACTAACAGAACGACGACGAAGAGGAGCCAATTGATAGATCAAACTCTTGCTGAAACCAGTCGGGAGAAGAGCAAAACCATCTTTTCCTCTGAGAAAAGCCTCCAGAGCAGTGTTTTGCTCTTCTTTCAGTGAAGAAATACTCTGTAATTCCGATAAAACTTGCTCGATAGCCATGCTGACGCTAGTTTCATCGGCTGAAGCCGCCATGTTCTTTAGACTGAACTGTCGCGCTTCTCGTTGAGTCACACCTCAACCCGCCTCAAAGCCAACGCTGATTGGACGTTTGTTTGGTGAACGGCTCCAGAGTCTCCAGACTGATTAAGTAAAGTATAACTTCACATGATGCTCCACATTCCTCATTTTAGGGAAGAATTAAAAACAACTTACCCTAATTTTATTACCATTCTCGTGACATTTTTTCTCGTAATTTTCCGACTTTATTTTCGTAATTGTATTACTTTATTCTCATAATTTTAAGACTCTATTCTCGTAATTTTACAACTTTATTCTCGAAATAGGAAAAAAAAATCTCTAGCCTGGCCCTAATACTCTATCCTACGGGAAAAAAGGTTCTTGATGCGCTAAAAAAAAATAAAAGCAATTTTATTCTTTTTTTGTTGCAAACAGGATTTTGTGCATAGAAATTAGAAAAAAATCCATCCATCCATCTTCTGTCATTCTTATCCCTGCTGGGTTGGTGAGGTGTGCTGGTGTCTATCTCCAACTGTCTACGGGCGAGAGGCTGGGTCCTAGCCTCGTGAGACCATCCTGATCTCACGAGCTTTCAAGGTTTCACTCGCAGATCAGTCTGGAGACTCTCCGTTAAAGAAAATATGGAGCCGTTCACCAAACGAACGTCCAATCAGCGTTGGCTTTGAGGTGGGTTGAGGTGTGACGCAACGAGAAGCGCAACAGTTCAGTCTAAAGAACATGGCGGCTTCAGCCGATGAAACTAGCGTTAGCGTGGCTATCGAGCAAGTTTTATCGGAATTACAGAGTATTTCTTCACTGAAAGAAGAACAAAACACTGCTTTGGAGGCTTTTCTCAGAGGAAAAGATGTTTTTGCTCTTCTCCCGACTGGTTTCGGCAAGAGTAGCCTGGCTTGTGGTTGTGTTTTCGTCGTCGCTCTGTTAGTACGTCATATGCTTCGTTGATCTGATTGGTTTATTTGGCCCGTCTATCACCAACATAGGCCAATCAGCTAACCAGTATTTTCGCCCCTTCCCAAAATTACTTCAACGGAAGGTTTCCAGATGGATATGCGGAGCAAATCTATCTGGCGAAGTCAGGTTAGCTGGGTCCACGCTGGACAGGTCTCCAGTCCATCGCAGGGCAACACAGAGACAAACAGGACAAACAACCATTCACACCTAAGGAGAATTTAGAGAAGCCAATTAACCTAACAGTCATGTTTTTGGACTGTGGGAGGAAGCCGGAGTACCCAGAGAGAACCCACGCATTTTCAGGGAGAACAAGCAGACTCCATGCAGAAAGACCCCGGGCCGGGAATCAAACCCAGAACCTTGTTGCTGCAAAGAAAAAAATACAATTCAGAAAAAAAGTCTTCATCAAAAAAAGGTTTTTTAGAGTGACTTCGATATTTTCTTTGATTTTTTAAAATTTGTTTTATTTTTATTTATTTAATTTCATTTTTCCATTTTTTTCCCCAAACTTTATTGTTGATTTTTTTTACATATTATAAATAGATCTTTTTTAATTTTTACTATATTTCTCTTATTCAGATTGTGTTTTACAAATTTCATTCTTTTTAAATTACATTTTGCATTCTCTTCATTTGAATCCCAACAAAACGCTCACATTTGACCAGACAATAACGAAGCCGCTAACGCCCAGCGGACCAATAGAAATGCTCCTTCACTCCCCCCTCCAGTGGAAAGTCTGCCCCATCTCTGAGAAAATAGCAAAGTTACTTTAACATTTTTTTTTATCAAGAAGTTTTTGTTACGTTTTAATTTGGGATTACTTTTTAAGTTTCCTTTTGCAAAACATGTTCTCTGCTTGCATTACAATGCAATCAAAAGGGTTAGACTTAAAAAAAGAAAAAAAAAGTCTCCAAGTTAACTTTTATCATATTTCAAACTTTATCAAGAGGCAGAAAAAGCTGTTTGACTCTTCTGCCTCAAGCTCATCTGTTCTCCATATAAATTAGCATTACTTTCCTTTAGATGTGTCAAAAGTATTCATGTGTACTACTTCAGTAGAAGTATAAATCCTACTATTTAAAAACACTTTTGTAGATGTTAGAGGATCAACTTAAGCTTTTTACTCCAGTAAAAATGTAAAAGTACCATTTTTAAAACTACTTCAAGTATAAAAGTAAAACATTTCTGAGTTTCATAATTAATGGTGTCAAATTTAACTTTGCATCATCTTGAAAAAAACTTTATTTTGGTATGTGGTGAACAACAAGTTGGGGCAGCACCAAGTCCAACCACAAAGAAATCAATTGTCTGGATGAAATCAATTATTTAGGTGTTTGTTTGTTTTATTTTTTTTATACCAACAGGCCATAATGTCATAATCGCAGCCCTGATAGCTGATCTAATTAATCACTTCACTCACCTGATAAAGCTTCTAGTTAGAGTGGCTCAGGTTATCCTGAGCTATCTCTACAGTTATGCTGCTATAGGCTTAGACTGCTGGAGGACATAGGGACCCCTATTTCATCATTCTGCTTCATTCTATCTCTATTCTCCCACTCTGCAGAATCTGTTAGTTCAATCTCTAACGTTCTGCTCTCTCTGCTTTTCTTCATAGTAGCTTCATCTGGTCTGTTCCTGTTTGGCTGTGACTCCATCCTGGAGAGAAATATCAGCTGTGCTGCTGCCATCAACACCTTTGTTTCTAGATGTTGGAGCTTGGCCTGTTTTCCAGTGTAGTCCTGTTTCTCTGACTGTGACTAACTGGATGTGCTCTCTTCATCCTCTGACATGGGAGCTGGCTCGGAGCTCGTCTGCCTGGCTGTGTGTTTCCTGGACGGGGCCGCCTGTGGAGCTGGTTGACAGTTGCCTTTTGCATCTATGCTTCTTTTTCTATGTCTGCTTCAGTCTCCTTGAACCCCAGTGGGCCTCAGCAGATGGCCGCTCACACTGAGCCTGGTTCTGCTGGAGGTTTCTTCCTGTTAAAAGGGAGTTTTTCCTCTCCACTGTCACTACAAGCATGCTTAGTGTGAGGGATTGCTGAAGAGTCAATGAGTCGATGCAATCAGCTGGTTTTCCTTAGATAGAAAACTTTGAATCAATCTGACTGGATGATCTGGTGAACTGGAAACTGCTATTCATCTCATCCACCTGCCCTTTTGCTTTAGATACGGCTCAGCCCAGCTATCAGAGCCAGATCATTGTTGTTTGATTATGTTTGTTCTTTTGAGTTTTATGTTCAGTTGGAGATCATGGCTGATTTCCAGAATTCATGTTCCCGTTCTCGGAGGCAAGTGGTTAGAGAGGGTTGGTGGTGTTGTCTTGTCCTGATCGTGTCCTGGCTCTTATTCTCTGAGCGTACTTTGTTCCTGTTTTGGCTCAGTGAAGGGAGGCAGTTTAAAGTTCCGTGGATTCCCGGAACCCTGGATCAGTCTGATCGGAACCCCTCACCGGGATACGGTATCCTGCACCTCAGAACTGTCCTGTCTGATCTGTTTGCCTGACCTGGCTGGGATTTCTGCCTATTCATCTGTGGCTGCTGCATCAGGGACGCTCTGTGCAGCTCCTGCTGGATCTCATTGGTGCTCCATCGACTGGATCACACCTCACCGGAGAGGATGGACTGAACTGTTAATCCAGAGTGTGAGTGATGGGTGTTTCCCCGCCTCTCCCAGCAGCTTCTGCTCCTTTCTGTTTGTTTGTTTTAATAAACGTTTTGAAACTTTTCACTGTCTCACCTTGAATATTGGTTCCAATGTTCTGAGATCATTACACATAATAAAAAATGAGCTGAAATGAAACAAAACTAACAAGACTATTTTTAAACAGTAAGGAGTAAAAAAATAGAGATAATTGCTAAAAAAAAAATATAAGGATTAAAAAGTTGCCTAAAAACAATGACTCCAGTAAAGTTTAGATAGCCAACATTTCTACTTAAGGAAACAAGTATTTGTACTTTGTTACTTGACACCTCTGCCTTACATCACCAATAATAGCAATAATAACATGAAAATAATCACGTGATTCATTAAATAACCAACGGGCTCCAAATAATAATCTTTGAATATTGTGTTTCAGCTACTTTGACCCTAAATTATTTGTCATAATTAAGCCTTTCTGTGTCAGACTTTAAAAATGAAAGAAACTTATGTAGAAAAAGTTGGAGAAGAAAAGCAGCAATTCTCCACTTCTAAAACACAGAGTGGTTCCTGAACTCAACACGAAAAATGTTCAACAGTTTAACAGAGAAACTCAACAGCATTAATAAAATAAACAATAATCTCCTTTAAATCACAAAATGTAAGATGCCACTTTTTTTTTCTGACATAATTGTACTGCCTATCAGAATTTAATTATGCTATTAATATAGATAAAAATGACTCTTTAAATTAGGAAAATAATTATTTCTCACAGACCCTCATGCAATGATCCTATAAAATACAGCCAGGGGAAAAATAGATAAAAGGTTTCTAAATAGTCTGTTTTAAGCTGATTTAGAGGATTCCAGCATTTTGAATCACAAACAAAATGGTTTCTAAGGAAAAATGCTGTCCTGTTTATCAATGGAAAAACTGCTTCATGAAACATAAGTTTGTTGGATTTTTTAGGGTAGAGTTCTGTTTTTAACATTTAATTTTCTCCTCATGGGAAACAACATTTTATTTTAAAATTCTGTTTGTTCTTAAGAAGCAAACCAGCTTTTTCGGTTTTATCCAAACCTATCTTTTAACACAAGAATTGCATTTTTCTCTGGATATTAAACTGTGTCATTTAGTCATAAGCCCATAAAAAGTCCCTAATGTAAGATATAAACACTCTTTGGATATTTTTACAAAGTAATAACAAATACTTTAACCTTTGAGGAAAACTTTAAATTAGAGCAGAGAAAAATCAAATCAATGATTGCAGGAGTGAAGAGTCAAAATTAGAAAGTAATGAGAGTTCAGAAGGTAAGTCTGCCCATCAGAGGTGTTTGGTTCTTTCAGGCATACCTGCTGGCAGGTTGCTGCTGGAATGAGGCAGATGAATCCAAATGAAGGACGAAGATCCATAAATGTTTCCATAGAGAAGCCATTGCTGTTGGGACTGTAGTGTGATGCCAGCAAACATTCCCTTTCCATCCCTGCACACGCTAATCTACTTAAATCAGCCTTTAAGTCCCATGATGGACTGAGGAGTCAGCCAATCAGAAAGGACCAAGGACAACAAGGCAGAAGAAGTCCCGCCCACTGGTTAAACTGTAATGGTTTCCACATTTGATCAGATTCAGCTTAAAAATAACATCCCTGAGGATTAAAAGGACACCAGAACCTCCTCATCAGAAAATCAGTCCTGGTAGAATTGGGAATGGATAGATGGGAACATAGGCGCCACCTGCTGGACAAATACAACATTTACATTGGCAGCTAATCAAAATTAAATAATTGCATTATATAAATAGCTTTATATAAGACAGCAGTTGGATATTCAATGGATTTTAGTAGCTAAATTTATTACTAAAATACTTGCAGATAAAGTAAATAGTTGTACCACACTACATTAAATCCAGAAACCTAAATCTGATGCAACATCAATAATAAATTTAACACAATAAAATCAATTTAACAACCAATAGGGTTTAGGGTGAATCTCAGCAAGGCTGACAGCCAAAAATTTTAAATATTTTAACACCAATAGTTTAAAAAGCAGTTTACTCACTGGCACTGCTTTTAAAGTAAATTTCTACAAAAAATTGCAATGTTGAATAATATAGTAAGGTATACTTCTGAACTGCAAAAAAAAAGGTTATTTAATTAGCATAATTGGACAGATGTATAAAATGCAAAAAGAAAAAAATAGAAATCCCTGCAAGTGAATTTGATACTATATCAACAGGGGGTGGGCAACTCCAGTCCTTGAGGGCCGGTTTCCTGCAACATTTAGATGCATCCTTGGTCCAGCACGCCTGAATCAAAGGGTTGAATTACCCCCCAGTATGCAATCAATTTCTCCAGAGTCCTTTTAATGATATATTTACTTATACAGGCCCTCCAGGACTGGAGTTGCCCACCCCTGCTATAAATGAATAATAAACCATAGGCGTAATGACTGGGCCTTTGTTACAACTATTTAACATTTCTTTAAATACCAATAATTCACTTTAAAATATATTTAAAAAGTATTTATCATGAAATCTACACTTGTTAATACAAGATTTTATTTCCACTGTTTGAATCTTAATGCCACATTAGAAGATAAACCTTCATTATATCAAAGGCTACAAGCAAATTCAACTCTTCTTCCTGTTTAAAACATCGTATTTGCAGCATTGCAGCGGGGTCAAAGGTGATCTATTTTACTAATATCTGATTCAACCAAAAAAAAATAAAAAATACAGGTGTTTGTGTTTATTTTTATTTATTCATACTTGTATGGTTGTAATTATCTGAGCTGAAAATCCCTTTAATGTCCCACAATGGGGAACTACTGGTGTTAAAGCAGCAAAAAGATTAGAGAAAAAAACTGTGGACCGTAGAAAAATGTATAAGAATAACATAATAGTTAAGAGTTAAAGATAACCAATAAAATCCTGTACTGTAAAGTGTTTTAACAATATCAAACTGTGCTCCTGGAGAATAAATATCTAATATCCAGCTATGGACATTTTTACAGTAATTTGAAAATAGCAGCAACATCAGAGATGTGCAAAATGACAGCAGCAGGTTATTTAACTGACTGAGGTAGAAACTGTGCAAAATCAGCATGAATGGAACAACTGATTGAGGTTGTTGGGAACAGTGGTAAGTAATACATTTTTTGTTACGTACAGATAATACAGATTGTGTTATGTTGTTTTCTTTTATCAAATGAATGAATAGGAAATAAAATCAATGTGACATTATTTTATCCACCGAATTCAGGCTAATTTATGGTCAACTACTAATTAATTTTATATTAATATTCTCTGGCAACCTTTATCTATAAAGCTTGAACAAAAAACGAGTCTTCGAAAAAAGAAAATGACAGAAGTTTTTTTTTATTTATTTATTTTTTTTTTTTATTACAAAACTTAGAAAGTTACAGTTCACGTTTGTATGAAGGGAAAATAAAGACAAAGAAAATAAAGTAAAATACATAAAAGACAATTTTTAACATCAACAATTAAAGAACAAATCCAGAGTAACAAAAATTAAGTATCAGTAAAATTAATTATAAAGTTAGAGTAGATAAATGTTGTAAACAATTTGATGCTGATTTACCCTTTAATCCAGAGATACAGATTATATAATAAATGACACAGAAGTGCTTTGATATATTTAGGGTAATTTTACTCAGGCACTCTATAGTCGCTTCCATTTAGGGTCCTCAGACTACACATTGCCGCGGTGCATGCTGGGTCCTTCCTTTCCAATCCCAGGCTCGCTTCTGCAATCATGGGTAAGGCTCGTTTTTCACCAAAATACCGATCATATCATTATTTTAAGCTCAGGTTTTGTGTCGATTCTATATATAAAGGTCTTTTGTGCTGCTTGTTGTTGTTTTTTGTCGGTAAAAATTCAAACTTTATGATAAAAGGAACGTTTATTCAGCGGCGTCTGTCCGCAACGTGGAGCGGCCATAATGTCGCTCCGCTGCTAGCCGCCGCTCGGCGCTCTTAGTTTAGGACTAATGAAATATTTATGGTTTTTAACACCATTACTGATGTTTGCTTGTAAAAGGTAGATTACGTTTATGTCAATGTAGTCTAGCTGAATTGTTTCATTATACGCATCAATTGTTGCTATCCTTTAGGCTAGCGCAGCTTTCATGCTAATTTTCTCCAGCGGGTTCTGCATGTTAAATAACTGATGTAAATTAAAACATCTAATAAATTAAAAATGCTTTTCCAGATTTGTGTTTTACTACATGTTAATTTTGTGCGTGACTCGCTGAGATGCGAGTCCTTCATAACTAGGGCCTTTAATTAGAGCAGAGATTTTATTGGCCCTTAAAACGCTGAATCTGTTTTTCCTTCTGCTTATAATTAACAATTGTGTCTGAGATCATTACACATGATGGAAATTAGCTTAAATGAAACAAAACTAACGAGACTTTTTAAATGTAAGGTGTAAAACGTAGAGATTATTGCTAAAGAATAGTAAAAGGTTTCCTAAAAGTAAGCACCCCCTTAAAATATAGATGGGCAACATTTCTACTTAAAGTAGGTAAACAAGTATTTGTGGGTTGTTACTTGACACCTATGCTTTACGTCATCAATAATGGACCATATGAAAATAATCAAGTGATTCATTAAATAATGTCCTCCAACTATTAGTCTTTGAATATTTCAGCTCCATTGACCCTAAAATGTCATAATTAAAGCATTTCTGCATTTTAGAAATTAAAGAAACTCATGTAGTAAAAGTTGAAATAAAGCAGTATTTGTCCAACGTCTAAAAGACAAAGATTTTCAACAGGTTTACAGAGAAACTCAACAGCATTAAATGAAATATGGCAATAAAATGAATTATAATCTTTAAATCAGAAATAATGCTATTAATATAGATAAAAAGGACTCTGTAATTGGTAAAATATTCAGCTTATTTTCCACAGACCCCTCATGCAACACTAAATAATATAAAAATAAAGTCAGAGGAAAAAAATAGACAAAAGGTTTCCAGATAGTTCAGCAGATTTAGAGGATTTCAGCATTTTGAACGACAAACAAAATGGTTTCTAAGGAAATATAACGTCCTGTTTATCAATGAAAAGACAACTTATAGAAACATAATTTGTTTGGATGTTGTAGGGTAGATAGACTTTTAACATTTTATTTTACAATTCGGTGTGTTAAGAAGCAAATCGACTTTTTCAAAGTTCTATGCAAACTTTAACGATGAAACTTGTGTTGAAAAGGTTGGAGAAGAAAAGCAGCTTTTTTCCACCAACCTCTAAAAGACAAAGATTTTCAACAGTTTTGTGGAGAAACTCGACGGCATTAAATGACATGGCAATAAAGAAAATTATAATCTTTAAATCACAAACTGTATGGTGTATTTTTTTGTTTTATGGCAATATTGTATCTTTCCATTTTCACGTTATCTCATCAAGCTCAATATAATGCCATGGTTTTGCTGCTGATTTAGATTTAGGTGGATAGTTATGAATTGTATTATTATTTTTAAGTTGTTAATGGAATGTGTCTCTTGATCTTCAGGAAAGTGTCGTGGTCTGCGTACCGCCAGGAAGCTCCGGAACCACCGCCGTGAGCAGAAATGGCACGATAAACAATACAAGAAAGCTCACCTGGGAACCGCCCTAAAGGCTAACCCCTTCGGAGGAGCTTCTCACGCCAAGGGCATCGTCCTTGAGAAAGTGTGAGTGAAATAACTGAGATAAGCTAGCAGATCATTGAGTCTGTTAGCCCTAACTTGTATTCTTCTACCTGCTGAAGTCTCTATGCACCTGATAATTTTAAAAATTGGCTCCTCAAAGATTAGAAGAGTTTTAAATGTATTTAAGATGGATTGAATGGCCTGCATAGTAATTTTTTAGCTGTTTCTCTACAGTGGCGTGGAGGCCAAGCAGCCCAACTCTGCCATTAGGAAGTGCGTGAGAGTCCAGCTCATCAAGAACGGCAAGAAGATCACGGCCTTCGTTCCCAACGACGGCTGCCTCAACTACATCGAGGTAAATGACTTTGGTTGGAAGCTGTAAAATGAACCCTTTTCATGCTTTATGGAAACCTAGAGATGCCTTTATTTTTTTTCTTTTGCTCTTTAATCTGCCTTTTCTGGCTCTGCAGGAAAACGACGAAGTTCTGGTGGCAGGTTTCGGTCGTAAGGGTCACGCCGTGGGTGACATCCCTGGAGTCCGTTTCAAGGTGGTCAAAGTGGCCAACGTGTCTCTGCTGGCGCTTTACAAAGGCAAGAAGGAGAGACCCAGGTCATAAACAGGAGACAGAAAATAAAATAAACATGTTTTCAATTTCAGTCTGATCCGGTTTGGTTTTTTGTTCCCTTCATCTCACACTTTAGAAAATTTAAGATGCACTTGCACTTTAGGACTGTTTTGCTTATTAAGCAGCAAATGTTAACCCCTTTTACTCCAGTCTTGTTCTTTTACACGTAAATATGCAACCTTTTTTTTTTTTTTTTTTTTGCAGTCAGATCTTTGATTTAGAAAAAAAAATTTTCTGCACAATGCTTTAAGTATAGGCAGTAAAAGGTTTAGTAATTTTTTTTTTAGTTTTAGTTTTTACGGCACTAGTGGCTCGGTTTTTGGACCGTAGGCTGACAGGAAATGGGATACGAAGAGGAGTAGAGACATGCGGCAAAGCACCACTGGGCCTCCATACATGGGTCATGTGTGCTAACCACTGTGCTGCTGAAGCGGGCCTGCAAATGTCAATTTTTAAAATTTGGTTAGCATTGCTTTTTATATATTTTCACATTTTCTTTCAGTCATTTCTGGAGTAAACTTTTTTTTAAAAATTTTCATTTACCAAACATTTACTTTACTGGAAACAATGGGAAGAAATAGGCATCTTTACAGCCTGATGGCAGCATATAGATATCAAAACTTTATTACAGGAACATTTAATTGTCTTGATTTGATCTTATCAAATTAATATGAGCAGCGCTCAAAGACAGAAAGCTCTAGAGTGTAAACATGCTGAGAGTCACCTGACATTCTATTTGTTTGGAGTCATGAACCCATTTGGTGAGTGAGAGTAAATATAGTAACGGGTGTCGGATCTCCTTTATTGCTGCCAGGAAGCTGCAGCTGAAACGCAGCGCTTACTCTGAAAGGGTATGACTTGTTAAATGTTTTGATTGACCGTTTACCTGTGGAAGATCAGAGAGCTGCTTTGCTGAGGCATGAAGCGGCAGTTTGTTCTGCTCTTCAGCTGAGCAACACCAAACGAAGAGGATCTTTACTCTGGTAAGTTTAAATCTGCAAGGTAATCTGGGATTTTTTTCTTTACCCTCTTAAATCTTTTAAAGACTAAAGTTTGTTTTAGGTTTTTTTTTTTTTTTTGCAAAGGGGAACTCTTGCTCCTCTATAACATTGAAAAATACCAGACATGTTGCAGAATTCAGGAAACTGATCAAACCAAGAATCAAAATCACGGCTTTTTGTCAGAGTTGCTGCAGTTATCAAGTCTTCCCAAACATCCTCAGCTGGATTAAGGTGTGAACTTTGACTAGGCTGTTTTTACACCTAAACATCCTTTGATCACAGCTGAGTGCATCCAGCTCTACTCATTGATGGCTTTAGTTTTTGGATTTTTAGATCAGGTCCCGGATCCTGCACAACCAAATCAGATGGCTGGACTTCCATGCATGCAGCAAAGTTCTACAGAATCCGGTTAATAACCCAGTGATGTAATCCAGGTGCATTGAAGCACAAGATTAATCTAAAAGCTGCAGCATTTCAGCCCCTAAAATCTAATGTTTGTTAAATCCTCAGAGGCTTTTTCCTGCCTAGGGTTGTGCTACATTTCTTATAATTTGACTTAGGAAAATGGCTTCCTTTCCTGAAAAGGAAAAACCAGTGTATGAAGGAAATTACTCTGGATAATCACTAACCCTGCTTTGTGAAATGGGACCTCAAAGGTCCTGGGTTTTATTTAAATCTATCAGTAAAAAGGGACTTAATAAATAAAACCTGCCTTGTCAAAAATCTAGCAGTTAAGAGAGGCACATTTATCCAATTTATGAACTGCTTAGTGTTGGGCTGTCACGTAAAACATCACTAGAATACTAAATTTAGTTGATGACAAACAGTGGAGAAGTTAGGAGCATGAATACAGGCTATGGATACTTGTGTTTGATCATTTCAATTACCAGGACAAGATCTGAGGAAGGATGTTCCTCAGATGAAAGAAGGAAATGTGTTTAAGCATTAACAGAATTTATTCCAGTCATGGTTAACGAAATCATTGCGAAAAGCACAAAGATCCGGCCTTCTATCTCAGGTCCTTTTTACAACCTGAGCTGAGGAACCAGCGACGCGTCGGGGCTTCTACATGCTTCTCAGTTCACCCAGAAGTCAGCCAGCAAGGAGGTGCTTCTCAAGCTGCAGTATCCCTCCTTTCTCCTCCACGCTACAGCGTTACCGTATAAGGTGATGCTGGAGCCTCTCTGGTCATCAAATGTCATCATAAGAATATCCATTTGGCTGACTTACACAGAAAGTGAACAGATACAACAATAGACACATAAAACAGTTAATTAAAACAGAAAATAAACAGAAAAATTGAGAATACACTAATACTAGAGATGGTAATTACTGGCTAAGATTTTTAGAATTTTAAGAATTTCTGAACAAAATTAAACAGGGAAACAGATTTACAGTTTGGTGGTTGGACTTTAAAGATCCTTTCATGCATGCACATATTCATTTTTTAAATCTTTCTTTCAATTTAATTATCCAATTTAATGCTGTAAATGTGCCCTAACTGTACAGTTTTTTTTGTGTTTTTACCGAGTAATAATACATATGATGTTTTTTCCAGCTTCAGACTTCTTCCAAACTACGTTTCGGGGGAGTTTTGTCTGGATGGATCAGTTCGGGTTGGAGGATGGTGAGGAAGATGAGATGCTTCAGTACATAATTGAACAGAGTCTGCTGGAGAGCAGCAGGAAGAGGGAAACGGTCAGAGCGTCCCCAACAGGAGACAAGATGGGGTCAGTTGAGAAGGACAAACCCGAACCTAAGATGTTCTGCTGGAGGGAAGAACCTCCATCATCGAGTGTCTCTAACAGAACAAACCAAAAGGTTTCCAACTGAGGAAACTAATGCAAACTAATTATATAATAATGTTGCTAAGATGATCCCTATGAGAAATAAGCAGACAGTTCACAACACATGTAATCTTAAATAACACTTAAATAACCCATTTTCTGATAGCATTTACTTAAAAATAGTCAGTTACTTTAACACAATAGTTTCATGTTTGCAGGGTAAGACATAAAACAATCATGTTAAAGTAACTAAATATGATTAAGTAAATACCAAAAGTGGTTGCATTATTTTTTTAGGTGTGATGTGCATGCTGCCTTGCAATAACTGACAGTTTTTTAATGTGTGCCAAAACTGTGCCGTCCATAGTCAGTTTTGTGTTAACTTAATTAATTTGTTTGGATCACGGCTTTTATAAAATCCAGAAAATTGCAGGTGTATAAGATTTCTGACAAAATGACAAATACTTTAAAACTGAGAAAAGCAGTAGAATGTTGCAGAGTGAGGAAAAGTGGTCCCTATGTCCTCCAGCAGTCTAAGCCTATAGCAGCATAACTATAGAGATAGCTCAGGATAACCTGAGCCACTCTAACTAGAAGCTTTATAGAAAGCAGCTTTAGGTACTAATCTCATGTCTGTGAGTAACCATCTTAAACACCTAAATATTCCATAAAAAAGGCGCAATTTATAAGAGATCCGGAATAGAAGTATCTGGATGCATCCTCTGATTTAAAACCAGAGTTTCTTTGTTTTCATCCAGCAATGATTTAGCCTCCTCAGACATCTCCAAGATCTTCTCCGCGATTAAACAAGGTAAAGCAAGATGAAAACACCCCTGACATCAATTATAATACGAATAACTACTATGAATAATTTGGTAATATTTCAGTAAATAATCACTCAACCTTTCCTCCAGGTAATGAGAGGCTTCTGAGGGATCTGTGCGTCAAGCTTAAGGACAAGTTTTTGCAGACTGACAGCAGAGGATGGACTCCGCTCCATGAAGCAGCAGTTCAGAGCAACGAGATCATCCTGGAGCTCACACACAAAGGTTTGGATGATTCATAGCCAGCCCAGCTTACTCAATAAGAACCAATACTTTGCTGCAGCAGCATAATTTGTCGTTGACTTTGAGTTTGATAGTCAGTTTGTTAAGCATGAAGCATCAAACCATGTGTTTGTCATCTGCTTTGATTGAGAGTCCCATTAGCTCCTGACTGAACACAGGATGTTCTGTTCTCTTTCATTTTCATTGCAAAATGGCTCTTATTAAGTAACGTACACAGCCACCTACATGCAGACATGCAAACATAAACCGTAAAAGCGCAATATGGAATAAAATAGTAGTATCAATAATAATCAATCAGTTCAATACATAGATAAAATAACAACATCTTTCATTATCATTGCAAACAACTAAGTTGGAAAGTTCCAATTGATCCGCTAACACAGGGGTCTGCAACCTGTGGCTCTTTGGACCCTCTTAAATGAATCATAAAGGAAAAGTCGGCTCATATTCAGAATTCAAACTTCTGAAAGTCCTTTAAATCTGAAATTATTCCATCCTGTTCAATCAATGATCAGTGTTTTTAATTCAGAGTAATTTTCATGTGAATGTGCTTTACTGGAGGCATCCATGTTTGTCAAAGAACACTACTGCCACCTACTGGTTAGTGACGTCACGGTGCGGTATCGGCTGTTGATCAAGTCCCAGTGCTGTATCTGGTGTTTGTCACAACGCGCTATTATCCAAGTCACCTTGAAAACATTCTTCTTCCAAATGTTGGCTACATATTACGTATGCTCTGGTGAATTTCAATGGTGAAGTCCTCTGGAATTCTTCAATAATTGTTGTTGATTGCAGATGTGTCTAGTAGTTCCCATTGATTTAGCTTGTAAAGCGGGGAGAATGGCGCTAGGCTTACCGCAGCGTGACGTCACTGCTGGAAGATGGCAGGAGGGAGGGGTTACTATATTTGGGCAAAAATCCCAATATCAGTGATCATGAAACAAATAATTATCTTTATTTGTTTTTACTGATTAACGCTAAATTCACTAACATATTAGTTTTAGGTATAGATAATGATCCATTCCTTCAGAGGAGAGAAGGGAAGTGCAGCTCCTGTAGTTTGAAGTAACTTTCTCTGGGAAAGATGTAGATTCTGCACAGGAGACAAAGAAAATATGATTTGTTTAGTTAATTCAGCATGATTACAGTCTCTTGTTACTCCTTATAATTTCATCTGATCACAGAATCTAATTTTTTTAATGGCAAATTAAGACCTTCAGGTTTCTGTCACTGCTGGAAGATGGCAGGGGGGGGGGGGGGGGGGGGGGGGGGGGGGGCAAAAATGGCCGCTCCCAGGCTCAGTGATCGTGATGAAAATTATTGTTTTTATTTTTTTTTACTGATTAACGCTAAATTCATTAAATCTCAGTGAACGTGTTAGTTTTAGGTATAGATAATGATCCAATGATTATTCCTACCTGACTGGACTTTTCCTTTAATAGTGGCTTAAAATTATATAAAGAACTAAATCATGTACTACAAGAGCAATTTTTTGGTTTTTTTTTTATAAAAAATATTGGAAAGCACCACAAATATGTTTCAGAGCGATTTTTCCTTTAATTAGCTCAGAAACTAGGTGTTTCATTATTATCATTTTTGTTTATATCAAATACTTCCAACAGAAAAAAAATCAAGGCTTCAGTTTTATGAAGTTTTATATTTATCCTTATATTAAAAGCAAAAAATACAAATAAGCTCTTGGTTGTTTAAAATAGCAACAGATTTCTTATGGCAGATATTTAACAAAAATAATAGGTGGTGTTTTTTATTTAAAAAATCATGTGGTATATTGGGGCTGTAAACGAGTTTTATTTGGCTGGACTCAAAATGGATCTTTATATATGAAAGGTTGCAGACCCCTCTTAGTTTTTGCACCATTGCTACAGTGTGGAACATGCTTTACAAAATTCTGTTACCCACCACAACACTTCAGAAGGCATCGTAATATACAAAAAACACCAACATTAACATGATCATTGCTGCTTCTGAACTCAATACTGTTTTTATTGCCCTCTAATCTCAAAAGGTCCATATAATACATTCAGTGACACCATGGATCTAAATAACAGCTCTCTGTATTTGATCAGCCCCTCATAACTTTAGGTCCAACAATAACATTCCTGGTAAATGTAAAAAAAAAAAAAATAGAAAAGAAAAGAGGACCTAAACAGCTGCCCTGTGGTACTCCACAAGGTAGCCATTCACAACATAACTCAAGTGGAATATACCGGTAAATAGAAAACCTCTCAAGTTCTGAGTAACTAATCCTAACATCTGATTAATATAAGAAAAAAAATGTAATAAAAACAAGTAAAAAAAGACAAAAGTTGTGGGCCAAGATTTGTAGAAAAATAAATCAGAATAGAAATGAAAGAGAAACTTGACAAACAGATTTTTCGATGCAATAAAATAGTTTCTAATCGGGTAAGGGGCCGATAGAGCAGCTCACACAGCTCTAAAGCGGCTCAACCAAACCTGCTCCAGCTAGCCTACAGCTTGGCTTGGCTTATTAGTTTAAAGTCGTAGGGAAGTAATATTTAAATGTCAAATCATTCTGGCTTAAACATGTATATAAATTTATTCTTTATCAGAGGATATTGTCCTAAAAGTTAGAAAATTGCTATAAAAAAAAAAAATTCTGTCTTAAAATCTGTGTTTTTTCCCCGTTATCTTCTGCAGGCCAGTTAGTTCTACGTCAGCCTGAACACCTAAATTCAGCCAATCATATATCAACGGTCATCTGTCAATCAAATGTTTTCGGTCATAGCATCTTGATTTATGTGTCACAGCTAATATACGCAACGGTTGAAATCAGAATCCTTTCCTTTCCCATTGAGTTCCGTCCCAGTGTTCACGGGGATGGACGTCTGTGTCTTCGGCAGGCGTAGAGCTAACAGAACTGGCAGCGTTGCGAGGCAAGGGCTCAAACATGTACGGCTGGAAGCCTTCTACACCAAACCAAGCTTCTGCCGCCCTGGCGTCCTCTTCCACAACATCTTCGTCCCCGCTTTCCTCCTCTAAATAAAAAATGGATGACGGAGGAGACTCATCCATGACCTCCGACACTAAACTCTCCTCCTCTTGCATGTTTCCGCTGTCCATAGCGTTCCTTGACAGTCAGTGTTGGGAAAGTTCTCTTTCTACGTGAACTAGTTCAAAGTTCAGTTCACACATTTTAAAATGAACTAGTTCAGTTCATAGTTCATAATTCAAAATTTTGAACTAAGTTCACAATTCCAAAAAATGAACTAGTTCATAGTTCTTTTTTTTTTTTTTTTTTTCATATATTGCTCAATTACATCATAGCCTACTGTAGAACCACAGACAGCAATTATTTTATCAGTTGTAACTCTGAAACTGTGCGTCAGATTTCATCTTCATATCCAGTTTTGAATCCTTATCCAACCAGGGTTTACATTAGCATTGAGGGGACAGCATTTCCCCATTGTTACTTTAATGCTTTGTTGCTGTCCATTCACTTCACACTAGTAGCAGCTGCAGCTTTCACCCCTACAGTATATTCTCAAAAACATCAGGAAAAATGTGCTGCTTGAATTCAATTCAATTCAATTCAGTTTATTTATATAGCGCCAAATTCACAACACATGTCATCTCAAGGCACTTTACAGTTCAACCAGATCATACAGTCAAATTGATACAAAGTTTTCTATCTAAGGAAAACCAGTTGATTGCATTGACTCATTGACTCAAATACAATCCCTCACACTAAGCATGCTTGTAGCGACAGTGGAGAGGAAAAACTCCCTTTTAACAGGAAGAAACCTCCAGCAGAACCAGGCTCAGTGTGAGCGGCCATCTGCCGAGGCCGACTGGGGTTCAAGGAGACAGAAGCAGAGATACAAAAAGCAGCTGTAAAAGGCGGCCCCGTCCAGGAAACACACAGCCAGGCAGACGAGCTCCAAGGCAGCTCCCATGCCAGAGGATGAAGAGAGCACATCCACCCAGCCACAGCCAGAGAAACAGGACCACACCTGAAGACAGGCCGATCTCCAACATCTACAAACAAGGGTGTTGATGGAAGCAGCACAGCTGATGTTTCTTTCCTGGATGACGTCACAGCCAAACAGGAACAGACGAGGCAAAGCTACTCTGAGGAAAAGCAGAGAGAGCAGAAGGTTAGAGATTGAACTAACAGATTCTGCAGAATAGGAGAACAGAGAGAGAATGAAGCAGAATGATGAAATGGGGGTCCCTATGTCCTCCAGCAGTCTAAGCCTATAGCAGCATAACTATAGAGATAGCTCAGGATAACCTGAGCCACCGTAACTATAAGCTTTATCAAAAAGGAAAGTTTTAAGCCTAGTCTTAAAAGTAGACAGGGTGTCTGCCTCACGGACTAAAACTGGTAGATGGTTCCACAGGAGAGGAGCCTGATAACTAAAAGATCTGCCTCCCATTCTACTTTTAGAAATTCTAGGAACCACTAGTAAACCTGCAGATTGAGAGCGAAGTGCTCTGTTAGGAACATAAGGAACAATCAGATCTCTGATATAAGATGGAGCTTGGCCATTTAAGGCTTTATATGTGAGAAGGAGGATTTTAAATTCTATTCTTGATTTAACAGGAAGCCAATGAAGAGAAGCCAGGATAGGCGAGATATGATCTCTCTTTTTAATTTTCATCAGAACTCTGGCTGCAGCATTTTGGATCAGCTGAAGGCTTTTAACTACAGTTTGTGGACTTCCTGATAGTAAAGAATTACAATAGTCCAGCCTTGAAGTAACAAATGCATGGACTAGTTTCTCAGCATCACCCCTGGACAGGAGATTTCTAATTTTTGCAATGTTCCTCAGATGAAAGAAGGAAATTCTAGAAACCTCTTTGATCTGGGATTTAAATGACAGGTCCTGATCAAAAATAACACCAAGATTTTTTACTTTATTATCTGAAATCAGTTTAATCCCATCCAAATGAAGTGACTGACTAATCAGCTTCTTTTTCAGAGACTCTGGTCCAAAGACTATAACTTCTGTTTTGTCTGCATTCAGAAGCAGAAAGTTAAGAGTCATCCAGGTTTTTATGTCTTCAAGACATGCTTGTAATCTATGTAATGGGTTAGCTTCATCTGGATTTATAGACAGATATAGCTGGGTATCATCAGCATAACAGTGGAAATTAATCCCATGCTGTCTAATAACTCTACCAATTGGGAGCATGTATAAAGTAAAGAGAATTGGTCCTAGCACTGATCCCTGTGGTACTCCACAGGTAACCTTTGAGTGTGTTGAAGATCTATCATTAACATAAACAAACTGAATTCGATCAGATAGATCAGATTTAAACCAGTCTAGTGCTGTTCCTTTAATTCCAACAAAATATTCAAGTCTTTCTAAAAGAATATTATGGTCAACTGTATCAAATGCAGCACTGAGATCCAACAGGACGAGCACAGATACAAGTCCATTATCTGAGGCCATGAGAATATCATTAGTGACTTTCACCAGAGCTGTTTCAGTGCTATGATGAGCTCTAAAGCCAGACTGAAACTCTTCAAAAAGTTCATTATGGTGTAAGTGGTCGCAAACTTGTTTGGCAACTACTTTCTCAAGAATTTTGGATAAGAAAGGAAGATTGGATATAGGTCTATAATTAACCAAGTCATCTGGGTCAAGAGACGGTTTCTTAAGCAGAGGTTTAATTACAGCAACCTTAAAAGCTTTAGGTACATATCCCTGTAACAGAGATAGATTAATCACATCTAAAATGGAGGAGGAGATCAAAGGGAATACCTCCTTAAATAACCTGGTTGGAACTGGATCTAACATACAAGTTGAAGGCCTAGATGAAGACAATAATTTTGCTAATTCAGAAAGTTCAACTGGATCAAAGCAGTCTAAACCCGGTTCAGATTCCATGACTACCTCAGGTACAATCGCGGATAGAGGAGTGCTTATGATCTTATTTTTAATAAGATCAATCTTATTTATAAAGAATCCCATAAAATCATTGCTGCTAAGAGCAGGTGGAATGGACGGTTCAACAGAGCTATGGCTCTGGGTGAGTTTGGCAACTGTATTAAAAAGAAATCTAGGATTATTCTTATTCTCCTCTATTAATGAGGAGAAGTATGCTGCTCTTGCTTTACAAAGGGTCCTCTTATACAGCAGTAAACCATTTTTCCAGACTAGGAAGGACTCTCGCAGGCCTGTGGAGCGATATTTTCTCTCCAGTTTCCTAGCATTTTGCTTCAAAGTACGCAGCTCTGCATTAAACCAAGGAGCAAGCTTTCTATTTTTAACGGTTTTCATTTTCAAAGGAGCTGCGTTGTCTAAGGCAGTACGCAGAGAACTAGCAACCCCATCAACAAAATCATCAACCTGTGAAGGGGAATAAGCTATGCTTTTGCACTCTGCAGTACTGCTCAGCGACACAGAGGAGAGAGAAGGTGAAGCCGATTCTTTAAAATTTATAACTGCACTATCTGATAAAGATCTACTAAAATTGAACCTTCTTTTGGGGGAGGAGAACTCTGTTAAAGTAATCCTGAAGGTTATTAGAAAGTGGTCAGAGAGGACAGGGTTGTGAGGAAATACTGTTATTTCTTCACATTCTATGCCGTATGTCAGCACAAGATCCAAAGTATGAAGATGAGAATGCGTGGGACTATTCACATTTTGAACAAAGCCAATAGTGTCTAAGATAGCATTAAAGGCTGCTCTTAAGCTATCGCCTTCAATGTCAGCATGGATGTTAAAATCTCCCACTATGATGACCCTGTCAGTATTTAATACCAAATCAGAAAGGAACTCTGAAAACTCATCTAAAAATTCAGAGTAAGGACCTGGCGGACGATACAAAGTTACAAAAAGAAGAGGTTTTCTTGCCTTGAAATTTGGATGAGGGAAATTAAGGGTTAAATGTTCAAAAGAGTTGTAGGTATTAACTGTTTTGGGAGTAATCAGTAAGTCAGACTGGAAGATTGTTGCTACTCCTCCTCCTCGCCCAGAACTTCTGGGTATGTGAAAATTTAAATAGCTTGAAGGAGTTGCCTCATTTGTGCTCACATAATCCTCTTGCTGCAGCCAGGTTTCTGTAAGGCAAAACAAGTCAATGTGATTATCACAAATCAAGTCATTAACTAGCAGACTTTTAGAGGAAAGCGATCTTATGTTAAACAGACCGCATTTAATTGTTTTAACTTTTTCCCCACTTGGAGTTATTTTGATTTTAATTAGATTATCATGATTTACTCCTTTGGGAATCTTTGCTAATTTATTAGATTTTGGTCGTGGGCAAGACACTGTCTGGATGGAGTAAAGAGTGGGTAACAGTAGAGAAGCTGCAGAGATGTGTGTTAAACTACAACTCTGCTTCCTGGTCTGCACCCTGGGTGGTCAGGGTTTTGAATGGTCTTTTTAATGAGGAATTATTAAAAGAAAAACAGGAAAGTAGTCTTTAAGGTGCAAATGTTTTTTAATTTTAATAATTTTTTCCATTTGAAATTCCATTTCAGTACATATGCCGTTTTAGATTTGCTTTGGATGTTACTGAAGTGCGGATTTTTTTACTGAAAGCCGGCGGGCAAAGTTTGCAGAGAAATGTAAGATTGTTGCCATCATCCTCACCGACCACCTGGTCATAAACCTGTTTTAAGTGATCATACTGCTGCTTTGTCGCCTCCACGGTAGCCTCCATGCTGCTGTGGCTTCCACGCTGCATTTTGTTTTGATGACGCACGCGGCTGTAGGCTACGAAGCTGGTAGCTGGTGTTGCCAGATTGGGTGTTTTCCCCGCTACATATTAAGGCCTGTTTACGGTGTGATTTAGCCGGGGTTTCGCCTGGAGGGCTCTATAGAAATCTGGCAACCTATTGAACGGAGTTGAACTGAGAGAGCGTGCCGTTCACAGACACCAGAATGAACAAGTTCACAATAACCTTCATCAGGCAGTAATGCAGTACGTTCAGTTCACGTTCGCTCAAAATATGAACGAGTTCATGAACTTTCGTTCAATGAACGCGTTCAGGCACAACACTGTTGACAGTGTCGTTTCTAAGTCACCAATATAGTGCTACTTGGTCCCAATGGAATTTCCCATTGGGAACCTACTAGGGATGGAACGGTTTATGAAAACCGTCCTAACCGTTCGGTTCGACTGTCTCGGTTTGGTTCGCGCGCTGCTCCTTTTTCTCATAGGCGAAGCGTGTACACTCCAGAGCAGAAGGTGGCGGTACTGCGACCAAAGCCAGCCTACAGTAGTAAACAAGAAGAAGCGAAGCAGCGTAGCCGGGTGTAGCAGAAAAAAATCAGTTGTTGTGGAGAATTGTGTGGGTATGGCGAGTTGGAAGACGCGCCAGCAGCACTTTATAGGTCTGCTGTATGGGACCGCTTTGCATTTAGAGTGACCTACGATGACGGCGGAAAGAAAGTTGTGGATAAAAGTGCAACATGGTAAAATGGTAAATGGCATGTACTTATATAGCGCCTTTTTTCAAGTCAGGAGACCTGACCAAAGCACTGTACAATACACTCATTCACCCATTCACGGACACACTCACACACTGATGGTGGCAAGCTACAATGTAGCCTCAGCTGCCCTGGGGCTCACTGACAGAAGCGGGGCTGCCGTACACTGGCGCCACCGGGCCCTCTTACCACCATCAGTAGAAAATGCGGGTGAAGTGTCTTGCCCAAGGACACAACGACAATGAAAGTCAGGCTTGAACCGTGAACCCTTCAATTTCAGGGCAAACTCCTACATCCAACGCCACTGTCGCAACAGTGTACAAGCATTGTGCAACACTTTTTGTTTATGCTAACGGCAACACGACCAACATGTCAGGCTAACAATCAACATATATCGAACCGAAAACCGTGATCACGAAACCGTGAACCGAACCGAACTGTGGATTTTGTGAACTGTTCCACCCCTAGAACCTACTAGCACTAAGTTGCTAACTGGTTGGCAAGATGCTTCTGACAAACCGGCCACAACCAAACATGCTTGCGAACCTTTCTCCACAATAATCCCGCCCCCTTGATAAATGACCAATCACATTCACTTTATTCGCTCGTGTAAAGTCGGGCACCACTCAGGAGAATTCAGAAATGCAACCTTTGGAAAAGTCGCTTCCCTATGACTTTAATAGTTGTTACCGTAAAAACTCAACATTGAAAGTTATTATGAAAAACCTTTTAGTTATAACTGTATTTGTGTGACTGATGCAATGATTCTGCTGCTATAAAAGATGAATTTATTTCAAAGGTATTTTACCAGTAATAGGAAGAAATGAGGAGTTGATTGAAAGAGTTCACCTGTTCTCCAGCTGCAGGTCCAAACTCTCTGGATTGTCGGACTCTTCGGGGCCAGACGCCCCTCTACCTGGCAGTAGAACAGGGTCTGATTGAAAACGCCTCATTCCTCATGGAACATGGAGCTCAGCCGGACTGCCAGGACCAAGACAAGGACGCCCCGCTGTTTGTAGGTGGGCTGGTCTACATGTCATCAAGCAGCATTTCTGTTTGCTAAGATCACAAAAAAGAAAATATTAAATATATTTTATAATTGGATATATATTTATTTTTATATTTATTTATATTATTTATTTATATATATTATTTATTTATCCATTAAGTTATTGACTTAATTGAAAGATCCTAAACTTTACCTTTGTTGGGTTGAAGTATTTTCAGCTGCAGGATAGTCCTTATAATGGTGTCTTGGCAGTGATCTATGATGGTGAATTAGGGCCATTCAAAGACGGGGGGAAAAAATGGAATTTACATTTTTGAGTTAAATTTGGCATATTTAAGAAACTTGAGTAAAAACACACAAATGTATGAAATTAAAACATACATGCATAAGAGAGAAAGTAGCAAATTTGCAAGATTTAAATGTGTAAATTTGGGGAACAATTAAAGATTATAATTCACATTCAAATATGTTACATGAAGCACATGCAAATGCATCATTAATTGGGGGCTTTACCAATGGAATGAAACCGTACAATGGCCTCCTCGTTAGTTTTTTAAAGTAAAAATTAACGATGCAATAAATTTTCATCAAGCATTATAATCTTGTAATTTGTTTTTCTTTTACACGTAAATTTTCTTGTTTATTCTCATAAATATGCCACTTTAAAGTAAAATAAAAATAAAATTTCTTTCTTTTTTTTCCCCGTCTGTGAATGGCCGTAATACGCTGTCATGGTGATCAATGTGCATGGACTGGTAGGCACCAGAACCAGTTCATGAAGAAAGGCTATTGCTGACTGGCACCACCCGATCCGTGCAAGCAGATATTCATCCAGGTCTCCATAAATAATGTAATTATGGTACTAAAAGTACTTATTTTTATCCTTATCACTAAAGAATACATTTAAACAGCTTCTCTGACGTCATCATGGGACATGCTCAGAGCAGTCCAGCAAAATCTGATTAAACCCAGTTTATAATTTTTTTCCAGTTGTTTCTTTCTTTGGATTACGCCTAATATATTCCATAATCTAAAAAGTCAAAAAGACTAGATTTATGTTTAAATCCAAAGCCTAAAAAGTTAGCTCCTGGAAGTAGCGTAGCATCCCATTTCCGGTGCAGATCGGGAACAGAAGATAAATCAGAAAGGATTTTAATCCATTGATTTTCTCAGGAACTACTGTAGGATTTGTCCTTTCCTGTGTTTATCGCCACCAGGGGGCGTATTTCATTTTAAGTTCTGATTGTTTGATGGGGGTGGGGTTATTTAAGGTCAACCATGATTCTGTTCAGCTGTCATTAATGAGAGGAGGCAACAGTTTTCTATGGTGTTTGGTTCAGATCAATGTCAGATTTATGTATTTATCTAAAAGGCAAGTAGTAAAACTATGGACATTGTTGTTACATGAAATGACTTTATTTTAAGTCGAACTAAATATCGGCATTATAATCTTTATTAAGCGCAAGTAAAACCGAAGCCTTTCAGGAATAACAAGCAGTAGCCTAAAATATAGGATTTTAGCCGCTTCTAATACATTATTAACCTTTAACACAATATAGTTTAGCAGGCTTAGTATTTTTAAGGAGGGAAAATGTAAAATAGGTATTTTTTACAAATTAAAATTGAGGGTAAACCTGATTTATATCTGCTTACGCAAATGAGCCATTGGTATGGATCGTGTTTCCGGGACCGATCAGATAGTGACAAGAACAGCTCAGTCCGCCACCTACTTGGTGGGAGGAGTCAGACTTTTAGCCATCTCCTTTTATTTATTAAGAATTCAAATGTCAAATAATCAGGGCATTCTACTAAAGAGTATCACTGCTGCCACCCTCTGGTTTGGAGGGAAAATGCCTGGGCTGGACATTGATTAGCCACCTTCTAACTCCGCCTCTAAGCCTAAGGCTAAGGTTAAATGATGCAAATTTTCCGCAGAAACATCTATTTCGAGAATAAAGTCGTTATATTGCAAGAAACAAGTTGTATTTTCTAACAACTCTTCCCAGAAGCCCTTTCTTCCCTAAAATGTGGAGCATCATGTGAAGTTCTACTTTAGCATCGGTTTGACAAATCAGGAAATCTTTTAGCAGCAGCATCAAACTGGGCAGCATGTCAAAGTGGACTCTGGTTGCTGATTGGTGGAGCTGGTCTGACGTCATCTGCTGGGCGGAGCTCCAAGCTTTCTTTCTGAAACGGGTTGTTGAATGATGACTTTATTCTCGTAATTTTATGACTTTATTCTCGAAATAAAAAAACAAAAAGGTTCTCTAGCCTGGCCCTAATACTCTGTCGTATTTCAGAAACCAATGACATTTTATGACTTTATTCTTGTGGTGTTACGACTTTATTCCCGTAATTTTACAACTTTATTCAAAAAATAAAAAATAAAAAAAATCTCTAGCCTGGCTCTAATATTCTGTCTTACATTTATTTAGAAAATAATAGAAAATTCCTTTATTGTCCCACAGGGGAAATTTAGTTGTAAGAGCAGCAAAGCGACAGGCAATCTAAAAGGGTATAGACATCAAAAGGTTTATGTGAAAAAAACAGAATAAATGGAAAAATAAAAGGTTAAAATAAAAGTACAACTACTGTACAGTAATAGCAGAAAGATGTTAAAAGTAAAAGAAGCTTAAATAATCCGTAAACTAAGTATAGAAAAAGCAGCAACAGTATAAAGGGTCGGTCAGAAAAGCCCAGGTCTGTTTCCAGCCCATCTCTGTGTTTGTCCTCAGCCATCCGCTCAGGCCGGGCCGACCTGGTGAAGCTGCTGCTCCTCCGCGGCTCCAGTGTGCACCAGGCGGGCTGCCACGGTCGCCGCCCCCTCCACGAGGCGGCGCGGGTGGGCAACGTGGAGCTGGTGAAACTTCTGCTGGAGGCCGGGGCACGGCCGGACCCACGCAGCAACTACGGCTTCACGCCGCTGGCCCTGGCAGCTCAGGGAGGACACCAGGAGGTGGCAGAGATCCTCCTGAGGAAAGGTGAGGTGCTGTCATTAGACTGTAGGCAGTGATGGGACGAGACTAAATGTACCAGGGGAGCCAGGGTGGGGTCTGCCTCATTCATAGGGGCAAAGGGCAAAATAATAACACACATGAAACTAGGGGGAATGCATTGTTTAGCATATGAAGTATAATAATTGAACCAAAAAGCCAAGCTTGCTTACCTCAGATCTGTTCAAAACTTCAAGTTATCCTGCACACAGACAGACACACAAAAACTCGCCTAAAAACAACCTCCTTGGCGGAAGGTTATCAGTGCATTTGGCCTTAATTTGAACAGGTAGACAAGATGATCTGCCAAATAAATTATGGTATTTTATGGAAGAAAAACAGTCTCTTTGGAATCTGCCTTTTAAACACTGAATTTTTTTACACACTGAATTCCTTACGCTGAAGTTTTATCTGGTGAAAATTCAGCAGCAAAAAATGTGCGAACTCCAAAGTAAAAACTATTTACTTTGGCCTTTTTGGAAACACAGGAAGGA
Organism: Cyprinodon tularosa; assembly: GCF_016077235.1. NCBI lineage: Eukaryota > Metazoa > Chordata > Actinopteri > Cyprinodontiformes > Cyprinodontidae > Cyprinodon > Cyprinodon tularosa. Next base: position 243,294 of record NW_024038354.1, read on the forward strand.
GCAATCAGCTAAGTGAGCTTAGTGCTTGGAAAAAATCTTTCATTCCTTTAGAGACAGCATGAAAAGTCAGCTGAGTACAAAACATAGAGAGGAAAACAAGAAGAAAAGGGACAAGAAGAGAGGGACGTAACCTAGAACAGATAATGGATGTCTATTCTATTAACATTTCTCTATCTGGATAATGGGTCTGTTTCATGTGTTGTCTTCTCAATTCAGAGGGACCCCTGCCTGTCTTTGCCTAGGGCCCCAAATTTCCTAAATCTGCCCCTGCATGCACAGAGAGAAGAAACAAACTCCATAGAGAAAGGATTTAAACAGTGCTTCCAAATGCACCAAAATATCACTTTCTTTCTTTTTTTTTTTTACAAATATTTCTTGTTCCTTTGTGTAATTTCCAAATGTCTTCACCTCCTCTCTGCCTTCTAAAACAATTCTAAGCTAAAGGATAGATGCAGATGGATACAAGAGCCGTTCATTTCAGTAATAGAGCCTAAATACAAGGCAATGAAATAATTATTCAGCCATTCTTTGTATTAAGCGTCCATCTTTGGATCAGATCGTGCTCTATGTGTTGAACTCCTTTGTGAAAGTAAAAACATCTGTGATCTCAGCAACTCCTCTCTTAAGGGGAATTGGAGCGGTTCTAGACAGGGGCCAACGGGGGCCAGTGCCCCTGTAGATCATGTCCTGGCCCCTGTACTGAAGACATAATACTAAAAGAAATTCTAATGATGATCTGCGCTTGAACAGACATGGTTACTGATAGGTCCTTTGGATCTATTTCATTTTACTGATTATTGAAAATCAATAAGGTGACAGCTTCTGTGGTACTGAGATAGGATCCCAGTTTTCCATCTGCTAAATGTTTGTTTTCAAACAAAACAATAAAAATACAGCTGAATTTATCAGTTTTTCTTTAGTTTGAATTCAGATTTTATAGAAAACTGTAATTTTAACTTGAATTATGTCAAAAATATGTAAATTATGAATGTTCATTGACCTAATAAGGCATAGAATTTTAATTAAACCTAATTGAATAGAAATTTCCCTTCATGCAGCTCTATTAATATATTTGAATGACTTGCCCTGTTTTTTATTTCATGCTTTTCTTATCCCATAAAAACACGCTGGCCCCCTCATGGCCCCCTGGTACATTTGGTCTAGAACCGCCACTGAGGTGAATATTGGAATTTCAGCGACACTTTGCTTGCTGGAGCACGCCACGCCTCTTAGAAGCACATTGTTAGAAAGCTAGAAGTAAAATCTGGTCCTTCCTGCAGGAGCAGACATCTTCTCTCAGGCGGACGATGAGGCCTCCGTTTTATACGAAGCCGCTGCTTCTGGAAACCCGTCCATCATCCGCCTGCTGCTGGAACACGGACCCGATGCCAACATCTCCAACCACACCGGACACCTGCCGATCCACCGGGCTGCACACAGGGGACATCTTCAGTGAGACTTTTCTTTTACCTCATGTGTCCTTTTATCAAACCTTTTATGCGTCCAGTTAAAACGGCAACATATGATGCATATCTAGAGGAGTGCACCTCACTCCTGTTTCAACTTTCTCCTTTTTTGTCCTTCTGAAAGAGACATATAAAAGTTTTTCATTTTGGATTTTATTGTTTACTTATAGTTTTCCACCAAACCTCTTTAAAATGCTAATTTTGTGTTGTGGCAGCTTAGGAAGGCAGAAGAGTGGCTAAAATCTTATTAATTGTAAAAATGTACGTACATTTGCACAGTTCTTTTCAACACATGGACGCCATTTTACTTTTACTTGACCTCCCTCGGTCTGAAGGGATCATTTTATGGGTTGAAGGGCACTTCCCCCTAGCTCTTAAATTATTGGGACACACTACCTTCACACCCGAGTGCTAGGGCCCAAAACGAGTCCAAGTGATAGAAATGGGACAGGGCGAAGGTTTCACAGTAAATATCAGGAATAAGGCAGAAATATTTGTAAAATAATAGAAGTCAGTAGAAAGACCTACAGATAGAGCCGCAGCGACATGTGTGCGTTTGTTTTTCCAGGTCATTGAAGCTGCTGCTGCCCGTCACCAACATGGCAAACGTAAACAACAGCGGGATCAGTCCACTTCATTCGGCGGCTGCAGAGGCACACGGCGATTGCATCAAGGCGAGCGTTTGCCTTTAATGAGATGATGTCTGTTACAAAGACTCGGTTTTACTCTCCAAACCCACCGGGTCGCTGATGTACGGAGCCCCTAAAGGGACACGGAGGGAAAGAATAAACTTTTGCGAGATCCCACAATACTTTTGCGGGATCTCGCAAAAGTATTGCGAAATCTCACAAAAAATAAACTTTTGCGAGATCCCACAATACTTTTGCGGGATCTCGCAAAAGTATTGCGAAATCTCACCAAAAATAAACTTTTGCGAGATCCCACAATACTTTTGCGGGATCTCGCAAAAGTATTGCGAAATCTCACAAAAAATAAACTTTTGCGAGATCCCACAATACTTTTGCGAGATCTCACAAAAGGATTGCAGGATCTCGCAAAAGTATTGCGAGATCTCGCAAAAAATAAACGTATACTTTTGGGAGCTTGCAAAAGTTTATTTTTTCCGAGATCTCGCAATACTTTTGTGAGATCCCGCAATACTTTTGCGAGATCCCGCAATAGTTTTGCGAGATATTGAGGGATCTCGCAAAAGTTCTTTTTTTCCCCTCCATGTCCCTTTAGGGGCTTCGTACCAATAACCTGTTTTATAGTGTTTACAACTAATAACTCAGAATGCATGAAAATTACAACGGTAAAATGTTTACCAATATAAACATGTTAGACATTGTTGGAAAGCTCAGATTCTCCACAGTTCAACCACCTAGTTCATTTTATGGACACAGTGAGCACCAAAGCGCAGTTAACACAGATATAACAGCATGTCCAAATTTAAACATGACAAAGCAGCCACAATAGCATCCCTTTGAAGGCGTTCAGAAGCCGTTTTATAAATCCAGTCTTCCATTTTTTATACTTCATTCGTCCTTAAGGGTCCACAGATTAAAGGTAATCCAGAATATTCGTAATAAAAATATTCCATGATGCAAAAAATCGCCATATAACATCCGGTTGTTGACATCAGAAAAGTTAGCTGGTCATAGCTAATGCTTAGACTCTTGTTCATATTTACTTCCTAATACTTATTTCCTCAGTTGTTTGGTGTGTTTTTTTATATCGTCATCTTACCAACAAGACAAAAGTGTCTTTGTATGACGCGATTTGAGTCAGGGACAGCCCATGAAGTCTAACAAGCGCTCCCTGCCTGTCAGCCAATGAGTAGAGCGATATTACGCCTCATAGAGTCCTGCTGTGATTGGTTCAGACCATGTGGGCTGATTAGCTTTATAGTCAATGAAAGAATAATCTGCCCTTAAGGCTGAAAAAAAATACAAGTCAGAAAAGCCACTGGGGCTTATTTTAGCTTTGCAGTTTCACTATTTTTCATAGATTTTTATGTTACTGTAAGTTTATAAATGTTATATTTTGTTATACACACTGATTCGGAGATAAAGTGGAAAATAATTGCTTCATAAATGTTTTGTGGACATCAAAATGCTTCAGTGTTATTCTATGGGTCAAATAGTTGAGTAAAAGCATTTGACACCAGAAATTCAGGTCTGAAATGTTCTGCATTTGTGGTTGACATAACAATGAGACCTGCCTTTTCTCAAGCAGGTCTTTCTTACTACTGTTCAAAAAAGATCTATTATTTTTGATAATAAAAATAAACAACATTGAGTCATGTTTGAACTGATGCAGCTTAGCCTGTGTTCTACTCACACCATTTTCATTTATATTTTCAGAAACTAGAATGTGTTGGCTTTCAAATAATGTATCTCATCTAAGATGAACTGGAAAAAGTTTGTACAGTAAATAAACCGTCCTTCTGAGATTGAGCAGAAGTTATCATGTACTGACCTGCTCATTAGGAGATCTGGGAAGCTAAAACATGTCTCCTCAAACCTCCCATCAGGCCTTGCTGGATGATGGTTATGACCCCAACTTCATGCTCCACCCTTGGATCCGCAGGAATTATGATGACGAGAGGAAGTCGGCTCTCTTCTTCGCTGTTTCCAATAATGACATGGCGTCGGCGAAGCTGCTGCTGGAGGCAGGCGCCATGCCCAACCAAGACCCTGTTAAATGTCTGCAGGTAACGCTGTGGAGGTGTCTGATGCAGAATTAACAGACCCAAGAAACTGAATCCGGGTATTAAAATGTTGGGATCTAACTAAGAAAAATTTTTATTATGTCAGATGTGGATATCATTTAGTTATGTCTGAGGTTGGAAATGGAAAGCAGCTCTATGAAGGTTATAATTATCATGAGGTGAACTCATAGTTTAAGCCCCTCCACCCCAAAATAAAAACAGTGCAACAGATTGGCGCCCCCTGAAGTTACTTAAAGGAAAAGTCCGCTCAGCAAGGAATAATCAATGGATCATTATTTATACCTAAAACTAATACATTCGCCGTGATTTCATGGATTTAGCGTTAATCTGTAAAAAAAATACAAATAATTTTCATCGCGATCACTGCACCGCACCGTGACGTAACAAACCAGTAGGTGGCAGTAGTGTTCTTTGACAAACATGGATGCCTCCAGTAAAGCACATTCACATGAAAATTACTCTGAATTAAAAACACTGATGATTTATTGAACAGGATGGAATCATTTCAGATTTAAAGAACTTTCAGAAGTTTGAATTCTGAATATGAGCGAACTTTTTCTTTAAAGGGTTTGTTTTAGTGATGGAGGATTTCATGTCCTGTGTCATTTGTTAGGTTAACACGACTCAGTGACAATAATTTCCACACTTTTTCTGATCGCTAGAGATTAATTTTTAGCTCAACATGAGAAAAAAGCGTGAGGATGACGAGTGTGTAATTGATTTACACGACACAGCTGAAATATGGATATTGGCAAAAGCTATTTGTAATCTTTCCTGTTCATTCTGGCTATGATTTTCCTGACTTGTAATTGTTTTTTCTGCATGTGTGAGGTGAAAGTTGTTTGTATTGTTTCAGAGAATAAGAATGCGGCCCTGGCCCATTTAATCATGAGGGAGAGTTTATTCAACATTTTACTGTTTTTATGTTTCACTGTTTTTGTATGTGGAGACCTTCACAGCTCTTTGTGGAATTTGTAGAGTTATTATTGTTTTTTTTTAAAGGTTGCACTGCGACTAGGCAACTACGATCTGATCAACTTGTTGCTGCGGTACGGAGCCAATGTGAACTACTACAGCCGAATCAACGCCACGCATTTCCCCTCGGCGCTGCAATCCGCTTTCAAAGACGAGGTAGCTGGAGAAAAATGATACCAACTGAATGTGGTTTTCTTTCACAAACTGCGTTTTTTTTTTTTTTTTTTATGTCCGTCAGGTTATTCTCAGGATGCTGTGTCACTATGGTTACGACGTAGAACGCTGCTTCGATTGTACCTACGGCAACAGCACCCACATTCCTAAGGACTACGAAGGATGGACCTGTTCTGTGATCAAAGACACTTTGGTAACAAAAAATTGATATAAATTTCAGTTTATCACAGGCTGGAATCATCAGGGATGAGCTTTGATGACTTACCATTAATGGATTTCCTGATTTTAATCCTTAAAGCAACACTGTGATCTAGGCAGGGGCAGATTTAGGAAATCTAGGGCCCTAGGCAAAGACAGGCAGGGGGCCCTCTGAACTGAGAAGACATCACATAGAACAGCCCCATTCTCCAGATAGAGAAATGTTAATAGAATAGACATCCATTATCTGTTCTAGGTTGTGTCCCTCTCTTCTTGTCCCTTTTCTTCTTGTTTTCCTCTCTATGTTTTGTACTCAGCTGACTTTTCATGCTATCTCTAAAGGAATGAAAGATTTTTTCCAAGCACTAAGCTCACTTAGCTGATTGCTCCTTCCTGTGTTTCCAAAAAGGCCAAAGTAAATAACCCAGTCCTTCTTTTCACTGTAGACAAGCCATGATCTGCTTATCTGTTCTCCATTTTTCATTTGGATGAAATAATAGCTGCATGAATCATGACAGCAGACAAGATAGAGGAGAGCAGGAGGCGGGGTTACCAATCTACTTGCTCTGGAGAGCAGAGTTCGCTGCTTTTAGATGTTGTCTCCAAAGTCTCCAGTAGCAGAAAAAAGTCTCTAGATTTGGCGCTAGGAGTTTTTTTAGGAATCAAAGTGCTAGAGGGGTCTGAAAAGAGGCTAAATACAGGTGCTGGTCATAAAATTAGAATATCATGAAAAAGTAGATTGATTTCAGTAATTCCATTTAAAAAGTGAAACTTGTATATTATATTCATACATTACATACAAACTCATATATTTCAGATGTTTATTTTGTTTAATTTTGATGATTACAAATGACAACAAATGAAAATCTCAAATTCATCATATCAGAAAATTAGAATATTACTGAAGACCAATAAAAACAAAGGATTTATAGAAATGTTGGCCAACTGAAAAGTATGAACATGAAAAGTATGAGCATGTACAGCACTCAGTATTTAGTTGGGCCTCCTTTGGCCTGTATTACTGCAGCAATGCGGCGTGGCATGGAGTCGATCAGTCTGTGGCACTGCTCAGGTGTTATGATAGCCCAGGTTGCTCTAATAGTGGCTTTTAGCTCTTCTGAATTGTTGGGTCTGGTGTATTGCATCTTCTTCTTCACAATACCCCATAGATTTTCTATGGGGTTAAGGTCAGGAGAGTTTGCTGGCCAATTAAGAACAGGGATACCATGGTCCTTCAACCAGGTACTGGTAGCTTTGGCACTGTGTGCAGGTGCCAAGTCCTGTTGGAAAATGAAATCTGCATCTCCAAAAAGTTGGTCAGCTGCAGGAAGCATGAAGTGCTCTAAAACTTCCTGGTATGTGGCTGCGTTGACCCTGGACCTCAGAAAACACAATGGACCAACACCAGCAGATGACATGGCACCCCAAACCATCACTGACTGTGGAAACTTTACACTGGACTTCAAGCAACGTGGATGAAGTGCCTCTCTTCTTTTCCTCCAGACTCTGGGACCTTGATTTCCAAAGGAAATGCAAAATTTACTTTCATCAGAGAACATGACTTTGGACCACTCACCAGCAGTCCAGTCCTGTTTCTCTTTAGCCCAGGCAAGACGCTTCTGACGCTGTCTGTGGTTCAAGAGTGGCTTGACACAAGGAATGCGACAGCAGAAACCCATGTCTTTCATACGTCTGTGTGTGGTGGTTCTTGAAGCACTCACTCCAGCTGCAGTCCACTCTTTGTGAATCTCCCCCACATTTTTGAAGGGGTTTTGTTTCACAATCCTCTCCAGGGTGCGGTTATCTCTCTTGCTTGTACACTTTTTTCGACCACATCTTTTCCTTCCCTTCGCCTCTCTATTAATGTGCTTGGACACTGAGCTCTGTGAACAGCCAGCCTCTTTAGCGATGACCTTTTGTGTCTTGCCCTCCTTGTGCAAGGTGTCGATGGTCGTCTTTTGGACAACTGTCAAGTCAGCAGTCTTCCCCATGATTGTGTAGCCTATAGAACTAGACTGAAAGACCATTTAAAGGCTTTTGCAGGTGGTTTGAGTTAATTAGCTGATTAGAGTGTGGCACCAGGGGCCATCAATTTTGAACCTTTTCACAATATTCTAATTTTCTGATATGATGAATTTGAGATTTTCATTTGTTGTCATTTGTAATCATCAAAATTAAACAAAATAAACATCTGAAATATATGAGTTTGTATGTAATGTATGAATATAATATACAAGTTTCACTTTTTAAATGGAATTACTGAAATCAATCTACTTTTTCATGATATTCTAATTTTATGACCAGCACCTGTATAGCGACTAAAGCGCTAAGTTGGCAACACTGCTCTTTGCATGGTTTGTTTTCAAATGGTTTGCTGCTGTCTGTTTGGACCTTTCTGAACATGTGCAGCAAATGGACTGATCCAATATGGTGGACACTGAAGGGGGGGGCTGAGACACACTTAATGTTATCAGCGTTCTGATGGCATTTTAGCCAAAGGATTTTATCAAAAACAGAATTAATGTGCAAAAATAAGGAATAGTTGTATTAACCACACATGGAAACAGAGTTTTAGAAAGAATCGTCCATTTTTACCTTTTTTATGCTTATTTTCCACAGTTTATTTTACAGAAAGACGATGTTTTACCTGCACACAACCACCTGTTTTGATGCACAGATTCACATGATGATGATTTTCACATTAAGAGTAATGTTTCTCTGTCAGTGCAGTTCTGTGAGGTCATCACCGTCAACTGGCTGAAACACCTGTCCGGCAGCGTGGTTCGTGTGCTGATGGATTACGTCGACCACGTGACCTTTTGCTCCAAACTGAAGGTGGTTCTGATGGAGCAGAAGCAGTGGTCTGATATCTGCAGACTACAAGGTGACCGAACTTTAGCAGTGAGCTGAGAAAGGAGAAAGAAATCACGGATCTGATCCCTTTTCTCCGTCCCCAGAAAACACGCGGTGCCTGCAGCATCTCTGTCGCCTGAGGATCCGTCGATGCCTGGGCCGTCTCCGCCTCCGATCGCCCACCTTCATGAGCTTTTTGCCTCTGCCGGAGCGACTGAAGGACTTCATCCTCTACAGGGAATACGACCTGCTGCCCAAACAGAGAAGCAGCTATTAATGAAAAAGAGTGTTTTTGATCTTTGGTAAAGCCTACTAACACAAAGTGCTGCAAAAACTTAAAATCTAAATAAGTATTTTTTCTTAAAATACGTGCATTTTGTCTTGAAATGAGGAGGTAAGTGAGACACTTTGCCAATAGAACATGATTTCCATTTAAAATAAAAGTAACAGCATGGTCTTATTACAAGTGCATATAATCTAATTATTTTATTTTAAGAGTAAAAATACTCTGTTGGCGAATCGTCCCATTAACCTAATAAAGTTGAGAGTAAATACTATTGATTTAGTAAATTTGTACTTATTTCTAGATATTTTTTGCAGTGCAGTTCTGCAGGGGTGCATGAGCTACAAATACAAATCTGAATAGTGTGGCATGCATTTACCTTGATGAACCTAAAGTTAATCCAGAGCTAAAGCTACCATCTGTGTGGAATTTAATCTGTTTAGATAAAACTGCTCTGTTTCTGCAGAGATTCCTAAAACAGCATTGCTCCTAAATACCTAAATTAAATAAAAATGTAAAAAAAACAAAAAAAAACTTTTCATGTTCTTCTTTTATTCCTATTTAATTTTTAATTATTACCTTTGTTTTACAAAAGAATGTTAAATAAATCAACATTACATTTTTTTTTTCCAAAGTATTCGCTTAATTTGAGGCATATTACAAAAATGTTGCCAGGAAAAGTATTTTTTTTTTTTTTTTTTCCAACACATTCGTGCTGAGTTTGAATCCAGCGGTTGCGTCCTATGAAGGCCACATTCATCGGCTGATTACGTCCTAGCGCGGCGCCGAAGTCCGTTGGGATTGGAAGTCTCCTCGTCATGCATCCTTCTTTTCCCCGTTTTGTAGGACAGGTCTGCTCCGTGATCAGAGACAAAAGGAAAATGGCGCCAAACAGTGGTGAATTCTGGAAGTGCAATTTTGAATGGCTACTAGTGTAGTGTTGAAAGAAAGGAGACATAAAGTTTCCCAGTCGACCTTTTAATAAAGAGGCGTTACCAGCGCACACAGAAATATGTTCAAGTACTCCAGGATCTGAGAGGTTCTACTGCAGACAGTAATGAACAAATACAAGTTTTAAAGTGAGCATAAACACCACTGGGTCCCTGTAGAGGATTTATTGAAGAGATTATTCATTTGACTGCAAATCCTGATGATTTAAAATCTGAGTCAAACATTTCCTTCGATTAACTGGGAACAAACCGATCCCATACAGTTGGTTTCCTAAAACTTTCAGAGAAAACCAAAATAATTAAGGGATTAAAAGTGAGGCGTGTCCAGGGTAACTGCTTTTTAGTGTTTGTCAGCAGGGAGTGAGAGATTATTCTGCATTTAGACTTAATCCACCGTGTTTTGTTCTGGTCCAGTTCAACCCGTTCCTCTGAGCAGCAGGTACACAGCAGAGACGGTAACGGCGGCGGCGGTGTAGGCGAACACGGCGTTATAAGCCGTGTTTATCTGGATTCTTTCTCCCAGCGTCCTCTTGGTGTCCTCCAGCCCTGCCAGCACCGCCTCAGACCCCCGCCGCTCCTCTGGTTCTGCTCTCTGCGGGCTGCCGGCTGGTGTTCGGGTCAGCGCTGCGGTCTGTGGTTCCGTCTCCAGCAGCTTCCTCACCGTCAGCATTTCGCCCTCGACTTTACCGACGCCCTGCTGGAGCCGCCCCAGCTGGGCCGGCAGGGTCTCCAGCACAGACTCCATCTTCTGGTTGTGGACCCGAAGGTCCTGTAAGGCAGAAAGAGAAGGTGGAGCTGAAGTTGGCTCTTCTGTCCTCTGGGGGGCGCCCTTCCTCTGTGTTAAGGCGTCAGCCAGAGTGACCCGGAGGCTGTCGATGAGCAGCCGCAGCTCGTCCTGCTGGGAGCGATGGTTCCCAGCCTGGACTTTAAGGGCCTCCTGGAGGCTTTCTGGACCTTTCTGAGCCTCCAGAAGAAGATTCTTCAACTCCTGCAGACAAAAGGATAGAATCCACTAAATGACTGGGTCAATATTATTCATTTAGGCTCAAATAGATACTGAAGATATTCGTTCAAACGTCTGAATGTGTCTGCATATTTAGGAGGCTTGGTTTCCATCAATGGAGCCCTAATTTATGGTTTTTATTATATTTTGAATGAAAATGCCACCTTAACTCTGACAGGGAATCAGTGGAGGCTGCTAAAGATCAGAGCGATGGCAAGAGGCCATCCAACCAGAGGTTAGGATCTAATCCCCAGCAGACAATCATCATCTATAGACCAGAATTAATTTTATATATATATATATATATATATATATATATATATATATATACACACTACCGTTCAAAAGTTTGGGGTCACATTGAAATGTCCTTATTTTTGAAGGCAAAGCTCTGTACTTTTCAATGAAGATAACTTTAAACTAGTCTTAACTTTAAAGAAATACACTCTATACATAGCTAATGTGGTAAATGACTATTCTAGCTGCAAATGTCTGGTTTTTGGTGCAATATCTCCATAGGTGTATAGAGGCCCATTTCCAGCAACTATCACTCCAGTGTTCTAATGGTACAATGTGTTAGCTCATTGGCTCAGAAGGCTAATTGATTATTAGAAAACCCTTGTGCAATCATGTTCACACATCTGAAAACAGTTTAGCTCGTTACAGAAGCTACAAAACTGACCTTCCTTTGAGCAGATTGGGTTTCTGGAGCATCACATTTGTGAGGTCAATTAAACGCTCAAAATGGCCAGAAAAAGAGAACTTTCATCTGAAACTCCACAGTCTATTCTTGTTCTTAGAAATGAAGGCTATTCCATGAGAGAAATTGCTAAGAAATGGAAGATTTCATACAATGGTGTGTACTACTCCCTTCAGAGGACAGCACAAACAGGCTGCTGTGGGTACTATTTAATGAAGATGCCAGTTGGGGACCTGTGAGGCTCAAAACTAGAGACTCTAATGTACTTATCTTCTTGCTCGGTTGTGCAACGCGGCCTCCCACTTCTTTTTCTACTCTGGTTAGAGCCTGTTTGTGCTGTCCTCTGAAGGGAGGACAGCACAAACAGGAGGACTTTTGAACGGTAGTGTATATAATTATATACATAAAAATATACAAAATACACTTATAAAAATGTATTTTGTTTATTTTAATATGGTGTCTTTGTGCACAGGATAATGAAAAGAAAAAAAAGAAACAGATTTTAAGACGGGTTTTTTTTAAATATAAATTTTCTAAATTTTCATCTGATAAAGAGTACATTTATATAGATGTTGAAGCCAGAATGATTTGACATTTAATAATAATTTCCCTACGACCTTAAGTTCAGCAGTGATCAAATGTAAACAGTCAGAATTCTGAGAAAAAAGTCAGAATTCTGACTTTTTTACCATATTAAACTGAAATAAAATTAAAAAATCAGTTAACTTTTTTTTTTTCCCAGTGGCCCTAATCCTCTTCCTTACATTAAAGCCTAATTTATTAAACGCTGTTGCTTTAAAGTAAGCGACATTTTACCACTAGGTGGAGCTGCAGCGCACGACAAGTCCCACCTCTCTCTACCTCCACCACAGCTGGAGTTTAGCGTCCTTGAAGCTGCCAGCCGCTCCCTCATCTACCTCCTCTCCTTCTTTTAACATGTAGCCTTGTAGCTGCGCTCCAGTTGTGAACAGACTCTCCTCCGTCTGCGTTTACCTGCAGGCGGACCCGGTTGATGTACGTTGACCCCATGACCCCGATCAGTGCTCCGAGCACAGAGCCGATGATGGACCAGTTCTTGGTGCGCTCCGCTCTCGTCCTCTCCTTCTCGTGGCTCTCTCGAACCGCCGCCGAAAACAAGGCAAACTTTTCCCTCTCCAAACTCTCTGCGCTCTCGTAGGCAGTCCGGAGACGGCGTTCCTCCTGCAGTCGGGAGGAGAAAAGGCCAGCAGTTAGTGCAGCTTTTTATCCATAGGCTTTCATTTCTTCTGATTTGATTTAAACTCATACGGCCAAAACTACTGAAATAAATACATATAAAGTACTAAATAATGTCTGTATTTTAGTAATCGATTAATCTCTTGATAATTTTTTCGATTAATAATCTGACGGCAAAACGTTTCTTAAAGAAAACTTTTTATCAAATCAAACCGGTTTTTCACTTGAGGTGTTCTGGATGGAGCAGATTTACATAAGAAAAAGTTGTTTTTTTATCTTAAATGCAAAATATTAATTTTTTTTACAATCTTGGTACATGCTGGTCATGATTCTCAATCATTCAGGTCGAAGTCATTCCAAAAAAGGTAACAAATAAACCACTGGACTTTGTTTCCAAGTTTGAAGACGTTACGCTTCCCATCCAGGAAGCGTTTTCAATAAAGTGGGAAGGTGAGGTTCCAGCCGCGCTTCTTCTGCTCTGACCTGCAGCAGCTTGTGCTCCATGGTGGCCAGCTCCAGGTAGTGAGCCTCCTCCCTGGAGACTCTGTCCAGCCGGTCCCTGACCTCCTTCAGCCGGCCCTGCAGGGCCTCCAGGCTGGTGTGCGCCTCACGGACAATCCCTCTGGCCACCATGAACGCGGATTCCGCCTGAAAGAACACACATCTGTCATGCAGACGTTAAAACTTCTAATAAAACGAGATTTCTGCTGGAGTCAAACTGTTGGAGGACGACTGTTCTCGCTCTCCTGACCTCGGTGACTTTGGTTTGAGCCTCGCGGACCTCATTGAGCCCGACGAACTCCTCGTATCTCCCCCACCAGTAGTTCATAGTGGTGGTGGCGGTCTGCGCCGACCTCTGACTCCACTGCCGGCCCAGCTCTCCTGCATGCTGACAAAAGAAAAAAAACAAGGTTGCTTTTCGAAGCTAAAAGTTGCTCTGATGATCTATGCTGGATGCAGGCTGTAACCAGGACGGTGTCCAGTGGAGTGTCTTTAGTACCTGCAGGGCAGACAGGGTGCGTTCTTTCACCGCCTCAGCAGCACCCTTCTGATCAAGCGAGGGTTTAGTGGGTGGAGGAGGTGGAGATGGCGGCTCAGCGCTGTAGGATCGAACCTGAGCGGTCGTCCCTGGCAGGTAGCGCCCGGTCATGCATGAGCCTCGAGCCCAGAGCTGGATCTGAGCTCCTCTGTACCTGACAGAGTAAAACACCTTTCATTCATTAAATCAATCTATTCTAGGGGTCGGCAACCTGCGGCTCTTTAGCCCCCCCCCCCTTGTGGCACCCTGGAGCTTTTTCAAAAATTTATGAAAATACATTTTTATTCTATTTTTTATATGGTGTGCAGGTTGCAAACAAAAATTAATGTTTTCCAATGCTTTAAACATTTGTATTATAAATAAATGTAAACAATAATCTGCATCAAAGCCATAGAGATCAGTGGTCATAACTTGGAACCAGTGTGGCGCGGTGCCAGGCAAACAAAGCTGCAGGTGTGTCTCGGACCATGAATTCCAAAAGGAAAAAAAGGAGGAAAGCTGATAAGAAAAGAGGATTCAAATAGGCTGACTAATTTGCTTTCATAATCAATGCTGAACGATTGCCTGCATTTTCGCTTTGTAATGAGAGTGTGTCAAAAAAAAGAAGAAAAATTTGGAAAGGCATTTCCAGGGAAGGCTAAATCTGCAGCCCACCACCAAGCTGAGGGTGAGAGAAAAAGTGCGATTGCAGGATAAATTAGAGGAGAGCAAAGATAGATTTAAGAAGCGGATTGCATTTCCAAACTCCACTTCTGCTGCTAGTTTGGTTGCAAGGATGGAAAACCGTCCACAAATCAAACAGGTAGCGCTTTGATGCAGGTATCTGAACTTTCTTCCATTTTTCCCCAAATCCTAAAAATTTTAATGAGACCAAGGAACGATGGTGACGGAGGATGTGGGATTTCGGGGTTAGAGAGCACAGCTCTGATTAATCGCAAAACAGTTAATACCTACAACTCTTTTGAACATTTACCCCTTAACTTCCCTGATCCAAATTTCAAGGCAAGAAAACCTCTTCTTTTTGTAACTTTGTATCGTCCACCAGGTCCTTACTCTGAATTTTTAGATGAGTTTCCAGAGCTCCTTTCTGATTTGGTATTAAATACTGACAGGGTCATCATAGTGGGAGATTTTAACATCCATGCTGACATTGAAGGCGATAGCTTAAGAGCAGCCTTTAATGCTATCTTAGACACTATTGGCTTTGTTCAAAATGTGAATAGTCCCACGCATTCTCATCTTCATACTTTGGATCTTGTGCTGACATACGGCATAGAATGTGAAGAAATAACAGTATTTCCTCACAACCCTGTCCTCTCTGACCACTTTCCAATAACCTTCAGGATTACTTTAACAGAGTTCTCCTCCCCCAAAAGAAGGTTCAATTTTAGTAGATCTTTATCAGATAGTGCAGTTATAAATTTTAAAGAATCTGCTTCACCTTCTCTCTCCTCTGTGTCGCTGAGCAGTGCTGCAGAGTGCAAAAGCATAGCTTATTCCCCTTCACAGGTTGATGATTTTGTTGATGGGGTTGCTAGTTCTCTGTGTACTGCCTTAGACAACGCAGCTCCTTTGAAAATGAAAACCGTTAAAAATAGAAAGCTTGCTCCTTGGTTTAATGCAGAGCTGCGTACTTTGAAGCAAAATGCTAGGAAACTGGAGAGAAAATATCGCTCCACAGGCCTGCGAGAGTCCTTCCTAGTCTGGAAAAATGGTTTACTGCTGTATAAGAGGACCCTTTGTAAAGCAAGAGCAGCATACTTCTCCTCATTAATAGAGGAGAATAAGAATAATCCTAGATTTCTTTTTAATACAGTTGCCAAACTCACCCAGAGCCATAGCTCTGTTGAACCGTCCATTCCACCTGCTCTTAGCAGCAATGATTTTATGGGATTCTTTATAAATAAGATTGATCTTATTAAAAATAAGATCATAAGCACTCCTCTATCCGCGATTGTACCTGAGGTAGTCATGGAATCTGAACCGGGTTTAGACTGCTTTGATCCAGTTGAACTCTCTGAATTAGCAAAATTATTGTCTTCATCTAAACCTTCAACTTGTATGTTAGATCCAGTTCCAACCAGGTTATTTAAGGAGCTATTCCCTTTGATCTCCTCCTCCATTTTAGATGTGATTAATCTATCTCTGTTACAGGGATATGTACCTAAAGCTTTTAAGGTTGCTGTAGTTAAACCTCTGCTTAAGAAACCGTCTCTTGACCCAGATGACTTGGTCAATTATAGACCTATATCCAATCTTCCTTTGTTATCCAAAATTCTTGAGAAAGTAGTTGCCAAACAAGTTTGCGATCACTTACACCATAATGAACTTTTTGAAGAGTTTCAGTCTGGCTTTAGAGCTCATCATAGCACTGAAACAGCTCTGGTGAAAGTCACTAATGATATTCTCATGGCCTCAGATAATGGACTTGTATCTGTGCTCGTCCTGTTGCATCTTAGTGCTGCATTTGATACAGTTGACCATAATATTCTTTTAGAAAGACTTGAATATTTTGTTGGAATTAAAGGAACAGCACTAGACTGGTTTAAATCTGATCTATCTGATCGAATTCAGTTTGTTCATGTTAATGATAGATCTTCAACACGCTCAAAGGTTACCTGTGGAGTACCACAGGGAACAGTGCTAGGACCAATTCTCTTTAATTTATACATGCTCCCAATTGGTAGAGTTATTAGACAGCATGGGATTCATTTCCACTGTTATGCTGATGATACCCAGCTATATCTGTCTATAAATCCAGATGAAGCTAACCCATTACATAGATTACAGGCATGTCTGAAGACATAAAAACCTGGATGACTCTTAACTTTCTGCTTCTGAATGCAGACAAAACAGAAGTTATAGTTTTTGGACCAGAGTCTCTGAAAAAGAAGCTGATTAACCAGTCATTTCATTTGGATGGGATTAAACTGATTTCAGATAATAAAGTAAAACATCTTGGTGTTGTTTTTGATCAGGACCTGTCATTTAAATCCCATATCAAAGAGGTTTCTAGAATTTCCTTCTTTCATCTGAGGAACATTGCAAAAATGAGAAATCTCCTGTCCAGGGGTGATGCTGAGAAACTAGTTCATGCATTTGTTACTTCAAGGCTGGACTATTGTAATTCTTTACTATCAGGAAGTCCACAAACTGTAGTTAAAAGCCTTCAGCTGATCCAAAATGCTGCAGCCAGAGTTCTAATGAAAATTAAAAAGAGAGATCATATCTCGCCTATCCTGGCTTCTCTTCATTGGCTTCCTGTTAAATCAAGAATAGAATTTAAAATCCTTCTTCTCACATATAAAGCCTTAAATGGCCAAGCTCCATCTGATATCAGAGATCTGATTGTTCCTTATGTTCCTAACAGAGCACTTCGCTCTCAATCTCCAGGTTTACTAGTGGTTCCTAGAATTTCTAAAAGTAGAATGGGAGGCAGATCTTTTAGTCATCAGGCTCCTCTCCTGTGGAACCAACTACCAGTTTTAGTCCGTGAGGCAGACACTCTGTCTACTTTTAAGGCTACTACTACTACTTTTAAAACTTTCCTTTTTGATAAAGCTTATAGTTAGAGTGGCTCAGGTTATCCTGAGCTATCTCTATAGTTATGCTGCTATAGGCTTAGACTTTTGGAGGACATAGGGACCCCCATTTCATCATTCTGCTTCATTCTCTCTCTGTTCTCCTATTCTGCAGAATCTGTTAGTTCAATCTCTAACCTTCTGCTCTCTCTGCTTTTCCTCAGAGTAGCTTTGCCTCGTCTGTTCCTGTTTGGCTGTGACGTCATCCTGGAAAGAAACATCAGCTGTGCTGCTTCTATCAACACCCTTGTTTGTAGATGTTGGAGATCGGCCTGTTTTCCAGTGTGGTCCTGTTTCTCTGACTGTGACTAACTGGATGTGCTCTCTTCATCCTCTGACATGGGAGCTGGCTCGGAGCTCGTCTGCCTGGCTGTGTGTTTCCTGGACGGGGCCGCCTGTGGAGCTGGTTGACAGTTGCCTTTTGTATCTATGCTTCTTTTTCTATCTCTGCTTCTGTCTCCTTGAACCCCAGTCGGCCTCAGCAGATGGCAGCTCACACTGAGCCTGGTTCTGCTGGAGGTTTCTTCCTGCTAAAAGGGAGTTTTTCCTCTCCACTGTCGCTACAAGCATGCTTAGTGTGAGGGATTGTATTTGAGTCAATGCAATCAACTGGTTTTCCTTAGATAGAAAACTTTGTATCGATTTGACTGTATGATCTGGTTGAACTGTAAAGTGCCTTGAGATGACATGTGTTGTGAATTTGGCGCTATAGAAATAAACTGAATTGAATTGATGTCACTTCCTGCTTGGTTCCTCATGACTCAATAAACTCCTCCCAACAGAAACACGTCCACCATAGAAAGATTCCTTTATTGTGTTTCTATAATTTCATCAATGCAACAAAACTTAAACCGCGCAGTCAAGGTGGTGAAGCGGCGCTCGGTGAAGCGATGCGAGACGAGAGCGTTCACAACTCCTCCCTCACCTCAGGCTTCTATGTGACATTTGCTTCAGGATAAACATTTAATCATGAATGCTTATTATATTTAAGCCCATATATTCCTTTTCTATAGTGGGATAAAACACTTAGAGCCTGTGTTGCCATACGCCTCGTATATAAGGATTTTACATTTTTTACTTTATTATTATTATCTGAAATCAGTTTAATCCCATCCAAATGAAGTGACTGGCTAATCAGTTTCTTTTTCAGAGACTCTGGTCCAAAGACTATAACTTCTGTTTTGTCTGCATTCAGAAGCAGAAAGTTAAGAGTCATCCAGGTTTTTATGTCTTCAAGACATGCCTGTAATCTATGTAATGGGTTAGCTTCATCTGGATTTATAGACAGATATAGCTGGGTATCATCAGCATAACAGTGGAAATTAATCCCATGCTGTCTAATAATTCTACCAATTGGGAGCATGTATAAAGTAAAGAGAATTGGTCCTAGCACTGATCCCTGTGGTACTCCACAGGTAACCTTTGAGCGTGTTGAAGATCTATCATTAACATGAACAAACTGAATTCGATCAGATAGATAAGATTTAAACCAGTCTAGTGCTGTTCCTTTAATTCCAACAAAATATTCAAGTCTTTCTAAAAGAATATTATGGTCAACTGTATCAAATGCAGCACTAAGATCCAACAGGACGAGCACAGATACAAGTCCATTATCTGAGGCCATGAGAATATCATTAGTGACTTTCACCAGAGCTGTTTCAGTGCTATGATGAGCTCTAAAGCCAGACTGAAACTCTTCAAAAAGTTCATTATGGTGGAAGTGATCGCAAACTTGTTTGGCAACTACTTTCTCAAGAATTTTGGATAAGAAAGGAAGATTGGATATAGGTCTATAATTGACCAAGTCATCTGGGTCAAGAGACGGTTTCTTAAGCAGAGGTTTAATTACAGCAACCATTTTTGCGGCTCCAGACAGATCTCTTTTTTTTTTTTTTGTCCAATATGGCTCTTTGAGCAGTTTGGGTTGCCGACCCCTGGTCTATTCTAAAAGCAGTCATGTCCAAATTAGGGCAGCAACTAATTCATTATTTTGCAAATTGATTAATCTGCCGATTATGTTTTTGATTAATAATCAGACAGCAAAACGTTCCTTAAAGAAGGTTTTTTTTAGTAACTAAACCAAGTAAACCTGAAACTTATCAACTTGAGGAATTCTGGATAAAACGGACAGATTAAAACTTTTTTTTTCTTAAATGCAAAATGTTGATATGTTTCTTTACAATCTTGTGTTTTTTTTACAGTCTCTATACTTCAGTTAACAATTAATCGATTACTAAATTAGTTAATGATTATTTCAGTACTGGATTAATCTGATTGTTTCTGCCCTAGTCCAAATGTTTTTGCACAAACAGGCTCTAACCAGAGTAGAAAAAGAAGTGGGAGGCCGCGTTGCACAACCGAGCAAGAAGATAAGTACATTAGAGTCTCTAGTTTTGAGCCTCACAGGTCCCCAACTGGCATCTTCATTAAATAGTACCCACAGTAGCCTGTTTGTGCTGTGCTCTGAAGGGAGTAGTACACACCATTGTAGGAAATCTTCTATTTCTTAGCAATTTCTCACATGGAATAGCCTTCATTTCTAAGAACAAGAATAGACTGTCGAGTTTCAGATAAAAAATTATCTTTTTCTGGCCATTTTGAGCGTTTAATTGACCCCACAAATGTGATGCTCCAGAAACTCAATCTGCTCAAAGGAAGGTCAGTTTTGTAGATTCTGTAACGAGCTAAACTGTTTTCAGATGTGTGAACATGATTGCACAAGGGTTTTCTAATCATCAATTAGCCTTCTGAGCCAATGAGCAAACACATTGTACCATTAGAACACTGGAGTTATAGTTGCTGGAAATGGGCCTCTATACACCTATGTAGATATTGCACCAAAAACCAGACATTTGCAGCTAGAATAGTCATTTACCACATTAGCAATGTATAGAGTGTATTTCTTTAAAGTTAAGACTAGTTTAAAGTTATCTTCATTGAAAAGTACAGTGCTTTTCCTTAAAAAATAATATATATATATATAATTATATTTTTTTATCTTAAGAAGAAAGTTATTATACCATTTGCAGAATGTTGTCTTACAGTAAGAAGGTCATATTTTTCAGAAGATGCCATGTTTTAGTCCGTCTATTATTACTCTAGGCAAGGATCCAAATTAATTACCAAATTATTTAAATTTTTGATTAATCTGATTGATAATTTTAACCCTAATTAATATTAAATTAATATGCTAAATAACTCAAAATGTAACTATTTTAAAGAAAATCAAAATCATCAAAAAAAAAAAAAAAAACACATTATTGTCAGCTACTACACTTTTGGACATAATTCATACCAAGCTGATTTACCTCATTGAGAGCGTCAGCAGTCAGAGGTGGACCTTTTAAACGATTGCTGCAGCGTTAGAGCCAACAGAAAAAGCACATCTATAAAAGAAAAAAAAAAGGATTAAATATTATAGATGTTTAAGTCAAAGACATTTTTTACTTTAAATCTCCGCAAATAAATTTCACCGCATGTAAACCCTGAAGAACCTGTTGTGTGTCTACCCAGGTAATTAAGGCCAATTAAATCGAATCCAATATCAACATGTGCAAAGTTCCAAGTTTGAATATCCAGCTGTTTTGCAAAACAAATCTACTTTCAAACAAAAAAAAAAAAAAACAATTTTAATGTACCTTACCTAACATTTAAGTATTTAATATATTTAAACGCCCTTCAAAAATGTCTTTGAAGGCACGATACTATTTGACTTTTTCTCAGAATTTTTCTAAATTTAATAAATATTCTGCCATGAAAAACAATTGATCTTACATTGAATATTGTTTACCTTTTGGAAGATATTTTTTTTTTTCACAATTACCAGGCAACTGTCAACAGTTTATTTAGACACAAATATGTTCTACTTTTAAATTACATACATATATTAAATGTTTTGGAACATTTAAAGAAACAACTGTGACCCAGCAACTGAGAAGAAAGCGACAAACTGGGTAATAATGACGACACTTCCCCATAATCTATTTTAGAATCGAATAGAAAATCCCTTCATTGTCCCACAATGAGGAAAGTCTGGCAATTTTACAACTTTATCGTTGTAATGTTACGAATCTACTCTCGTAATTTTCCGACTTTATTCTTGTAATGTTACGACTATTTTTCGTAACTTTACGACTTTAGAAGAGAACAGAAGAATAGAAGAAAATAAATCTCCTGCCTGGCCCTAATACTACAACATATTTGACAACATATTTGAATTAGATACATTTTCTTTAAAGGAACTTTTTTTTTCTTTTTTAATAATATCTAATGATATAACAATAATGTCACTGGTTCTATCATAGTTTCTAATCTAATCTATTTCTAATCTATCTATTTCTAACTTGATGGAATCATTTTAAATCTAAACCCAACTATAGAAGCCACGTTTGCAGTTGTTCTATATTCTCCTGTTGTCGTTATTAGAAGAAAACTCTGAGTAAATGTTAAAACAGCAGGATGGTGACTTTTAACAGACACCTGAATCTGCCCTAACAGAGGGGGGAAAACCAATAAATAAAATAGAAACATGAATGACCCTCTTAATACTTCCCGTTGGAATCACACAGACTAAAGGACACGCCGTGATTGGGCTTTCCTAATTAAAACTCTTTTTTTTCTTTCTTTCTTTATCGTTGTTTTCTGTTTCCTTTCTAACTAGCTTTATATTGCTAACATTAACCTTGTTGTTATAAAACTGTCTAAACAATGCCTGTCATAAATCTATTTTAAAGAGGATGTTGTAATATACATACCTGTATCCTAATGAGAGGTGACAGTATTTAACTTCTTGGGATAAACTTTGTTTAAATATTTCTCCTTCTGATGTTTGCTGAAGCAGCTAGCACCGGTACGACTGTCTTTTTGCTCAGGCACATATTTTAGGAGCCTATTTCCGGTAGTTCTTCTGGGGTCCTACCAGCGCGGATAAGACCGACTACAAGCAATAACTGCTTTGAATTTCTGTTATTTTCAGATTTTATCTTATATTTAAGCTATTTAAAAATGTCCGGCAGAGAAGGTGAGGCTTGTTTTGTGTTAAAATTAGTCGTGGTTAATTTATATGTATTTTTTAAACCTTGTACTTTTCTGTATCGCGCTCTTCAGAAACGGAGGGAAGCTAAGAGATGCTAACAAGTGCAAACTGCTGGCAGTTATTTTCACTCATTTGTTTTCATTTTAATCAATTTCTTAATGTGGAAATTGACGTGTTGATTATAGAAAAAACAAAGCCATTAATCAGGAGGCTGTGGAGTCACATTTATCTGCATTAACGGTCGGTGAGGTCATTCCGTCTGATCTTATCGGTCTCTTATATAATTTAGGAGCAGTTATGGCACATTGATAATATCTAATTATATTCTACATCCATTAATTGTTAAGCTGTTTTTGTAGATCCCAGCAGAACACGTCTAAGCAGTGGCTTTCTGGACTTGGCTTTTGGAAACTCTGATTCCCTATTTTAACTCATTTCATTTTGTATTAGTCCCAGGGGCGGATTTAGGAAATTTGGGGCCCTAGGCAAAGACAGGCAGGGGCCCCTCTGAATTGAGAAGATAACACATAATACAGCCCCATTCTACAGATAGAGAAATGTTAATAGAATAGACATACATTGTCCCTCTCTTCTTGTCCATTTTCTTCTTGTTTTCCTCTCTGTTATGTCCTTTTATGACATAAAATCTAATGACTAAGTTTATCATTTATATATTTTGTTATCCACATATGCTATTGAATGTTTTGCCTTTAAATACTTGCAGACATACTTGTCAAATATTGAGTGGCAAGAATGTTGGTGGAATAATT
This sequence comes from Cyprinodon tularosa, assembly GCF_016077235.1. NCBI lineage: Eukaryota > Metazoa > Chordata > Actinopteri > Cyprinodontiformes > Cyprinodontidae > Cyprinodon > Cyprinodon tularosa. The sequence continues at coordinate 266,267 of NW_024038354.1, forward strand.
TTTTTTTATTTTTAATCTGTTCTAGGAGGCAAAAAGAAACCCCTGAAGGCGCCCAAGAAACAAAACAAGGAGATGGATGATGTAAGTGGCATTTTATCAACTGAGAAAACATCTCTACAACTTCAGTTAGAGGCTACAGAATAAAGCTACGTTCAGACTGCAGGCAGCAGAAGCAGCAAAAATGCGCCTGCTGCTTAATTTTTTATGCTTGTACCTAGGGCTGGGTACCGAACTTCGGTTCTTTTATGGTACCGACCGAAATGCTTCGGTTCTACAAAGTATCGAAACATGCCTCGTCTTTCGGTACCAAGTTTCGGTGATTGGCTGTAACACTTAACGTGATTGCGTCATCCAGGAAAAATACACAGGTGGTCACGCCTACAGCCAGGGTTCATGTGAACTGGTTGTGAGCGTCGCGGAACCCCTTTAAAATGCCCCCCAGGTCAAAAGTGCGGCTTCACTTTATTAAGACTGATGCCAATAGTGCGCAATGCAATACATCGTGCATGGAAATAATTTAAGAGCAGAAAGTCGCTCGGTGTTTGACTGCAAGAAGAGCGGACCGCAGCCAGCGCGACCATCCTCCTCTCAGCAGCCCGTGGGCAGAGCAAAGCCAGAGCGGAGTGAATAATGCGAGACACTCATGGAGAATGCAGCTTTCAAACTGGACACAGCAGGAGCTGCAAAATCACGTCTGCTGCTTCTTTTTTGCTGCTTGTACCAGCTTCTATCGCGCGGCTGAAGCAGCTTTGCTGCTCTGGCTGCGCAGTGCAAAAGTGGCTCTGATGCGCGTTGGGCGGAGCTACACTATCCTTTATTTGCCTGGCAGTTATATTTGCTGCGATCAGTGGGAATAAAGTAGTTTTATTATGTTGGGAAAATCCACCTGAAAACTTAATCACTGCAGTCAGTTCATCCATATCAGCCTTCCAATATTATTTCTGTCGGAGCCGCTCAGACCCCCACATACCAGCGGTGCGCTGTCAGTAGGATCCCATTCAACGGGCTTGTTTGTCAGACATGGTAATTTTTCTAAAGGAAAACTGCTAAGTAAAAAGGTCCTCACAATTTAACAGTGAATATTAGACACTGAATTTTTTTTTTATGTAAGAGGAAAAATGTAAATGGAAAAACAGAGCTTAAAATAAAACTCAAGATTTGTACTTTTTTATGTTGTGTGATTTTCTTTTTTTTTTCTCGAATTGATATTATAAAAATGGTATCGAAAAAAGTATCGTTCAGGAACCGGTATCGAAGTGAAGGTATCGGTATTGGTACCGGAACCGAAAATTTTTGAACAATACCCAGCCCTACTTGTACCGGTTTAGTTCTGACCGGTACTGACCTTTGCAGCTAGAGCAGCAAAGGTCAGTACCGAAAAGTGGTTGTGATGCGCGTTGGGCGGAGCTACACTATCCTTTCTTTGCCTGGAACAATAGCAGCTATATTAGCTGTGATCAGCGGGTAAAAAGTAGTTTGAATCTATGTTGAAGTGAGAAAGTCCTCCTGAAAACATGGTCTGTGCAGTCAGTTCATCCAGATTACCATTACGTTGAACGCATCAGGAGCTCATGAGGCGCCGCTCCTGCTGCTCAAAACGCACTGCGTGTAAACTAGCTGCTTCTGCTGCTTTAGCTGTGAACGTAGCATAAGATTTTCTTTTGTAGAAACATGTCTTCTTAACCAACAAGTGTTCAACGAGATGTTTTTAAACATTAAAGTGAAATCTTAATATGCAAATGATCACCGGTGTCTTTGCTCGGGAAAATATTAGCATCGCTACCTTTATTTCTGATTAGGTGACCTGTTTAACAGAGAGAGTTACTCGTTGATGACATGATAAATCAAAATGTATGCCTGCAGGAAGACGTTGCCTTCAAGCAGAAGCAGAAGGAAGAGCAGAAGGCCATGGAGGCCCTGAAGGCCAAAGCGTCAGGAAAAGGACCTTTAAGTAAGAATAGATGATTATTATTATTGAAATTATAATAAATATTTCTATCTATAATTCCTCTTTTAAGGTTTCTATGGTAACATAATTTGAATTCAAGCTAACACTCTTGGTCTGTTCACTGATATTCTGACTCAGGGATGTTTGTGTGGTGATTCCTGCTGCAGGCATTCAGTGCAGAGCATTAGGAATAATTATAGTCTTAAAAAAGCCTAGTGGGTTAAAGCAGTGCGCCGGTGCTCTGAGAAGGTTGCAAGTACCCAGTTCAATCCCCACAACCTGCACTCTGGGTCTCTTAGCAAGACCATTAGCCCCCGATTGCTCCCCGGGCGTGAAGGAAGCCATCTATGTTAAGAAACCAGGTAGTAATCCAACCTGACCTTATTAAAGAGGCTTTGCATTGTTTTTATATTTCTGGTCTGATACATGGGTCTCAGTGGTTCCACCGAACATCTGGCAAATCCTTAGTAGCTTTACCTTTCACCTGGAAGTTTGGTTCGTTGCTCTTAGTTCTTTTGATTCATTCCGTAAACGTAAAAATCAGAGACCTGACTCACAGTTGATGCTCAGTCATTTTATCTGCTTTCTTTAACACTTTGCTTCATCTTCCCTGCAGCCAGCGGCGGGATCAAGAAGTCGGGGAAGAAGTAGACTCTGACATCGATGTTTAACTCCTGCTTAGTTTGTTTTTCACTGATAAACATGAATCCTGCAGCGCTCAGACCCCCGTCCCTGTGCTGAGCTCTTCCAGCTCCGACTCCAGTGCAGTTAAAGACTAATTAGCTTGAACAGTGTAGGCAGGAGCATGCTACTCTCAAGAAGAAACTTTATTTACTTCCTTATTACACCAAACAGTTTATCAAATGTTTTTGTAAAAATTAAACTTGGATTGTTACGCCTCCTGAGTGAAAAATGATGTTATCAAAGATGGGCTCTTCCCTCTAAAATGAATCACAAATCATCTCAACTGACTTTACATCCAGTATTTGTTGTATTGTGAGATGGGAGTTGTCAATAAAGTTTGTTTTGTAATTCTCCAGTTTATTTATTTTTTTGTTTTGATGGAAGGAAGCTATCAAGCTTGGTCAACTTTAGGAGGGTGATGGTTGAAGGTTTTTCTTATTTTATTTTTATGCATCATTTATTCATGTTTTTCAGTTTTTTTAGTCAATGATTTTGATGGACTTTGTCTTGAAACCAAAATGTGACCCATGCAAAGCTGTTTAATCCATCTATGGGAGGGTCAATTTTTTAAAGACCCATTATACTCCTTTACATGCCTGATCAATTCTATCTGATGCTTTTCTAGACATACTGGCTCCCCGTAAAACACCTTTCCTTATTGGCGCTGGGCACAGATACCCAATCATTGTCATTTATTACAGTAGAATGTACCAGTTCAAATTTACAATCCAATTGGGCTGTTTTGAATCTTTGGTGTTTGCACTGTTTCTGATGAAAAGCCAGAGACGCAGCTCTGCTACTATTTCCACATTGTGTAAATGGGTGTTTGGTTGCCATGGTGAAGTGGTCTTTGGCTCCTTCTGAAATATTACGGTGGAAGCAGCAGCTTTAACATTAAAAATGCCCAACTTGAATGTTTATCACAAAAAACATCAGCAGAATAATTTCACTGAGCTCCTATTTAATAAACCAATCAACAATAACAATCATTTTCCTATAGCACAGAAAAAAAAACTGGTTCGAAATAAATTAGAAAAGATTTCCTAACCTTTGTTGCTGTGCGATGGTGGGGGAAAGTGCAGCAGGAGGCCTGATTTCCTTTCTATGGAAGCCTGTTTCCGCCACTCTGTAAAAAAAAAAAAAAAATAATAATCTCATATTGAGTTAGTATCCCGTTATATTGAGATACTACAGTATCTCATATTGAGATACTATCTCATTATAATAAGTTAGCATTTCATTATATTGAGATACTACAGTATCTCATATTGAGATACTATCTCATTATAATAAGTTAGCATTTCATTATATTGAGATACTACAGTATCTCATATTGAGATACTATCTCATTATAATAAGTTAGCATTTCATTATATTGAGATACTACAGTATCTCATAAGGAGTTACTATCTAATTATAATGAGATCATTTTTTTTCTTTTTTTACAGAGTGGCGGAAACGGGCTTCCATACCTTTCTATGCATCAGTACCGGCGAAAACTTTCACTTCAGCAGGGGTTAGGATCCTCTGTTTGCCACGGCCACTCTAAAAACACATTGCTTCAAAATAGATAAAAAATAAAAATGTACGGGAAAATAAGACAAAAATGCATATTAGCATGATTCAAAACACTAAAATAATAAAAGCATAAAAGAAAACATCTAGAGTTGAACAGCTGGGAGTTAAAGGTCTCTCTGAACAGCTGTGATTTTAGCTGAGATTTAAAGAGCCTGAGCTCAGTTACTGGATCTTACGGAAGCCCAGAGCGGTCGTGCACCTCAGATACTTTTTCATGGTGGTTTTCTTGAGAAAACAAGTTAATTTTCTCATGATCTAAAGATAACCAAAGCCGTTTTCTGGTGATAACGAGGTGATAGTTTTCTCATTAAAAAGCTGTTTTTTTTTTTGTAATATCGAGATTATTGGTGTGTGTTAAAACTGATTGCATTATTCAATACCACAACAGCAGGAGAGGATTTATAAGTCATGGCCGCCTGTCTGTAATCCTGTAAATAATCCTAAATTTAACTTTAAGGTAACGAGACGACATTGTTGGTTTGATGATTTGCTTCCCCTTCTGATTCATTAGCAATCAGACCTATGCCTCCAGGTGTTTTCTGAACAGCTCCGGTGTTACGCCTGGAATAAGATGCATTAACCCCCAAAATGAGTCCAGGTTAAAGATTTTTATTAAAAAACAGATTTGTTTCTACTGTATTCTATGCAATTCAATCATCCACCACGACTTAAAAAGGAGTGAAAAGAAATAGGAAACCAAAAAACAAATTATTTGTGCACACATGGTACCGTGAATGCATAACCACTGGCACAGCAGGCATGGATAGACTGGGAACCCAGGGCTGTTGGCCAGCCTCATTTGTTACTCATACAGGTTAATAATCTCGTTAACTCGAGAAATAAATAAATGTTTTCTCTTGATAACGAGATAATTATCTCGAGAAAACAATTATTTGTTAAGCCGTGATAACGAGATAGTTATGCCTTTATCTCGAGAAGACAAAGGACAAAAAGAAAAGTTGGGTATGACCACTCTCGGCTTCCGTAGGATCTAAGCTCTGGTGGTAAAACTTTAAACAACTAAGAAGCAAGAAAACTGAAAGAACTAGTGCACCTCCTGGAGACGTGCAGTGTTATGAGCTCTGATGAGCGCAGAGCCCTGATTTTGTAAACATAAAAAGTCAGAAAAACATTGACAGAAACAATGATGTATAATAAATGCATTTATTACAAAAGAAATACTGCAGGTGTGAGGCCCCTAAGGGGTCGAGTGCAATGGCTCTGCATACATGTGTATCGGACATTTGATATATTATGGGATGGGTTGTGTCAGGTCTAAGAACCTAAAACATCATACATATATACAGGGAAAGAAAGAAGGCACAGAGACAATTAATTTAGTTTTGCTCGCAAGGAAAGTAGGAAGAGACTGCAGAGTTTACAAATTTCCAGCCCACTCTGCCAGTCTTCAGCTTTCTCCTCGCTATTTATTAAAGTCAGAGGGGGGGTCCCTAGTCACACAAGCTGAGGTTGCGCTAAAGGAATAGGAAACAAGAAATACAATTCAATTTGCAGCCTCAGTGAACAGGTCAATTTGCATTTAAATGTCTTGCGGTCAAATGGTCGAAGAACCTCCTGGTTTCGTTAAGCTTGAGCAATACTTCCTGAGAGTTGACCTATACTACTTGTGCAACACCTCTCTGGAACAGTAATATGTCACACATTATACATCATAAGAAATAACATTAAGCATCTTATACATAATTATTCCAACAGGTTGCAAATCTAAGATGTTAATAACTTTTATTTTTAAGTTTATTTAATGAGCATGACTTACCGTTCACTTGCTGGTTGTTCAGCGGCCTCCACTTCTTCTGGGTTCCATTCAGGGTCAAAGATGTGTGGTTGTTCTGTTGTTCATCTACCGGTAGCCATTTTCGTGTTTAAAAAGGGCCGGCCTGTGTAGGAGGGTGCAGACATCTACAGCTCACTTTTAACAAAAAGTGACAGATCCCTAAAAGAGCTCATTCTGAATGGGGCTCAAAATAGGAGGTTACATTTGATTATCAGAGAAAGATATAATGCAAAAAATCTTTTGTGCAGAACATAGACCTATCTTAAATTTTTTTATAATAATTTAACTTTATTGAAGGAATTTACCTCTGCAGTCAAAAATGAAAAAGCTGGGACCTTTTTTGTCTTATTTAGACAGGGACAACATATTATAGCAGGTTTTATTTCAAATAAAACGCCTGATGTTAGAACACAGACTGTTTATTAAGGATAGTAAAACAAAGAGAAATTGTAAGTTAATATGAAACACAAATATAGATTTAAGTACTTAATTTCACACATGAAAGAGTTTAGGTTGTTTCAATTATTTTGAAACTGTGTAGATTCTGTTTGACTCTCAGTGGATTCATGGTGTCCATCAGGGGCTGGTTTTGGATCACTGGTCTGATAATTCTCAGTGATTGGTTCCTGGTAAGCAGAGGTGACAGCTTCAGCTTTTCTGCGATACTTCTCCAGTAACAAATTCCTGTGGACGGAACGGACGGCCGGGACGGGGTTCACTGTGGATTCGGCTGAATAATAAAGTTTAAGAAGAGGTGAAATAGAGCGTCGAAGGGAACGCATGATTGATGATCAGTTGCTTCACCTAAATACACACAAAAAAATAACTTTGGAGAATAAAGAATATTATTGTTCTAATGTCCAATGAAACAAGCTAAACTTTCCTGAGGTTTTTATTTACTGATTGAATGAGCTGATCCTCTCACTTATATCGGTCTGTGACAGTGTACGTCACTTCCGCAAAAGCGCAATTCATTTAGGGCAGTTAGCGCCATTTCTGTGGTGAAGAGACAGCAGCAACAAACAAAAGAAAACTAACAGAGAGCAGACGTGTTCTAGTTGCTTCCTTTGGAAATAATGGGACACTGGTGCTGCGTCAAAGGATGCAATAGTAGTTCTAAACAGAAAACAGCAGATGGGGCCTTACGGTTTTCGTATTCCCCACTTGGAAAAAAAATACGGACCGCAGACAGAGGACTTAACAAAGAGGCGTCGGGCTCCGTGGGTCGCTGCTGTAAGAAGGAAAGACATCACGTTTCATAAAATATCTCCTCATGTTCGTGTTTGCTCTCGGCATTTTCACAAAGGTAAGTCCTTATAAATATACACTAATAGAAATCAACACGCTGAAATGGTTTGCTTATAAAGTTGCAGGAGTTCATGTAAACCTACTGAAACATGCTGTGGAAGAGAAGCGGAAAGTGATGTTTGTTTTGTTTATTTCTTTTTTAGACTGCTAAAATTTAATAAATAATGCATTATCTGTATATAATCATTTACACAATCTGCAATACAAATATATTTTTTTAATGAATAAATATATATAAATACAGTGTACATATAAAAACACTGTACATACCCACTCGTCAGCCAACTCACTGCATTTATTCATCCTGTGCAATCTACTTAAGTTTATTTATTATAATCCTTTGTTCGTCTGTAAGCTTTTCAGTTTATTTATTTACCTCTGGCCTTACTAGTCCGATGTACTTGTGCTGTTTCGGTATAGCAAATTTCCCCACTGTGGGACACATAAGGTTATCTTAATTTATTACACATCTAATCTAATGGGCTCTGTTATTTAGGTGCTTTATATGGTGTTTTGAATAGATGTGTAAAACACTCAACCTTTCATCTACTTTGCAGGTCAACCCGCATATGAGATGATGGAGACTGACCCAGACTGGGCTCCATCCCTGCATCTGGGCCACACTGACATCAAACCAACAGACACAGACCGCTCTTTAAGACGGGGTTATCGGGAACAGCTGAAAAAGAATGCCCTGCAAGCAACTGAAACGGGGCTCCATCAGGCTGATGAAATCCTTGAGCAACAGGATGAAGTAACACATGAGGCGACAGAGAACCCTAACCAGCAACAGACTGACACGCAGAAGGCTGCTGAAAACGTTGGCCGGCCAAACACCAAGGATGACACAGAAGGTGGTCGTCAGGAAGGACAGACAGAATGTAACCTGTGTGTGCTCAGGTGTGCAGAGATGAACCGTCTTTTGGAAGAAAGCAGAGAGCTGCGGCGTGAACTTGATGAGCTGCGGATCTCTGATGGCTCCTTTGGAGACACTAATGAAAAAGTCCAGTACTATACGGGTCTACCAAACTTGGCAACCTTTATGGCTTTGTTTAATTTTCTGCTGCCTCTCATGTCTGCTCAAAATAAAATTCTCAGTCCATTTCAAATGCTTCTGTTAACCTTCATGCGTCTGAGATTGGATCTGCCCTCACAACACCTTGCTTATCTCTTCCGTGTTTCACCAAAGACAGTGTACAGAACATTCAATGAAATGGTGTCATTTTTATATGCAAATCTAAAGCGTGCAATTGTGTGGCCAGATAGAGACACCTTGCACAAAATTATGCCTCATCCGTTTGTGGAGACCTTTGGACATAGAGTCACAGTGATTAGTGACTGTTTTGAAATTTTCACAGAGAAACCAGCTAATAAATGAATGCCAGATCAAGTACTGTTTCAACTTTCTTCTTTTTTTATTCTTCTTTTCACACAAATAGAATTTTGCTTTTTTTAAAGTTACTTTTGAAAAATAACAGCAAAACAAATATAAGTTTCACCATCACTTCAAATATTAACAATGTTTTCTGAAGTTGTAAAAATGTGTGTACAATAAAGAGTGGATTTGAAATTTGAAACAAGCGTTGTTATTATCTTTTCAATCAAGCAGAGAATTTATGAAAATGCAATACAAAACCTCAAATACATAAATAATGCAGAACAGTGCAAAGCTTCAAATGTTTTACTTTGTCTTCCTCCCTCGTATACAGCAGATTGCTCTTTAGATTAAATTAGAAGATTTTCATTTTCCCTGGACTTGTTTTCACTGTGGTCTTCCGTAGAGATATGACCTAACAGGTGATATCTGTGAAGAAGACTGCAGATCCCAGTGAAAACAGGCCTGGATAAAGTGAACAGCAAATACAGTGTGCAACTTATCAATGTGCAAAAATTATGACAAGTTTTTTCGTTCAGTCTGATGAGCAGCACAAACTACTCTAATGACTGCAGCTATCTGTGCAACTGCCCACAACATCTGCCTTGTCACTGTAATAATAATATATAATATCGTTCCCTAGCAGCTTTAGAAAGTTTGTCTGGCAAGGGTATCCGTTCAGTTTTCTTGTTCTTTTCCATTTAACTGATAATCCTCACTGCTGGCAGCGCTCTCCTCTTGTTTTCTGCTGTTTTGTTTTTCTTCCGCTCACCACAAAAATGGCGCTAGGGGGCGTGTCAGTCACGTGTCTGACAAAGACCGATAGCCCTCTACTTCGAAGGAGGCCCCGCCCACAGGCTGACGCGCGTGGGCGGGGCTCTTAGCACCAATTTAGAACAATACTGACGTCACAGCAGAGATGTGGGCGTGACCACGCCCCGATCTGCGACTGCATATAAACAGGCTGTCGGGCTGTCGTAGAACACTCCTCAGCCTGTCCAACCACGCCCTCTGCGGTCACGTGACTGTCTGGAATTTGTGCGGCAGCCTGTGACGTCACACCTTTGAAGTAGAAGGCTATATAAGAGAGAGGATCAGCTCATTCACTTAGTGAACAAGCTCAGGAAAGTTTAGCTTGTTTCATTGGACATCAGAACAATAATTGTCTGCATTCTACAAAGTTATTTTCTTGTGTGTATTTAGGTGAAGCAACTGATCATCAATCATGCCTTTCATCTATATCTGCATTGGATCCAAGGTAAGGAATTTATTTCTAGTGAAAAAGCAGGAAGAAGATTTTAATTCAAGCACAGATGAAGTTTCTGTCTCTCAACCTGATGGACACCATGATTCCACTGGGACTCAAACAGAACCTGAATATTTAACGGCTACACTTACAGAACCACAGACAGATTCAGACCCACCTGGAGGCTCCAGGTGTCCTCCACTGGTTCTGGTTGAAAGTGACAGTGATAGCCAGCAGGAACCGGGTCAAACTGAACTAGAACCTTATTGGAGGAGCCTGGTTAGCCGTGTCCTGACATGGATAAACATTCTTCTTAGATATGCTTGGAACACTTTTTGGAGAACTTGGAGGACAGTATCAGTTTTAGACCAAGCTAGAGTTAGAACCAGAATCATAGTTTTCTTCACTGCAGCTAAATTGCCTGCAGTCTTTAAAAAACTTAGAAATGTCTTCAGGTTAATTGGCCGTAGTTATCTGAGTGTTATCAATGGAACTTATCCACATGACCCTATTGTGGGTCCGTTTGCTTTAGTGATAGTTTATGATGTTCTGTGGAAATTTCCAAAAACTAGAGATTCTCTGATTATCTAACCCCCCCCCCCCCCCCCCCCCCCAAAAAATAAATAAATAATTGAAACAACCTAAACTCTTTCATGTGTTCCATCAAACTCTCGTACACAAACTTACATCTACTGTTAAACTCAATTAATTATTAATCTCTCTCTCTCTCTCCCCCTCTCTCTCCTTCCCTCTCTCTCCATCCCTCTCTCTCTCTCTCTCTCTCCCCCCCTCTCTCTCATCCATCATCCATCCCTCTCTCTCTCCCCCCTCTCTCTCTCATCCATCCATCCATCATCCATCCATCCCTCCCTCTCTCTCTCCCCATCCCTCTCTCCCCTCTCTTTAACTATGACCTCGATGACTGGGAATCTTCACGGGCTAAAGGACTGATCCCTGAGGGACTCCGCAGAGAAAGATGGATGGGGAGAGGGGGAGAGAGAGAGAGAGAGAGAGAGAGGGGGAGAGAGGGCGAGAGAGAGGGGGGAGAGAGAGAGGGAGGGAGAGATGGATGGGGAGAGGGGAAGAGAGAGGGATGGAGAGAGAGAGAGGGAGGGAGAGATGATGGGGAGAGGGGGAGAGAGAGGGATGGAGAGAGAGAGAGAGAGAGAGGGAGGGAGGGAGGGATGAGAGATGGAGAGAGAGAGAGAGATGGATGGGGAGAGGGGGAGAGAGAGGGAGGGATGATGGATGGGGAGAGGGGGAGAGAGAGGGATGGAGAGAGAGAGAGGGAGGGGGAGAGAGGGAGGGAGGGATGAGAGAGGGGGAGAGAGAGAGGGAGGGAGAGATGGATGGGGAGAGGGGGAGAGAGAGGGAGGAAGGGATGAGAGAGGGATGGATGGGGAGAGGGGGAGAGAGAGATATGGATGGGGAGAGGGGGAGAGAGATGGATGGGGAGAGGGGGAGAGAGAGGGATGGAGAGAGAGAGAGAGGGAGGGGAGAGAGGGAGGGAGGGATAGAGAGATGGATGGGGGGAGGGGGAGAGAGATTGATGGGGAGAGGGGGGAGAGAGAGGGAGGGATGATGGATGGGGAGAGGGGGAGAGAGATAGAGAGATGGATGGGGGGAGGGGGAGAGAGATGGATGGGGGGAGGGGGAGAGAGATGGATGGGGGGAGGGGGAGAGAGAGGGAGGGATGATGGATGGGGAGAGGGGGAGAGAGAGGGATGGAGAGAGAGAGAGGGAGGGGGAGAGAGGGAGGGAGGGATGAGAGAGGGGGAGAGAGAGAGAGATGGATGGGGAGAGGGGGAGAAAGAGGGGGAGAGAGAGAGGGAGGGAGAGATGGATGGGGAGAGGGGGAGAGAGAGAGATGGATGGGGAGAGGGGGAGAGAGAGGGAGGAAGGGATGAGAGAGAGATGGATGGGGAGAGGGGGAGAGAGAGAGATGGATGGGGAGAGGGAGGGAGAGGGATGGAGAGAGAGGGAGGGGAGAGAGGGAGGGATGGAGAGATGGATGGGGGAGGGGTAGAGAGATGGATGGGGGGAGGGGGAGAGAGATGGATGGGGAGAGAGGAGAGAGAGGGGGAGAGAGAGAGAGGGATGGATGGGGGGAGGGGGAGAGAGATGGATGGGGAGAGGGGGGAGAGAGAGGGAGGGATGATGGATGGGGAGAGAGAGGGAGGAAGGGATGAGAGAGGGATGGATGGGGAGAGGGGGAGAGAGATGGATGGGGAGAGGGAGGGAGAGGGACCATGGACCTACCTTAAATGAAGGCAACAGGGCGTGCTATCTCCGTACCAGGTCCTACTGTGCACAAACAAGCTATCCGAGAAAACCAAAAAGACTACTCAAAGTCACGCGCAAGGTACAGTCACCATGTTGTGGAAATTTCATTAGAAACAGGCCTGGAAATTCCAAGTAGCTGTTCTCCACCATAAAGCATCTTCTCAAAACAATAACCTACTCACTTACAGAAACTACAAAAAGCACTGTAACAATCATCTTGGGCTTTTTCACAGTCAATTCATTCTTCCTTTCTGGTTCTCAGTTCTACCCACATAACTGAACTCTCACAGCTTGTAATCTCACAGCCCCTACAATGCCTTCCACAAATCTCCCAGCATGAGGTAGAAAAGATCATCAAGAGGATGAAACCCACCACCTTGGTCCTTGACCCCTTTCCTACAACTCTAGTAAGAGCAAACGCCTCTGCTTTAAGCCCTCTGATTACCACTGTAACAAACAACTCCCTCCATTCCAGCAATGTTCCAGCTGCCCATAAAACAGCCATAATCAGACCACTCCTGAAATAACCCACCCTCTATCCAGATACACTTCAAATTACAGGCCCATTTCCAATCTCCCATTCTCTCTAAAGTACCGGAAAAAAGTTGATGCCACCCATCTCCAGAACCATCTCAAACAAAACAAGCTTTTTGAGAAATTCCAGTCTGGTTTTCGCTCTGCTCATAGTACTGAAACAGCCCTGGTTAGTCACAAACAATCTACAATTGGCAGCAGATAAAGGCTCACCTTCCCTCCTCGTACTCCTCGATCTCTCTGCTGCTTTTGATACTGTAGATAATCAAATTCTTCTAAACCAGCTGCAAAAAAAATACTGGATTCTCTGATGCTGCTCTGAACTGGACTCAATTATACCTCAGTTATAGAATGGTGTAAATTCTAACAACTTCCCGGCAACAAAAATCAGTCCTTTAGCACGTGCTCTTCATCATGCCCGTCAAGATTCTCAGTCATCCAGGTCATATTTAAAGGTAAAAAAAGAAAAAATCTCCTGGACTTTGTTTCCAAGTTTGAAGATATTTTTCTTCCCATCCAGGATGCTTTTTCAACTCAAAATGTCAGAAACAACGTTGAGTTAGAGGTTTTATACAGAGACATAGACAGGTAGCCTCGTGAGACCATCCTGATCTCGCGAGCTTTCAAGGTTTCACTCGCAGATCAGTCTGGAGACTCTCCGTTAAAGAAAATTTGGAGCCGTTCACCAAACGAACGTCCAATCAGCGTTGGCTTCGAGGCGGGTTGAGGTGTGACGCAACGAGAAGCGCGACAGTTCAGTCTGAAGAACGTGGCGGCTTCAGCCGATGAAATTAGCGTTAGCGTGGCTATCGAGCAAGTTTTATCGGAATTACAGAGTATTTCTTCACTGAAAGAAGAGCAAAACACTGCTCTGGAGGCTTTTCTCAGAGGAAAAGATGTTTTTGCTCTTCTCCCGACTGGTTTCGGCAAGAGTTTGATCTCATCAATTGGCTTGTGCCTGGCTTGTGGTTGTGTTTTTGTCGTCACTCTGTTAGTACGTCATATGCTTCATTGATCTGATTGGTTTATTTGGCCCGTCTATCACCAACATAGGCCAATCAGCTAACCAGTATTTTCGCCCCTTCCCAAAATTACTTCAACGGAAGGTTTCCAGATGGATATGCGGAGCAAATCCATCTGGCGGAGTCAGGTTAATAGACAGGTATAGAACACTGCAGGCTAACAAAGAAGCCAAACAACCCCCATTGTAAAGGGGGTCGTCTGTTTCTATTTGCATGTTTCCTGAGTAAAAACAAGGCTTTGTTGGGCTGAAGTACAGTTTTCCACTTTATCTATAAAATGTGGTGTAAGTCATATCTGTAAAAAACAAGTTTACAATCCGTCAGCGGTGATGAATCAAAGTAATATAACCTAAAACATCCTGAGGTAAAATAATCACACAAAAAAAATATTTTAAGAATTGAAAATAACAATGAAACTAAAACATTATGTCATGAAATCTGCATTAAACATTTTTTAAATGGTTCTAACAAATAACAGAATGGCTTTAAAGTAAAATGAAGCTTCTGGATTTAGTCGCTTTGAAGTAGAAGCTCAAAAACATTCCCTTTGTCTCTACAGTCATTTTAAAACATTAAAGAGACAACACGTGGTGCTGATTCCACTTTTCAGATATCCCACATTACTGGTCCAGCCATTTCAAAAAAGTTAAAAATCAATCCACTGGACTTTGTTTCCAAGTTTGAAGACGTTTCTCTTCCATCCAGGATAATTAGGATAATTAGTCCAGATCTTTTTTCCTCAATAGTTTCAGAAAATTGTTTTCCTTTTTGTTTAATTCTGTCTATGTCTCTGTATAAAGCCTGGAACTCAATGCTATTTCTGAGAATTTTGAATTGAACAATCTCCCTGAATGGGAAGTGAAACGTCTTCAAACTTGGAAACAAAGTCTAGTGGATTGTTTTTTAACCTTTCTGGAATGACTATGACCTGGATGACAGAATCTTGACCAGCGTTATGGTTCAGCCATTAAATGTCAGTCTAAGAAACAATATAAAAACAAGGCGATCGACTCTACCCCCCACCACCACCACCACGTAAACCTTCCAAATATTCGTAAATAATAAAAATTGTTGAGTGTTATGCAGAAACTATATAATAATTTTCCCCCAATACGTGCTTATAATGTAACAGTTTATTTGAGCCGCATAGGAACATGTGGAACATGCAATTATGGATCAGAAAAAATTAAAGATTGGGCCGGAACATTGCTCTCTCCTAAGGTTTTTGGAAATGTTTTTTAGAGTTAATCAATGCTTGATGAAGGGTTACACATCCACAGGTCTTCTGAGAACTTCCTCCGGTTTGGTTATTAACGTCTGTTGCTCGCAGTGGAACATCCTGGTCTTGAGGAAATTTGAAGATGATGTCATGTCAGCATTCAGTGACACTCATGCAAGCACACCTGCTGTTACAGCTCTGGCTGCAACGCAAACAACCCAGGATCTCCACGGCTGTAAGTACCGTGTCAGGGTCATGCCCCTAATCTGTCCAGCCAGGATGATCATGTTTAGAACCCAAGTTTAGCAATATGCATTATTAATGTGGGACCGAATCTGCATGAGGAAAGGATGACATTCAGCTGAAACTTCTGGGCTGATTGGGCAACACTCAGTGACTGCCTAAAAAACTTTGGTTTTTGCCAATCGCAGTAAGCAATGGAAGGAATTAAAACTTGTGCTTTTACGCTCTTGTTGTTGACGGCAGCAGCTACAGGTACGTCCTCCTTCACTGCCATGTTTATTTTGGTTTGGCTGTGGGCGATCTTCCCGTTCCCCTGGTTATGTGTCCCGCCTTAAACCCTACGCGTCATGTTTTGGATTTGAAAATACGGGTAAGTACATCTGCTGCGAGCCGTCTGACTATCCCAGTCAAGCTCCAGTATCTATTATATTTTAAACTTTTGAAATGAAAGGATTTCTTCAAAGTCCTGAAAAGCTCCTAAAGCCGGGCATACACTTTTCGATTTTTTGCGTCGTTGCAAGCAGCTGCAGCTCACACTGTACGGCGAAACCCTGCGCATTCGCCGTACAGTGTGAGCTCACAGCTCCAGATGTCTGTCCGACCCGACGTTCTGATGCGATCTACCTGCTCACACTCTACGTCTAAAAACCAGGTGGGACTCAGCTCCACAGTGAGATGGCGCTACTCGGACTCATCTATCCAGAAGCCAAACGAGTAGCAGAGGAACATGAAGCTCACTAGAGTGAAACAGGCAATTTGTGTAATTTCGTGCTGAAAGCGCTAAAGAGAAAAGGAGACGACGTATTTGGACAAAAACATGGCTGAGAAAACATGGCTACTACGGTCTGTCTGTTTTACAGAAAGAACTCCATTTCACTCATTGCCCCCCCGCCATGCTGCTGGGTTTTCCTCTGAGAGGAAGAAGAAGAATCCTTGTTTGCGTACTGAGCGATTTGCCAAAGTCGCCTTATGACGGCCGACTGAATTTCAAACATGTTTGATTTTCTCCCGACCTTACGATTCCTGATGGGGAGGTGGTCGTTAGAGGCTGATCGCCCCTCGTTACCCCCCGTACAGCTACACCACGCACCATCAGACTGAACATCAGCCCGATCGGAAAATTCTTGTACGACTGGAAAGTCGCCCCGAAAAGGGCAAAAAAATCACGCAGTGTACGCCCGGCTAAAGACGCTGCTGAAAGTAAAGTAAAGTAAAGTAAGTTATCGTGGGTGTTTCTTATCCGGTGTTTTATCTTTAGGGCAACTGCTTCACTTTTATACTCATTGATCAGCTTTGTCCAAAGTTGATCTGTTTTTACTCTGGCCTTTTTGAAATGTAAAAGAAACTTCTCCCGTCGGCTGCTAGCTCCAGGGGGACGACTGGCTAAGGATTCCTGCTTCGGCACCACCCAACCCCTCCATTCACATACACCCCGACACCAGCCAGTGGTTTAATCTAACAAATATGTCTCTCATCTTATCTATGTATTTTATTTTCTCTGTCTGCTAAACCAATTCTTGAAAATGTTTTTTCTGATGAATCTGGACCAATTCTTTCCTTCGCCAGTTTGACTTGAGGAAGGTCAAATGGTAACCAGCAGCACACACTGTAACAACTAGATAACCAGTATTATTGTAGTTCATGGCTATGTGGAGTGTTTTCCAGATCGATCTGACGTCTTTAGGTCAAACTGCATTCCCACGGGTCATCTCAGCAACCCTCAACCGCAGGATCTGGATCTCCAGGTTGAGCTTCTCCCGCTCCAAAAGCAGATTTCCTCTCCTCAGCTCCGTTAGATCCCCGTCTTCAGCCATCACAACACCTTTCATCGCATCGATCAGGCCTGCAGAGGAAGTAGAAGCGGGATATAATCACAGGGAGGTATCCGTATGGGGAAGTGAAATTGATTTGTTAAATATAATTACACTCTTAGCTCCTTTCTTCCAGCAAAAACAAAAAAAGCAGCCAGCAGAATTACCTAAGGAAAAATGTTTACAAGCTTTAACCCAGGATTTAAGACTGCAATAGGGATGCTTTTAAAATCAATTTGTTAATTTCTGCAATACTTGTTTTTGTTCATTTTTAACGTAATGAAAGTTGGACAAAGTTAACTAACTAAATGCACTGCCAAACTGTAAATATAATTAAGTAAATTCTTTCTCAAATAAGTGTATTTTCCCTTAATGGGAGCAGCAATAAAATACAATCTGTTTAAAATAGTATATATATATATATATATATATATTTTAAGTGTATAATATCCAATAATCATGTTCTAAGGGCAAAAATCCTTCTTCTACTGGCAGATGATTTTATTATTTAGCTTCTCACATTTTTAACTAGTTTTAAACTGTTTTTGAAGCAAGTTTTGGAAGAAGCTGCAATCCTGATCCTCGTTCATCCAATCAATAGGCTTGTTTTACATGCTTAAATCATCTCTTTAATATCAAACATGTTGCACTGCAAAAAAGATCTAGAAATAAGTCAAAATGTCTTAAATTAAGAGTGTCTACCATTAATTTGAGTAGGTAAACAAGATGATTCGCCAATGGAATGAGGATTTTGACTCAGTTAAGATAATTAGATAATATAGACTTAAAATAAGACAATAAAATAGTTTTTTTCTTATTTTAAATATAAATTATCTTGTTCCAAGTGTCTCAACTACCTGATTCAAGAAAAATGGACTTATCTAGATTTTTATTTTTTATTTTTCCAGTGTGTTTCATGGCACTCCGCTCCTGCCTTTGATATTGGCCAGCTTAACTGGATTTTAACCATCTTATTATTATATTAATTTCAGTATTTGTACCCAAAATAGCAGTTTTATTAAAATGCTTTTGTAGCAAACAGTTCCAGGTTAAGCTCCTCCTTTATGGAAGAAAAACAGTCTCATTGGAATCTGCCTTTTTTTTTTTAACTGAGTTTTAAACACTAAATTTCTTTAACAACGAATTTTAAACACTGAATTTTTTTAGACATTGAATTCCTTACACTCAATTTTTATCTGGTAAAAATTCAGCTGCAAAAAAAATCAGCTGCAAAAAAATTCAGCTATAATAGATAACTATTATAATCATCATAATCATATAATTATTTCTTTTTTAATTGATTTTTTTTAATTCATTACTTTGATTTTTAAATGTTATTGTTATTATTGAATAATAAATGTTGATGTAAAATATTTTAATATGATTTTATTTATTGACTGGCGACCTTTCAAGCGTGTCAGAAAATGGATGGATATTATTTATTAAAATTATTATTAGAGCTGTTTATATGATCATTATTAAATAATTAAATTGTGTTGTTTAAGTAATGCATTATTAATTTTGATTATGATTATTTTTAAACCTATTTTAATTTTCACTATTTCTGTTTTTGTTCTTTTTTATTATTATAATTTAAGAATATGTCATTTTAAAGTCATGTTAATAATATTTTTTCTTATCTCACATTATCTATTTTAACGATCTCTTTAATTATCATCATTATTATAGCTTACCATCATCATCATCATCTGTTTTTTCAGGCAGACCCCTCAGCTCCACCTCCACAGGATAATGGTCGCTCACTTTCAGAGCCTTAAACAAGGAAAAGTGAAACATTATTATAATGATTATTGAAACTGTTGAATATCTAAATATTCTGCTAAAGAAATCTAAAACAATTAGTAAATTATTTAATTGCTTAAAAATAACAGCAGACAAACAGTAACTGGTTCTTAGCTAAATGCTAATCCTGATGTCATAAATGAGAATAAACGCTCTGAGTGATTCTTCTGTTTCCTGCTGATGAATATAAACAGTTTTCCATGAACCAAATCAGAGAATTTACCGGAAGCTTCACAGAAACTAGTGAAAATGACTCCACACCTGTTCTTCAGAGAGATTATAAGCCTTTTGGAAGTTGAAGGGTTTAGCAGATTGTGGAACAACAGCCTGAAGCATGTCGTCTCCGTAGACGACGATCCTGAAAGAGGGAAGACGAAGAATTAATCCAGCAAACAGCAGAGGCTCACGGATGAAAGGAGTAAACTAAACATTCTGCATCGGTTTTATAAACCAAACCTTTTGGATCAATGTTGGGTTTGCAGGTTTTTCTAAGATGGCTGGTTGAAGCCTACCTATCATATGTGTGTGCGTTCCCGCTGCTCGCTGTGGTGTCCACATCGTCTCCGATCAGCCAGTGGAAGTTCTTGTCGCTACGGATCCGGATAGTTTTCATTTCCTTTTTTGTGAGGTATGAGCCGTCGGCATTAAAGTCTCCCAGGATCATCACGTTCTGTGGCAGAGACGCAGGAAACCATAAAGAGTCTTATTTACAGTGAAGGGGAGAGGAAATTAAGCCCTCCATCGTAATAATACAGTAGCAGCAATTCAAACTGGCCCTTCCCAGTCAACCCCCAGCTGAATGGTCAAGGACCAGCCAAGAAAAGCAGGGACATTTTGAAAGGCTACTATTGTAAATCAGGCTTCTGGAAGCAGCCAAAAGTCTTTTTATGTATCAAATGGGGTGAATGAAAATATTGGCGCCTAAACTGCATTTAAATCCAAAAACATTTAAAAGAAAAAAGCAGAATAAAGAGACCAGTATTACTTCTGTCAAACTGAATTGGAATATAAACATGACTATCTATCGTTAAAGTTGTAGGGAAGCGGCTGTTCCAACCGTTGCATTTCCTAATTCTCCTGAGTGGTGCCCGACTTTACACGACTGAATAAAGTGAATGTGATTGGTCGATTATGAAGGGGGCGGTATTATTGTGGCGGAAGGTTCTCAAGCAAGTTTGGTTGTTGCCGGTTTGTCGGAAGCATCTTGCTAACCAGTTAGCAGCTTAGTGCTAGCAGGTTCCCAATGGGAAATTCCATTGGGACCAAGTAGCACTAAATTGGTGACTTAGAAACGACGCTGTCAAGGAAGGCTATGGACAGAGGAAACATGCAAGAGGAGGAGAGTTTAGTGTCGGAGGTCGTGCATGAGTCTCCTCCGTCATCCATTTTTTATTTAGAGGAGGAAAGCGGGGAGGAAGATGTTGTGGAAGAGGACGCCAGGGCGGCAGAAGCTTGGTTTGGTGTAGAAGGCTTCCAGCCGTACATGATTGAGCCCTTGCCTCGCAACGCTGCCAGTTCTGTTAGCTCTACGCCTGCCGAAGACACAGACGTCCATCCCCGTGAACACTGGGACGGAACTCAATGGGAAAGGAAAGGATTCTGATTTCAACCGTTGCGTATATTAGCTGCGACATATGAATCAAGATGATAAAAATGTGATTGACAGATGACCGTTGATATATTATTGGCTGAATTTAGGTGTTCAGGCTGACGTAGAACTAACTGGCCTGCATAAAATAATGAAAAAAAACAAACCTGCGATGGTCTGGCAGACCTGTCCAGGGTGGACCCCCACCTCTCGCCTGTACACAGCTGGAGCACCAGCACCCCTCTGACCGCTGACATAGGCGTGGTGGAAAATGCATGGATATAACTCCATTAATAAATAAATTATCTTTTTTTTTTTCTTTCTTGTCAATCTTTATTTTTATTTAATTCTCTTAATTTAGCTAATAAAAAGTCTCCTTAGCTGGATGCTGCTGATAGAACCAATACTGACAGCCTGATCTGTGCAGGTCTACTCTGATCAGATATCTGATTAATCAGATGGTAAATTCATCTTCAGGATGAATCTGAGCGGATCAATCAGTGCAGACCAACCCTTTCCTCTCATTATAGAAAGGAGCAGTTTTGTTTTGTTGAGTCCTTACATCAGTCCTCCACTTCTTCCTGACATGAACAAAGACGTCGTAGAGTTCGTCCAGCTCCTTTTCCGAGTCCTCTGGTTTGGTGTGAACTGGGATGATCACCAGATCTTTCAGAACTGGAAGGAGATCAGACAGATATCAAGCTTATAAACATTTTTGCATAGATAATTTTACATTTATAACCACAAGTCATCTCTCACCTGTATTTAGGCACCTGAACCGAAGGATGTACGGATCCCTGGCAAACACGTCCAGCCCCTCGGTCTTCTCATCATCGAACTGGTATGAGCCAACCAGGTCAACCAGGTCGTCCCTGCAAACACAAAAACGCACAACTTTATTTTAAAAGCTGTTTAAAAATAATAAAGCAGATCGGAGATTTAAAGGGTCACTAAAAGCAACGAGTCCGACGCTCTGAGGATACAGAAGATGCAAACAAACAGAAACAGTTAGCCTCTAAAGGCCAGAACACACTGAAAAGGCTGAGTCAGAGCTACAGAGTCTGATGAGATTAAATAAAACGTCTTTAAAAGATTTTCTGTTGTTATGTGACATATAACCCGTTCTTCTTTTCATTTTCATTTTCACAATTAGGAAAATCTACGTTTATATCATTATGGCTGATAATGCATAATAACTATTATTGTATCCTGAAATTAATTAGGAGTAAATCTGGTTTCCCAGAACATTTGATCATACTTTAACCTGGAAACTAGTCTGAGATTTTAGTGCAGCAAGGCCAGGTTTCTGTAGCAATGGTTTCTTTAAAAGCACAGAAAAAAAAAAATCTCCCAAGGAAGACAAATAAAAAAAATCTTAAATCTATCAACTAATGAAATGTTTCTAATCTTCAGTAACTATTTAATACTATATATGGAAATAACAATATAAACCATAAAATTATTTCTCTGTCTTTGTATTTATTAATATTTTTTACCTTTGGTATCATTTCTTTATTTAACAATTTAGTGATTTAGCCAAACCAACAATCAAATAATAAATCGAGAAATGTTAAAAAAAAAACACAAATTCCATCTTAGGAGAACGTCTGTTATTCAGGCTCAGATCCACTACTTTAAGCAGTTTGTGAACTAAATTAGCCTGCCAATGAATGGATGAATGAATGGATGAATGAATGAATAAACAGATGAACGAATTAATGGATGGATGAATGAATGGATGAACGAATTGGTCAATGAATGGAAGAATAAATGGATGAATCAATGGATGAATTAATGGATCATTAGATTAATGAATGGACGAATGAATGAGGGAATGAATGGGGGAATGAATGAATATACAGATGAACGAATTAATGGATGGATGAATGGATGAGGGAATAAATGGGTGAATGAATATATGGGTGAATGAATGGATGAACGAATTGGTCAATGAATGGAAGAATGAATGGATGAATCAATGGATGAGGGAATGAATGGGTGAATGAATATATGGATGAATGGGTGAATGAATATATGGATGAATGGATGGTGAATAGATGAATGAATGGATGAATTATTGATGATGAATGAACGGATGGATGAATGGATGGATGGGTGAATAAATATATAGATGAATAGATGGATGATTGAATGAATGAATGAATGTGAATAATGGATGGATGAAGGAATGGGTGAATGAATTGATGAATGGAGTCTCACCTGTACAGGAACATGAACTGCTCCTTGTAGCGTGTTCGGCCCAGGCGGGTGCTGATTTTCAGGGTGTAGTGATGTTTCCGGTTGGCCCTGAGCGGACACACAGAAATGCGTTTCTCAGTTTAAGTTTGCTCCAAAGAAAAGCCGGAACAAGAAGTTCAAGATGATAGAATTCAAATTTCCACCCTTTATTAAAAGCATTGTTGTGACCGCAGCAGTATGGAAAGTCAATGGGTATATATTTCCATCCAGTAATTTCTGTCACGGTTATCCCAGCTGCGGTGGTGAGGGGTGCTGGTGCCTATCTCCAGCTGTCTATGTGTGAGAGGCGGGGTCAACCCTGGATAGGTCTTCACCTAAAGAGGATCTAGAGAACCTAACAGTCATGTTTTTGGACTGTGGGAGGAAGCCGGAGTACCCGGAAAGAACTCACACATGCTCAGGGAGAACATGCACACTCCATGCAGTAAGCCAGGAATCGAACCCGGAGCCTTCTTGCTGCAAGGCATCTACTATGCTTAGGGTGACCAAACGTCCGTATTTCCCGGGACATATCCGTATTTCACGTCTTGTCCCGGGCGTCCCGGGTTTTTTTTAGAAAGTGAGGAAATGTCCTGATTTCACTGCGCACGACGCTCCGTGTGACGTAATCCCTGAGCCGCGTCAGTGCGGGCAGCCCTGTTCTTAATCAGAGGCTCTGTTCAAAAACCTAGGACGCATCCTCCAAGGACGCGGTCTACCTAGACTGGATCCTTCGAAGTCCTTGAAAATAAGGAGGCCGGAAGAGTTCTGTCTGTAAATTCGAACAGGTCCTCCCTTCGGCGGGTTTTACCGCCGTATGCTCTGTTGCTTAGCAACCGTGAAAGTTGACACACAAAGCAGGAAAAGAATGAATACCGAGGTTTTCAAAACTGTTTGTTTATTTATTTATTTTAAAAAAAGTTAAAGTGAACAAAGACTACACTCCCAAGAATCCAGATTGGAATAAAGGTTCCAACCACCGGGAGCAGGAACAAATAAAATCAAATGTAATGATAGAAACCTTAGTCAGTTAAATAACCTGCTGCTGTCATTCTGCACATCTCTGATGTTGCTGCTATTTTCAAACATCCATCACTATAAAAATGTCTATAGCTGCATATTGGTTATTTATTCTCCAGTTTTATATTGTTAAAACACTTTACAGAATTTTATTTTTTATATTTTAACTCTTCCCTATTATGTTATTCTTATACATTTTTCTAAGGTCCTCATTTGTGTGACCATTTTCAATAATCTTTCTGCTGCTGTAAATTTGCCCATTGTGGGACAATAAAGGGATTTTCTATTCTATTCTATAAAAGGGTTAGAAATATATAAGTAAATCTAAACAATGTATCTACAAAATATATCTGCAAAATCTCTAATATTCAACAACAAAAAATACTTAGTTAAGCATATTGTGCAAAACAACAATAAAAAAATTAAAATCCTATCAGATTTATAGTTCCCACTCTGCAGATCTATTAGAATCTGTCCTTAAATTACAGCCAAACCCATTTACACAGTAACAGATTAAAACCTTTAGATAAATCAAACATTACCGCCACATATCTGAATCAATAACAATTAAAACAACTATTTTCATTCATTTCAGACGGAACTATTCACAGAGTTGTATTATTATATTAAACTGAACTTCAAATTTTCACAATTGTTCTGCGCCAAGTAACATTTCCTCTGATCACGGAGCAAATCCCGATGATGAGACATTTGTTCTTTCAATATCACCCCCCCCCCCGCTCCAAGGTGTCCTGGTTTTCCCAAATGAAAATATGGTCACCCTAACTATGCTTTGATTTTATTCGTTTATTTTCATGTGTTAAGCTTGATCATAAAATGAGAATTTTAATTAAAATATGGGATACAATATACAAGTATATAAAATATACAAAAATGGCGCAGGCATCGCGCAGTGGAGGAGGAGTTACGTGACCAATGGTGACCATCTGTCCAAATGGTCAGTTAACTGAGTTCACTATAAAGTCTAGTAAAGTCCGTGCTCTATACAGTGATGGAGGGATTTAGGGGTTAGGATGGACGTTTGGTTGCAGGGTTGTGCTTGTGTATTATTTTTTTTAAGTGGAGAGGGTGGGGTCTTTTCAAAAATTAGCGAAAATCCTTCACTATACCTTTAATGAAGGATTTCTATGATGTCACTTCCTGGGTTGCTTAAAGTGGACCTTCCATGAAAATCACAGACTTGTCTCATGTTTCTAAGTAGGAAACGTTTGCACTCAGTGGGTGACTGAATACTTTCCCGCATTAGTTCACAGATCTGCGGATTGAGACCCCAGTTTTGGTGTGAATGTGCGCTTTTACTAACGTGTTGATTGCTTTCTTTAAAATTTCCACAGATTTCCCGCTGATGTCCACGACCTCCAGGATCACAATGATGTCATAACGGGAAATGATCTGAAAGAGACAGAGAATTTTAAAAAAACAGGCCATAGATCTGGACTAACAGCTTGATGCATTAGGAATCAGAAGTTTATTTTGTTTCAAGTTTTAGTTTTTTACCTTAACCAGAGTCTTCAGAACATCTGCGTCCGCCACTTTGCTCCGCCCAAACTTCTGAATGTTAAACGCTGCTATTTTCATGGTGCCTGAAAGCCTGGAACGAAAAGCAGGAAACATTTGTCTTTAAATAAGTTTATTGTGTCTGAACATGTACTAAACATGTAACAAACATGCGTGTGTAGCAGGTATTTGTTTAACAAAAGACATGACGTGTCAAAACTGACAGCTTTAACAATCAGTTTGCTCCAGGGAACAAAACAAGGTGCAGACGAGCTCCAAAGAAAACGAGTTTGCTCCAAAACCTTTAGTGGCAGCGCAACGGAAAAACGATTTAGAAATAAGTAAACATTTCTTCATAAATGAGATAGTTTGCCAATGGAATGAGTATTTATACTCTTAGAATGAGATAACTGGATAATATGCACTTCAAGTAACATAACGCTACTGTTTTCTTATTTTAAATCTTAGTTGTCTTGTTCTATTGGCAAAATGTCTCTTTATATCCTCAATTCAAAAACAAATGCACTGATTTTAAGAAAAAAACGACTTACCTAGATTTCAAATTTTTCCAGTGAGGAAGCAGGTTCACTGCAAAAATGACCCCTAAAAGAGAAAAAAAGTCCTTAAAATAAGTGTATTTTCTCCTAATTTGAGTGGGTAATGGGATGATCTGCCAATAGAATGAGTGTATTTACCCTTAAAATAAGATACTCAGATATTATGCAATTAAAATAAGAGACGGCAGTTGTTTTTTCTCATCTTAAAGGTAAATTGTCTAATTCATCTGGCAAGGTATGTCACTTACCTGCTCAATTCAAGAAAAAATGCAATTAATTTAAGGAAGATTTCCTCATTGAAATTTGAAAGTCGTTGTTGGATCCAGGGGCGTCCAGAAATGATTCTAACTTTAGAATTTGACATTCTCTTATTTATTTTTTATTTTTTCCTACTTTTTATTCTTTTCAAATTCCATTTTCCACATTACGCTCTCTGCACTTCTGTTGGAGGGCTTTCCTGAAGATGCATTTCTATTGATATTCTAATTGATAAAAATCCTTTGGCTAAAATGCCATCAGAATGCTGATAATATTAAGTGTGTCTCAGCCCCCCCTTCAGTGTCCACCATATTGGATCAGTCCATTTGCTGCACATGTTCAGAAAGGTCCAAGCAGACAGCAGCAAACCATTTGAAAACAAACCATGCAAAGAGCAGTGTTGCCAACTTAGCGCTTTAGTCGCTATATTTAGCCACTTTTCAGACCCCTCTAGCACTTTGATTTCTAAACAGCTCCTAGCGCCAAATCTAGAGACTTTTTTCTGCTACTGGAGACTTTGGAGACAACATCTAAAAGCAGCGAACTCTGCTCTCCAGAGCGAGTAGATTGGTAACCCCGCCTCCTGCTCTCCTCTATCTTGTCTGCTGTCATGATTCATGCAGCTATTATTTCATCCAAATGAAAAATGGAGAACAGAGAAGCAGATCATGGCTTGTCTACAGTGAAAAGAGGGACTGGGTTATTTACTTTGGCCTTTTTGGAAACACAGGAAGGAGCAATCAGCTAAGTGAGCTTAGTGCTTGGAAAAAATCTTTCATTCCTTTAGAGACAGCATGAAAAGTCAGCTGAGTACAAAACATAGAGAGGAAAACAAGAAGAAAAGGGACAAGAAGAGAGGGACACAACCTAGAACAGATAATGGATGTCTATTCTATTAACATTTCTCTATCTGTAGAATGGGGCTGTTTTATGTGTGGTCTGCTCAATTCAGGGCCCCCTGCCTGTCTTTGCCTAGGGCCCCACATTTCCTAAATCTGCCCCTGACTGGTTCTGGGACACGTTTTTTTTTTTTGGTCTTCTCCTTAAAAATTCAATAACAGTGATTTTCCAAGTAAACTGCAGACCTGCTGCTACATGCTGAATTGTGGTCTTTTGCTGAGGCTCTACCACCACCCACATAAATCAGGTCTGCAGCACCAGTCCCTCCAGTGTTTCCTCATTTACAGCAAATTCTTCTGCTTGAGAAGAAATTCACGAGCTGCAGGCAAACAAGATCTTTTAAACTTTACATTTTCCTGCAGCCTCCTAAAAGCCATAACAGGCATTTGAGTTAGTGTGAATTTATTTGATGAGTTTTTATTAAATATGAAAATTTTTTAGAATTGGTGGTTATGCTGATGAAGATTGTCAGTCATCCAGGTCAGAGTCATTCAAAAAAAGTAAAAAAAAAACAATCCACTGGACTTTTTTTTAAAGTTTAAAGACATTTTTCTTCCCATCCAGGAAGCTTTTTCCTTTCCGCCTGCTTTAGACCGACTCCCTCCTGATCCTGTTATCCACCGTGACACTCCTAATGAAAAACCTCAGCATCATCCTCTCTGCTCGTCTCCTTTCCACTTCCACTCGTTCCAACCATCCTTTAACCCCTTGAACCCTACGGACACACCGGCGGGTCCAGCTGCTACATGACCTCGTAATTTTACCAAACCCCCAGTATTGATGTAAAAAACATATTTGGCACAGTTTGGTGTCATTTATGGATAAATGTGCCAAAATGGCCTCTCCGCCTAAGAAATTTCTCACTAATACCATTCTAAAATAAATATGATTCATCTGATTGAGTCCAAATTTGGTATATTTTTACACAACATTTAGATTTAAAAGTCTGTACTACTTTTTTGTGCTATAAATAATATTTTGGTAGTGTTTTGCAATGTTTATTTCAAAGAAAATTTTGGCGAGGTTCAAAAAATGCAAAATATTTTGTATTTTGTCCCTAATATTTCAGGCAGGGTCAAAGCTACAATGGTGCTGACACCAGAAAACCATTCTATGACATCTTACCTTTACAGAGGTACCAAAAGTTTCTTCTTAAATCTAATAGCTTTGAGGCTATAAGTTATTTACTTTTGTGTGTTTTTGTCAGGCAGAAATTTATTTATACCCCCTTAGGGTGTAAGAGGTTAAGCAGGTTGGAATGAAAGGAGAAGGAATTAAACAGAAAATTAGACTTTGAAATTTGCTGATTTGGGGCATAAAAGTGTTTTAAAAGGTTGATAGTTTTATCCAGAACACACTTTTCTTTGTAAAGCAATGTAGGTTTTTATGTAAAAACTTCTTTTTTACTCTTTTCTAAAGGTTCCCAAAACAAAGATTAAATGCAAGATGTTTGGGTTGTTCAATTTTGAAGGACAACAATTCAAGTGAATAAATATCGGATCTCTGTTGTTGACATTAATTTACATGAAAGGCTTTATGTACTAACAACTTAAGTATAAAACTAAGCGTAAAAAAAAAAATTAACTCCTAATACGCCAGCAGGACTCACTGAACTAAGAGAAAATATTTGTATGCAGCCAACGAGGTACTGACATATTATATATTAAAAAAAAAGATATATAAACACGACTATGTATCTTTAATAATAAGTTTAGTGATAAGATGGAAAAATCATTCGTAATTTATAATTTAAAGGAATTTGTGCATAACTGAACTTTGAGAGGATAACTAGCTGACTAGTTTTTTTCTCTGTTTTTATTAACTGTCTTAAATCTGGGAAGGTTCAGAGGTGAGCCTGGTTCTGCTGGAGGTTTCTTCCTGTTCAAAGGGAGTTTTTCCTCTCCACTGTCGCTACAAGCATGAGTAGCATGAGGGATTGCTGAAGGGTTAATGAGTCGATGCAATCAACTGGTTTTCCTTACATAGAAAACTTTCAGTCTGACTGGATGATCTGGTGAACTGGAAAGTGATCTGAGATGACATGATGTGAATTGGAGCTATAGAAAAAAACTGGATAGAATCCAAGTTTTAGTTTCACCAGAGATCAGTCTAATATGCAGTACCTTACTTTGGATCAGAAGACTTATATTTCTGCCCTCGTTATGTCAGCTGGAGGGATGTTCGCTTAAACAGCAGTTCTGCCATCCTGAAAGAGGAACCGCTGGATTCTAGATTTCCCTCCAGAAACTGTTGGTTCTGGTTTCAGAGCCGAGCCTCCGATCGTACAGGACCGGAGTATTCTGAAGAGCCTGGATCTAATCTCCAACGCAGGCGTGAAATAAATGGAGTTTGAAAGTACTGATCAGACTGTAAGTCCAGCATACCCATAGTCAATACCTTATCCCTTTAGTTTTGTATGAAAAACAGACTTTAAAGTACCTCAATTGGCATGTATCCCTTAAGTCATGTAGAAAAAAACAATTGAATTATTACTTTTTGATGTTTTTTGAAGCGTATGGTGATCCGACCTTAAATTGTTCTTTTTGTACATGACTAAAGGCATACACGCCCTTCTAAAAATCTATTTTTCATACAAAACTAAAGTGATAAATGCAAATCTGACGTCTTGGCATGTGTATTGACTATAGGTATGCTGATCTGACAGAACACCTGTGTTTGGGTGTATCCAAGAAACGTCTCGGTTGGATGGAAGCAGAGAATTAAACCAACAACCTTTAAAAAAATTTACGAAGGGATTGGCGAACATTTATCACAGCAACAAGCTGATAGTTATGGCTCTTTCTTTGATTTTAATCTGAAGCAAAATGTAGATAACAACATTTGTTTTAGAAAACTTTCAGTTAGACAGAAACCTGTCACGTCTGAATCACAGCAGAAAGCTGATTTCATAACAACAACAAGGATGGGGTTTGTTTTCTCTGCTTCAGTCACCTTTTGTTTATTGGTTTTAGCAGCAATTCTAGTTATTTTTGTATTTGTGTGATTCTGAGAAGTTGTCCAACAGGTTTCTGCAGTGATGCGTTGATGCTGCAGCAGATAAGAGCAGGCCAAGACAAACAGACGCACTTATCTGACTGAAATCAGCTTAAACTGTAGGATCACAGTTTGGTCACAGCTACTTTTATCTCAGAAACTGCTTCCAAACAGATCAGAGATTTCCTCATGGGTATATACTGTATATAAATAAAAGATTTAAGATTTAACTGCTGTTGTAAATGATGTTTTAAATAGACTTCCTGCTGACTTCTCTGGGACCATTAGATCTGTACTGTAACACAGAAATAATGAGGTCAAGTTAAGCTTTGGAACCACAAACAGTCTTTTTCATGCAAATGATCTGCAATAGTAAAGGACCTCATTATGAGAGAGTTTATCAGAGCTGAAAGCTTTAAATTAGGGGTGAGTTTATCAGGAGCAGCAATAACGGTTGGAAATTTCCACAGGACATGCATGATGTTTAAATTCCAGTTATGCAAGAAACTTCCTGTATTTATGCAAAGAAAAAACCCAGCAAGAGACGACACGACATAGGAGCAGTGGTGGTCTCTAGTTACCCTGTTATTTCCTTCAGGGCTTTTTCCCTGTTGCCTCTTCTCATCTTACAAAGTAGGAATTAGCATGAAGGATCTTGTCCAAGGATCCACACTTTGACCTGAAATTGGCCCTGATCTCTCTATTCACCCTGTGATGGCTTTACTAAATGTCTGATCCCATATGCATTGATCACCGTCTCCCCCTAATGGTCTGGAGCTGCTTTTATTTATTTTTTCCCATTTGCAGCATAATTTACGTATTTGCAAACTTAGTGTGTTAGGATCAGTTATGCATTTTTAGTGTGTTAGTATCAATTACGTATTTGGAAACTTAGTGTGTTAGCATCAGTTTTGCATTTTTAGGGTGTTAGCATAATTTACGTATTTGCAAACTTAGTGTGTTAGCATCAGTTTTGCATTATTAGGGTGTTAGCATCATTCACGTATTTGCAAACTTAGTGTGTTAGCATCAGTTTTGCATTTTTAGGGTGTTAGCATCATTCACGTATTTGCAAACTTAGTGTGTTAGCATCAGTTATGCATTTTTAGTACGTTAGCATAATTTACGTATTTGCAAACTTAGTGTGTTAGCATCAGTTTTGCATTTTTAGTGTGTTAGCATCATCACATATTTGCAAACTTAGTGTGTTGGCATCAGTTATGCATTTTTAGTGTGTTAGCATCATTTTTGTATTTGCAATCTTAGTGTGTTAGGATCAGTAATGCATTTTTAGTGTGTTAGCATCATCACGTATTTGCAAACTTAGTGTGTTAGCATCAGTTTTGCAATTTTAGTATGTTAGCATCATTTACGTATTTGCAAACTTAGTGTGTTAGCATCAGTTATGCATTTTTAGTGTGTTAGCATCATTTACGTATTTGCAAACTTAGTG
The DNA here is from genome assembly GCF_016077235.1 of Cyprinodon tularosa. Classification (NCBI taxonomy): domain Eukaryota; kingdom Metazoa; phylum Chordata; class Actinopteri; order Cyprinodontiformes; family Cyprinodontidae; genus Cyprinodon; species Cyprinodon tularosa. Next base: position 297,642 of record NW_024038354.1, read on the forward strand.
TGTTAGCATCAGTTTTGCAATTTTAGTATGTTAGCATCATTTACGTATTTGGAAACTTAGTGTGTTAGCATCAGTTTTGCATTTTTAGTGTGTTAGCATCATTTACGTATTTGGAAACTTAGTGTGTTAGCATCAGTTTGGCATTTTTAGTGTGTTAGCATCATTTATGTAATTGCAGCAGGTTTGGTGTTTGCCTTTGGCGCCATCTTTTTTTTTCTTCTCTGTTATTGCAGCTTATCTTCTTTTCAGCATTTTCCTTTGCATGCATTTTAGTATCATTTTTAGGTTGGAGGACATTTTGAATGTGCTGTAAAAACATGTATTGACACGATGCTTTAACCCCTAGTCCAGTGTAGGCAGAGGGTAGTTTAAAATGTTTAAGGCTATTTTAAAACGTTTCGGTATTGTGTGCAGCGGCATGCCGTCACAGGCTTTTTAATTCATCATCACACTGAATACTACAAAATGTAATGAAAAATTTTTAAATCAATATTGCCCATCCCTTATTTAACTATTTGTATAACGTTTTAATGTACAGGTGCTGGTCATAAAATTAGAATATCATGAAAAAGTAGATTGATTTCAGTAATTCCATTTAAAAAGTGAAACTTGTATATTATATTCATACATTACATACAAACTCATATATTTCAGATGTTTATTTTGTTTAATTTTGATGATTACAAATGACAACAAATGAAAATCTCAAATTCATCATATCAGAAAATTAGAATATTGTGAAAAGGTTCAAAATTGATGGCCCCTGGTGCCACACTCTAATCAGCTAATTAACTCAAACCACCTGCAAAAGCCTTTAAATGGTCTTTCAGTCTAGTTCTATAGGCTACACAATCATGGGGAAGACTGCTGACTTGACAGTTGTCCAAAAGACGACCATCGACACCTTGCACAAGGAGGGCAAGACACAAAAGGTCATCGCTAAAGAGGCTGGCTGTTCACAGAGCTCAGTGTCCAAGCACATTAATAGAGAGGCGAAGGGAAGGAAAAGATGTGGTCGAAAAAAGTGTACAAGCAAGAGAGATAACCGCACCCTGGAGAGGATTGTGAAACAAAACCCCTTCAAAAATGTGGGGGAGATTCACAAAGAGTGGACTGCAGCTGGAGTGAGTGCTTCAAGAACCACCACACACAGACGTATGAAAGACATGGGTTTCTGCTGCCGCATTCCTTGTGTCAAGCCACTCTTGAACCACAGACAGCGTCAGAAGCGTCTTGCCTGGGCTAAAGAGAAACAGGACTGGACTGCTGGTGAGTGGTCCAAAGTCATGTTCTCTGATGAAAGTAAATTTTGCATTTCCTTTGGAAATCAAGGTCCCAGAGTCTGGAGGAAAAGAAGAGAGGCACTTCATCCACGTTGCTTGAAGTCCAGTGTAAAGTTTCCACAGTCAGTGATGGTTTGGGGTGCCATGTCATCTGCTGGTGTTGGTCCATTGTGTTTTCTGAGGTCCAGGGTCAACGCAGCCACATACCAGGAAGTTTTAGAGCACTTCATGCTTCCTGCAGCTGACCAACTTTTTGGAGATGCAGATTTCATTTTCCAACAGGACTTGGCACCTGCACACAGTGCCAAAGCTACCAGTACCTGGTTGAAGGACCATGGTATCCCTGTTCTTAATTGGCCAGCAAACTCTCCTGACCTTAACCCCATAGAAAATCTATGGGGTATTGTGAAGAAGAAGATGCAATACACCAGACCCAACAATTCAGAAGAGCTAAAAGCCACTATTAGAGCAACCTGGGCTATCATAACACCTGAGCAGTGCCACAGACTGATCGACTCCATGCCACGCCGCATTGCTGCAGTAATACAGGCCAAAGGAGGCCCAACTAAATACTGAGTGCTGTACATGCTCATACTTTTCATGTTCATACTTTTCAGTTGGCCAACATTTCTATAAATCCTTTGTTTTTATTGGTCTTCAGTAATATTCTAATTTTCTGATATGATGAATTTGAGATTTTCATTTGTTGTCATTTGTAATCATCAAAATTAAACAAAATAAACATCTGAAATATATGAGTTTGAATGTAATGTATGAATATAATATACAAGTTTCACTTTTTAAATGGAATTACTGAAATCAATCTACTTTTTCATGATATTCTAATTTTATGACCAGCACCTGTAAAATAGCTCTTTTTACCAACTGACTTATTTTAAACCTGGTTTTCTGCTGTTTGAAAAGGCATTTTTTTTCAATTACATTTTCTTTTTAAATATTGATAAATAAAAAAGTTTATGAAATGTAACACAAAAATCACAATGTTTTTCTTACGTCTTCATTAGTTAATAAAACCTCTTCTTATATAGAGAGGCCATCTTAAATACAATCTATACATTTTTTCTTGTAAAAACTTTAACCTTTGTTTGCTGTGATGAGGTCATAAATTAGGTCAAAATAAAAATAACAGATTAAAATAAAAAAACACCATAAATTCAGAGTAGTGTTAGATGCTGAAACAGCTTTGAAACGAGCTGCTTCAGACTACGACATTAAATCTGATCATCATCACAATAAAGAGCTGAAGGACTCTTGAGTCACTACCTATGTGACGATGCATTGTGATCCCGGAAACAGCATTTCCTGTGGTGTCCCCTGCAGGAAAACACCTTTAAATTGTGAAACTGAGCCACCCCCCTCCCCACACACACACCCACCTGTGTACAGTGGAAAATTTTCAGGGAGGTACCAATGTGAAGAGATTAAAACTTGATAAGAAACGTAAAACAGTTCAGCGATGTTGTCTGCAAAAAGCTTTGCATCATTAAAACTGCAGCCTCCAATGAGAAGGTTAATTGTTTAAATGATGATTCATCTCTTTGGGGTTTGATTGTTTCCATGCAGGGGCGGATTTAGGAAATTTGGGACCCTAGGCAAAGACAGGCAGGGGTCCCTCTGAATGGAGAAGACAACACATAAAACAGCCTCATTCTACAATTAAAGAAATGTTAATAGAATAGACATCTAGGGCTGCAACTAACGATTATTTTAAAAATCGATGAATCGGCCGATTATTTTTTCGATTAATCGATGAATCGGACAAACATTTTTTTTTATATTAACCTCTTTATTCCAAAATAAACATTTTAGACAGAACAAACAAGCACACAAGTATAGGTTGCTCATTAACTGTACTGGTGCAATATGAAAAATAAATGTTTGTGTAAAAACTACGCAAACTTACATGAGAAATGTAGCTGTACATCCACAAAATATAGGGTACTTTGTTTCATAAAGCGCAAAAAAAGACATTTTTGTTTTTTAAAGCCCCTAAGGGGCTCAAACAATAGGCCCCCCCATTTCAACAAATTAGTTTTTTTTAGACTAGAAGAGTTCTGCCTTTTAAGACAGGAAAGTATAGCAGTTAAAGTTGCTACTTGAGAAAATACTGAACCATAGAGATAAAAATAGCCCTGTGATTCAAATTATAAACTGTATTTAGAATAAAAATGAGAGAACTAGGGGTGCTAAAAAACACATCCTCCAAAGACTGATATTTACATGGGAATGTGGCAGATAATTAATTGACATATTACTGATCTTGCTGGATTTTATTCTGCTTTACTTCCATAAATTGCAGGATCTTCTTTACTTTATCTTTGCCAGAAGATTTAAACTTTAAAAGCCTTGCCCTCATAATTTGCAAGTTAATTTATTTATAAAGAAAATATAAACGCTGCTTAAACAAATTTAAATGAAATTAAAAGTAAAATAAGTAGCCAACCTTATCACTGTCTGTAACCTACTAACACGGTAAGGAAAGCATCAGATGAGCTTCCTGAGAAACTAACGTAACGTTTCCCCACTTTAAAACCAAACAAACATGGTTACTCATCCTGCTGATCAGCTCTCTTCACTGCCATTGAAGGCTCCAACGTGTTTTCTTTTCAGGTGCTGCGTCATAACAGTGGTGCTTCCGTGCCATGTTCATTTGTTTTTACAAAAGTTGCATGTTACGACTTTTTTCACTTTACAAAGCGCAGGCTATTTTAATTATTGTGATCAATTTGTGCCGTCAATCCCGGCGCATGCGCGCTTCATTTGCAGTCTGGACGCTGAGGGTAAACTCCTCACTAAAATCCTGCGGCTCTGACTGCAGCGCTGAGAGGGATTCCTGTGGGAGAGGGAGAAAGGCGTTGGGATGGGGGAGGCGCCCCACGGCAGGCAAACGCCGCCAGTGACACCGTAAAAAGTCGGCAGATTTGTCGCTAGTCGCTTTTTTGAAAAATAGTCGCTGGAGGGGTCTGAAAAGTCGCTGAGTTGGCAACACTGCAACTGCGGCGCTGACTCGCTCCGCCATATTTTTTTTTCTTCCCCCGGATGACGGCGGCGGCGGATGACGCATTAATCGCGCGACACAACTAATCGATGATTAAATTCGTTGCCAGCGCTTTTAAAAGTCGATTTTTATCGATTTTATCGATTCGTTGTTGCAGCCCTATAGACATCCATTATCTGTTCTACCTTTTGTCACTCACAAAGCCAATTTTCACTTAGCTGATTGCTCCTTCCTGTGTTTCCAAAAAGGCCAAAGTAAATAACCCAGTCCTTCTTTTCACTGTAGACAAGCCATGATCTGCTTCTCTGTTCTCCATTTTTCATTTGGATGAAATAATAGCTGCATGAATCATGACAGCAGACAAGATAGAGGAGAGCAGGAGGCGGGGTTACCAATCTACTCGCTCTGGAGAGCAGAGTTCGCTGCTTTTAGATGTTGTCTCCAAAGTCTCCAGTAGCAGAAAAAAGTCTCTAGATTTGGCGCTAGGAGCTTTTTAGAAATCAAAGTGCTAGAGGGGTCTGAAAAGTGGCTAAATATAGCGACTAAAGCGCTAAGTTGGCAACACTGCCCTTTGCATGGCTTGTTTTCAAATGGTTTGCTGCTGTCTGCTTGGACCTTTCTGAACATGTGCAGCAAATGGACTGATCCAATATGGTGGACCCTGAAGGGGGGGGCTGAGACACACTTAATCTTATCAGCGTTCTGATGGCATTTTGGGCAAAGGATTTTTATCAAAAATGCAATGAATATGCACAAATAAGGAATAGTTTTTTTTTAAGTATAAATGTAAACAGAGTTTTATGACCCCCCTCCCCAGGAACTTTGGGCCTTAGGGAACTGCATAGTATTGCCTAATGGTAAATCCACCCTCCCCCTGTTTCCATGCCCCTCGGCTGGATCATATATAAACCTTTCCATACGTCTAGCGCCTAACAGAGCCTTAGCCTTCCGTCATCTGATCCTGTTTATTGTTCGTCAGTCACGCCCAGAACTTGCAAATTATTACTGACAAGCACTGGAAAAATACCCACATTCAAGCGTGAGTGGGAGAAATATGTTTGTACAAAGACTTGTAAAAAGCAACACCTTTAGGCTTTTTTTTTTTAAGTCTAATTATTATCTTTTAGCAAATTTGATATGCTCATTAAAGTTTTTTACACCTTTAAAAGTCTTTACATAACTTTTGTTCAACACTTTTTAAATCATTTATAGTTTAAACTGGTATTTCATCTTAGCGCCCGTTTATCTTGTAGTACACTGCAAAAAATAAATCAATTTTTCTTAAAATAATTGCATTTGTCTTTAATTGAGCAGATAAGAGAATCCCTTTGCCAATGGAATAAGAATATTTACATTTAAAATAAGAAAAAGACTGCAGGCTCTTCTTTTAAAATGCATAATAACCAATTATCTTATTTGATAATTGTGATATTGTGAAATATCAATGCAACGTTCATAAGCTGTATGTAACGCAATTTCGTTCTGTATGCACCCTGTGCATACAAAATGACAAATAAAGAAGTCTAAGTCTAAGTCTAAGTCTAAGTCTAAGTTTAATGGTAAAAATGCTCATTCTATTGCAAATGAAATTATTGTCCAACTCAAATTCAGGTTAAATACACTTATTTTAAGAAATGTTTTGCAGTTTTTGCAGAAAGGTCAAATCTTAGACACATTTTTACTTAAAATCCCAGCGCTTTCTTAAAATGCTCTTAGTAACGTGTGCAGCATTGATGAAACCCTGATTAGAATGAACTGAAACATCCTGACCTCATTAATTAAGACGTTTTTTAATCAGCAGACCAGTTGTTTTGCATCGACTCTAATCCAATCCACAGCTGCTGGGACTTTCAAGGCTTTTAGAGACACTTTAACTTGAAATGTTTGTATTTTGGTGGCTGTGGGAGATAAGGCTACAGTAAGTGGCCTCCCACCATCTGAGGGTCGCTGAAGACCCCTTTTCTCTTATCGGTGCCTCACACGTGTTCCTTGTTGTTTTGGTGGAAGGCTTAGATTAAATTAAAAATCATTAAAGCATCACTTTGATGTTTAAAGTGTGAAAGGTATTTAGTTTTGTGAAGGATGACCTTGTTTTCTTCAAGAAGACAACAGGAAGAGGTTTTCTCATTGTCTGAAGGCATAAAAAGCGTCTCAGTCATGCAGAGCTGAAAGGGACAAAGAAAATAAAAGAAAAGCTGCTTCTCACCTGCAGGATAATCTGCTGCTTCTAATGTGTCCAAAAATCCAAGGTTGAAAACCCCCCTCAGGTAAGACTGGCAGCTGTAGGTGTTTTAGATCTCACTACAAAGTAAGTTCTGGGTTACTACAAGAACCTAAAGAATGTTAAAGAGTGTGAAGACCAGCTGTTTGATTGGTCAAAAGCCAACCAATGGCACGGGTTCAAAAGAAACAGATACCCCGCCCCTTTAGTGCTGAATTCCTGTCTGAGAGCCTGTTTGTCTCTAAAACCTATGGACAACATAAAAACACCAACTGAGTCATAGAAAAGGTCAGTTTCTCTCAGGACTGTTAGGGAATAAAAAACAGAATAAATATGTGTGTCTGTTTTCACCCTGACGATCTTCCGGACATTTTAAGAAAGCAGACAAGACAAAACCACCAACAGGAAGTACAACAAACCAGAAATACATGATCTCAATGTTTGAAGAGCTCCTATAACTGAATAGGAGGGTAGAAATGAGCTAAAACCTCACACACAGTTCCATATACAAAGATTTATTCTAAAGGTAAAGTAAGAATATAGATATACAACTGAATTAAACCTGCAATATAGAACACAGCTATGGAGGAACAGGAGAGTCTGTGAAAAAGAAAAACAACCATTTTAAATGTAACATTTAAATAATACATTTAGAAATCCTATTTAAAAAGGATTTTTAAATTGCACTTTTTAATTCAAATTATTCAATTCTATTCAGTTTATTTCTATAGCTCCAATTCACATCATGTCATCTCAGGTCACTTTCCAGTTCACCAGATCATCGAGTCAGATTGATTCAAAGTTTTCATTCTAAGGAAAACCAGCTGATTGCATCGACTCATTGACTCTTCAGCAATCCCTCACACTAAGCATGCTTGTAGCGACAGTGGAGAGGAAAAACTCCCTTTGAACAGGAAGAAACCTCCAGCAGAACCAGGCTCAGTGTGAGCGGCCATCTGCTGAGGCCCACTGGGGTTCAAGGAGACAGAAGCAGACATAGAAAAAGAAGCATAGATACAAAAGGCAACTGTCAACCAGCTGACTTAGTTTTACATTTTTTGCAGTGCAGCTCCATGTCAGAGGATGAAAAAGAGCAAATCCAGTTAGTCTAAGGGGGTGTTCGGTTTCAGCAGCTGTCTCCACCAAGGACCCGGTCTACCTGGACTGGGTCCTTCCACGTCCGTGAAAATAAGGAGGCCGGAAGAGTTTTGGATTCAAACAGGTCCAGCCTTCTCCAGCTTTCACCGCACGTACAATCTGTCGCCTAGCAACCGTAAGAGATGACAAACAAAGTAGGCGGAGTATGGATACTGAACAACACTGCTGTTCTGGGTGCTAATAACATTTCTGAGGAGCTTCAACAGCAGTACGGTCGTCTCAGATATCAGATTTATAGTCCCCACCCTGCAGAGATATTGGAATCTGAGCTTAAATGTCTGTCAGACCCATTTACACAGGGACAGATAAAACCTTTCAATAAACCAAACATCACCGTCACATATCTGACTCAATAACCATTAAAACAACTATTTTCATTCGTTTCAGATGGAACTATTCTCAGACTTGGATTATATTAAACTGCACTTCCAATATTCACCAGTGTTTGGCGCCATTTCCCTTTTTCCTCTGAGCACAGAGCAGCTGGCTTGCTTAGATTTGCAAAGAATCATGGGATACCAAAGGCTACGGAGGATACTGCAGACCTGTCCTACAAAACGGGAAAAAAGAAGGCTGCATTTGTCAGGCCACTGTGACGTAATCAGCCAACGAATCCAGGCTTCGTTGGACGCCGCCCCTCAGTTTGAACTCAGCAAAAGTCAGAGAAACAGGACAACACTGAAAAACAGGCCAAGCTATGTTATCTATCTTAGGGTGAGTATTGTATAAGGCTGTGACCAATAGATTCTGACATTTCTTTAACTTTTTAAAGGACCAATCGACCCACATTTTTTAGGGTAAGTTGTGATGAAATTGTCTAGCTCCGCCCCTGGTTCAGAGCTTTGGTTTTACAGAGGAAAGCAGGAGATGAGGAGCAAAACTAGGACTTCTATGTAGACCAGAGGTATACCACCCATGGTAAAGACTCTGGATCAAAGGGCTGGCAGCAGTCCTGGATGAAGGTCCCCTGTCAGTACGGGGCCACATGTGACCCTCAGGCTCCACCTAGAGGGAAAAGCAGGAAGCAGCAGGCAAAATGAAGATAATCTCCAGGACACCAACCGAAACATGCAGTTGCATTTAACAAAACATGCAGAAGATTTTTTTTTTTTTTTAGTTTTGTCCTGTCCGATGCCATATTTGAAAATGTTCCCAGTAAGGTGGTGGTGCGGAGCAGGGAACATTCTTGTGTTTTTAACTTTTTTATTCTTGTTTTTCTTTGTGTTTTTTTCTTTCAGTCTGCAGCTAAGTTGTGAAATGCTTTATAAATAAAGTGGTTTGGTTTGTCCTGTGAACCACTGTCACAAAATGATGGCCAATTCAATAGTTTAGACTAAATTTGGACTTTTTGGTTGAAATTTCTATTTATTTTCAGTATTTGGATTATTCTCTTCTGTAAAATTAATATTCTTAAAAAAGCTTTTCAGTCATGTGACCGACTGTTTCCATCTAATTATAATCAAGTTACTTTTTTAAATGAACTTTAATAATGTCAAAAGTCATGATTTATTGTCTAGTATATCAAAAATTATTTATTCAATCAGTCCCTAAGTAAACCCCCGCTGCTCAGGGTAGAGCTGCTGACATCACGGTGTGTTCACACCAGAAGCGCTCTGGGCTTCAGAGCTTCTGATTTACATGTAAAGTCTATGGTGGATGGCGTCAAGCAGCGTCCAGAGGTCGTGGTGACGAGAGCAGCGTGTCCCGGCATTCCGACATCTGATCTTTTGCAGCTTGAGGAAAAACATCAACCAATCAGACGTGTTTCGGGAGACAGACACAACCTTTAAGCTGTCATAATTTCTGCAGAGCTGTCAGCATATGAAAAATCTATAAATATAAAGGGATTAAACTGAACAGGTTTCAAAAAACCAGGAGGATTGTTTTTATTATGTACAAAGAGCGAGCTCTGATCATTATATATAAAAATGTTCAAATCTGCCAAGAGAAATAAAGGATCGGATCCTCCAAATCCGAGGCCATGGTTCTCCAACGGAGAAAGGTGGACTCTCCTCTTCAGGTTGGTGGAGAGTCCTTGTCTCAAGTGGAGGAGTTCAAGTATCTCGGGGTCTTGTTAACAAGTGAGGGACTGAGGGAGCGTGAGATCGATAAACGGATCGGTGCGGCGTCAGCAGTGATGCGGTCGATGTATTGCACTGTTGTGGTGAAGAGGGAGCTGATTCAGGGGGCAAAGCTCTGATTTACCGATGGGTGAGGGTGAGAACGTAATGACGTAACGACCCAAAGGACAAGACTGCGAATAAAATCAGTCGAATGAGTTTCCTTCACAGGGTGGCTGGGCGCACTCTTCCAGATCAGGTGAGGAGCTCAGTTACCCGGGAGGCGCTGGGAGAAGAGTTGCTGCTCCTCCACGTCAAAAGGAGCCAGCTGAGGAGGATCAGGAATCTATTCTGGATGCCTCCTGGTCGCCTCCCTCAGGAGGTGTTCCAGGCATGTCCCATAGGGAGGAGGCCTGGTGGAAGGTCCAGGACACGCTGGAGAGACTAAGTCTATGAGCTGGCCTGTTTGGGTCAGGGAGCAGCTGGAGGAAGAGTGTGCGGATCGGGAAGCCTGAGAATCACCATCTCAGACTGCTGCCTCCGCGACCCTGATAAAGAGGAAGAAGATGGATGGATGGATGGATGGATGGATGATGGATGGATGGATGGATGGATGGATGGATGGATGGATGGATGGATGGATGGATGGATGGATGATGGATGGATGGATGGTGGATGGATGGATGGATGGATGGATGGATGGTGGATGGATGGATGGATGGATGGATGGATGGATGGATGGATGGATGATGGATGGATGGATGGATGGATGGATGATGGATGGATGGATGGATGATGGATGGATGATGGATGGATGGATGGATGATGGATGGATGGATGGATGGATGATGGATGATGGATGGATGATGGATGGATGGATGATGGATGGATGATGGATGGATGATGGATGGATGGATGATGGATGGATGGATGGATGGATGATGGATGGATGGATGGATGATGGATGGATGATGGATGGATGGATGATGGATGGATGGATGGATGGATGGATGGATGGATGGATGGATGGATGGATGATGGATGGATGGATGGATGATGGATGGATGGATGATGGATGGATGATGGATGGATGGATGGATGGATGATGGATGGATGGATGGATGGATGATGGATGGATGGATGGATGGATGGATGATGGATGGATGATGGATGGATGGATGATGGATGGATGGATGATGGATGGATGATGGATGGATGATGGTTGGATGGATGGATGGATGGATGGATGGATGATGGATGGATGGATGGATGGATGGATGGATGGATGGATGATGGATGGATGGATGGATGGATGATGGATGGATGGATGGATGGATGGATGGTGGATGGATGGATGGATGGATGATGGATGGATGGATGGATGGATGGATGATGGATGGATGGATGGATGATGGATGGATGGATGGATGGATGATGGATGGATGGATGGATGATGGATGGATGATGGATGGATGGATGATGGATGGATGATGGATGGATGATGGATGGATGGATGATGGATGGATGGATGGATGATGGATGGATGGATGGATGGATGATGGATGGATGGATGATGGATGGATGATGGATGGATGGATGGATGGATGGATGATGGATGGATGGATGGATGGATGATGGATGGATGGATGATGGATGGATGATGGATGGATGGATGGATGATGGATGGATGGATGGATGGATGGATGGATGATGGATGGTGGATGGATGATGGATGGATGGATGGATGGATGATGGATGGATGGATGGATGATGGATGGATGATGGATGGATGATGGATGGATGGATGGATGGATGGATGATGGATGGATGATGGATGGATGGATGGATGGATGGATGCTGGATGGATGGATGGATGGATGATGGATGGATGGATGGATGATGGATGGATGGATGGATGGATGATGGATGGATGATGGATGGATGATGGATGGATGGATGGATGGATGGATGGATGGATGATGGATGGATGATGGATGGATGGATGGATGGATGATGGATGGATGATGGATGGATGATGGATGATGGATGGATGATGGATGGATGGATGATGGATGGATGGATGGATGGATGATGGATGGATGATGGATGGATGGATGGATGATGGATGGATGGATGGATGGATGATGGATGGATGATGGATGGATGGATGATGGATGGATGGATGATGGATGGATGGATATGGATGGATGGATGGATGATGGATGGATGGATGGATGGATGGATGATGGATGGATGATGGATGGATGGATTGATGATGGATGGATGATGGATGGATGATGGTTGGATGGATGGATGATGGATGGATGGATGGATGGATGGATGATGGATGGATGGATGGATGATGGATGGATGGATGGATGATGGATGGATGGATGGATGGATGATGGATGGATGATGGATGGATGGATGGATGGATGATGGATGGATGATGGATGGATGGATGGATGATGGATGGATGGATGGATGGATGGATGGATGGATGATGGATGGATGGATGGATGGATGGATGATGGATGGATGGATGGATGGATGGATGATGGATGGATGATGGATGGATGATGGATGGATGGATGATGGATGGATGGATGGATGGATGATGGATGGATGGATGGATGATGGATGGATGATGGATGGATGATGGATGGATGGATGGATGGATGATGGATGGATGATGGATGGATGGATGGATGGATGGATGGATGGATGATGGATGGATGGATGGATGGATGATGGATGGATGATGGATGGATGGATGGATGATGGATGGATGGATGGATGGATGGATGATGGATGGATGATGGATGGATGGATGGATGGATGATGGATGGATGGATGGATGGATGGATGATGGATGATGGATGGATGATGGATGGATGATGGATGGATGGATGGATGGATGGATGGATGGATGGATGGATGGATGGATGATGGATGGATGATGGATGGATGGATGATGGATGGATGATGGATGATGGATGGATGGATGGATGATGGATGGATGGATGGATGATGGATGGATGGATGGATGGATGGATGATGGATGGATGGATGGATGGATGATGGATGGATGGATGATGGATGGATGGATGGATGGATGATGGATGGATGATGGATGGATGGATGGATGGATGGATGGATGATGGATGGATGGATGGATGATGGATGGATGATGGATGGATGGATGGATGGATGGATGGATGGATGATGGATGGATGATGGATGATGGATGGATGATGGATGGATGGATGGATGGATGGATGGATGGATGGATGGATGATGGATGGATGGATGATGGATGGATGGATGGATGATGGATGGATGGATGGATGATGGATGGATGATGGATGGATGGATGGATGGATGGATGATGGATGGATGGATGATGGATGGATGGATGGATGATGGATGGATGGATGATGGATGGATGGATGGATGATGGATGGATGGATGGATGGATGGATGATGGATGGATGGATGGATGATGGATGGATGATGGATGGATGATGGATGATGGATGGATGGATGATGGATGGATGGATGATGGATGGATGATGGATGGATGGATGGATGATGGATGGATGGATGGATGGATGGATGATGGATGGATGATGGATGGATGGATGATGGATGGATGATGGATGATGGATGGATGGATGGATGGATGATGGATGGATGGATGATGGATGGATGGATGGATGGATGATGGATGGATGGATGGATGGATGGATGGATGATGGATGGATGATGGATGGATGGATGGATGATGGATGGATGGATGGATGATGGATGGATGGATGATGGATGATGGATGATGGATGATGGATGGATGATGGATGGATGGATGGATGGATGGATGGATGGATGGATGGATGATGGATGGATGGATGGATGATGGATGGATGGATGGATGGATGATGGATGGATGGATGGATGATGGATGGATGGATGGATGGATGGATGGATGATGGATGGATGGATGGATGGATGATGGATGGATGGATGGATGGATGGATGGATGGATGATGGATGGATGATGGATGGATGGATGGATGATGGATGGATGGATGATGGATGGATGATGGATGGATGGATGGATGATGGATGGATGGATGATGGATGATGGATGGATGGATGATGGATGGATGGATGGATGGATTGATTCTGGTACTTGAAGTTTTTAACCATAAATCTAAAAAATGCTTCATATTCACCTGTATGCAGCGAGCGATACTGCTGACTGCAGAGACGACATTTTCAGGTGGACCTTCTCTCTAAATAAACATGTTTAAATATATTTTTTCCAGCTCATCAAAGCAAAGAGCCAAACCTCTCCTAACATTGTGACAGAAAAACAGAACAGCTTAGCGACCGGAGCCTCGAGCATCGAAGATCCAGAGCATCTGACCTCAAAATGAGCCATTAAACGCCTTTTTGACACCTGAAGCGAGTTCCCTTAGTTCTTATAAATTACATCACATCCCCCCTTAAGGCAGTAGATAAAAAAAAATTAACAAAAGTATGCAATAACCCCTTTTTAATCTGAGGAGAGAACCAACCAGACGGCTTTAGGCACAAAAGTAGGAGTTCAACAAACACACCGATCGAGTAGTTACAGCAATAAAACCTTGGCTGACAGCCTTACAGTGTGCAGGCACCTTTCTTTGAATTGGGATTGATTTAGGCTCCGCCCTCTTCCTACGCACCTGTGCCTTTTGGAAAAAATGTAGAAAGAATTGTCAAAATGAAGCTTGGACATGTAGACAGCACTTTTTTCACCAATCATTTGCAAAAAATGTATTATTTACGGGTGAGTTGGCGTTTAATGCTATGTTTGCAATAAAAATATTTTTGTATTTTGGGAAATGTTGAAGGAAAACAGGTTTAAGGAGACAGAAAACTGTAGAGCCATTACTAAATGAATCACTCTGTTGTTATACAGTCTGCTGATAAATCACATGGCAGCTTGAAAGGTGGGATTAGTGTTCTCTGCCCAGGTCACCTTTTGTTTGCTGGGATACGCCCCGATCTGTCACCACAGGAGGTAAGGTGGAGTTTGTTTGTTTGTTTTTTAGACTTTCAGCTCCAGCAGCAACAAAAAAAAAATGCATGAAAATTTTCTGATCATTTGTCCATTTTTAACTTGGGTTTTAATCATGATTTTTGTTTTGGAAAAATGTTTTGGACAATTCCTTTATCAATAATCTGCAGGGGAGGGGTGGCCTACTGGTTAGAGCCCCGACTTTAGGAAGAAGATTAAATATACATTTCCAACTAGACCCTCTAAACCAGGAGTAACCAATTAAAAAGCAGCAGGAATAAAGAAAGTCCTCAACCAGTAAAGGTCCAGAGACATTTTTAATTATAAACTGTTACTTTAATTGAAACTAGAATTTATCCCTGAAATATAATGAGGTTTTTATGCATCCATGTTATACATTGAATTTTTAAATAAAATAATATAGAAAAATAAGTTTTTTTTCTTTTTTTTCTTAAGTAGGAAACAACAATCTTTTAGTTTGGTTTATAGACAATTTCCTGATTCCCATATTTTCTCAAACCCCTGAACTGATGGTTTGTTATTTTCTTTCTTATTTCTGTCTTAATGTTGGCAGTGGGCTTTATGCTGCCCTGCAAGGCTTTAAACCTGGGTTTGAATGGAGACTAAGCCATTCTCAAGCACATATCAAGGAGCTCATTTTGAGCCTGGATCCAGATTTATTGTTGATTCTGTTCATGGTGGAGAATCCTGCTTCACAGCAGCAGGTTGAGCCAAACATCCTCTAAATGTTCAGGGTCATCTTTGAGCACCATTTCACTTTTCTTTCACCAGTTCACCGCAGTTCTTCCAGCAGTCCACACTTTCTCTGCTCTCTTTTTCTCATGGTCTTCTCCTTCTTTCCCATCGCCCGGCTTGCCACAGGTTTGCCTGCTGTGTCTAAAAGTAGCAGCAGCAGCAACCCAGACTGACAGCAGCTCATTGGCTCATTTGGATCACGTGCAGCCTGGAGCCGGACGCTCCCCAGGGCTTTACCGTATTAATTTTAAATGTTTTAAATCAGGTTGGCTCCGGACCACGGTCCACTAATTCGTGACCTCTGATATAAACCTTATGAAGTGATGAAGAGTTAAGAACATGAGGTATTAAAAAGTTAAGCTCTAGCATTGTTTTCATTATGTTTTTTATTTTTTTGGGTTGTTTTTTGTTTTTGCATAGTATTAAATAGCACTTCTGGTCCAATGATGCTGATACTGCTCCAGACCTTTATTTGGATTTGTAAATAAATGTTTATGCACTTACATTTTCCATAAATAAATTGTTCATTTAAAAATTATTTTGTTGTATATATGTGAACATACCTATTTTTTTATTCCAAATCATTTTATATGGGAAAAGTTAACCTTTTCTCAGAAGGTCAGGCAGGTTTTTCGGGTCTGGTTGATGAAAATGAAAGGGTTTAGCTCCTGCTCATGTTTAAGTTTAGAGAGTTAGAGTGACTCTTAGCTATGAAGCAAAGCATCCGTAGCAACATTAGATTTTTTTGTTCTAAATCTAGAATCTAATTCAAATCTTACAACCAGAGGAAAGGTTATTCATATTTTCTGGATCATAGCAAGAAAATAAAAAATCTGCTTCAAACTCAAAAAATAAGAAAAAAGGTTTTGCAACTATTGTGACTGAGTGGATGTGCTCTCTTCGTCCTCTGGCATGGGAGCTGCCTTGGAGCTCGTCTGCCTGGCTGTGTGTTTCCTGGACGGGGCCGCCTTTTACAGCTGCTTTTTGTATCTCTGCTTCTGTCTCCTTGAACCCCAGTGGGCCTCAGCAGATGGCCGCTCACACTGAGCCTGGTTCTGCTGGAGGTTTCTACCTGTTAAAAGGGAGTTTTTCCTCTCCACTGTCGCTACAAGCATGCTTAGTGTGGGGGATTGTATTTGAGTCAATGAGTCAATGCAATCAACTGGTTTTCCTTAGATAGAAAACTTTGTATCAATTTGACTGTATGATCTGGTTGAACTGTAAAGTGCCTTGAGATGACATGTGTTGTGAATTTGGCGCTATATAAATAAACTGAATTGAATTGAATTGAATTTAATTGGAGATAAAAAAAAAACATTTCAATTAGAAGATGATGTTTTTAAGCTGAAACAGAGCTGGAAGTGTTATAGAAGACTGAACGATCTATTGACTCTAAAAATTGGAGCCTAGGTGGGAGTTCAACTGAATAAACCAATTACTCGCCTCTGACGCCAGCTAATCAGTTTTGAACCACGCCTCCACGAAAGCCAATCAGCATCCAAAGTTCATCTTAAAAGGCCCCCGATCCACAACTCGCCTGCTACCTATTGCGCAGGTGGCGGATGCGCTGTGACATCATTCAGATGACCCCGTTTCAACCCCCCTCCATCCCCTCCTCCACCATCGTAGCTAAAGTTTCATCAGAGTGTTATTCCTCCTGGACTCTTACTGCGTTCCCTGTCTCATCTTAACCGGTCCGGCAGAAGACCGCCATGTTGAGCCTGGTTCTGCCAGAGGTTTCTTCCCAATAGGAGTTTTTCCTCTCCCCTGTCACCTCATGCATGCTCATCATGGACAGGTTCTCTCAACCTGTGTTATCCAAGCTGGACTTCCATCTTCCAGGTCCCTGAGTGAAGCTCTAGTATCAGCTCCCACAGTCCACTGGATCTCCCCATAAAGCTCAGCAGACCGTCTAACCAGCAGTCTACAGACTGACCAACTCCATCTATCTCCACTCCACCACCATTTCCAGGCCTGGGGGGGAAACAGCCCTGTTCTTTATTCCTGTTCATGCATATCTATCTTAATTCAGCGCTATGTTTCCTGCCGAGGTCTGAGCGCCAAAGACTAAACTAATTTTCTTCCAATTGTCTTTTCTCTCCGTGTGAGTTTTTTCAGATTGAAATAAGTTGCTCTAAGCTGTGGTGTATTTAGGGAGGAGAGGCTTTATCCAGAAATAAACCACCGTTCAGATGTACTAGACTGAGTCATGTCTTGGCAATCAATACAGAATGTCATTAAAAGAAGACATGATCATAAAAAAGTCAAACATTATTACAGGTGCTGCTACTAAACCATAAAAACATGGAACGAATCCAGCAGCTCAGCTATGCAGGTTCCACCTCAGGCTGTTTTCACAGCAAAGTCACTTCGACCTTTTTTCCCACCAGAGTGGATAACATTGGACTTTAAGTTAATTAACATTTTTCTCAATTTTGGACGATAGAGTTGGTGAAGATTCTCAGTCATCCAGGTCATAGTCATTCCAAAAAAAAGAAAATTAAAAACAATCCACTGGACTTTGTTTACAAGTTTGAAGACGTTTCTCATCCCATCCTCACTGCAAAAAATATAAAAAACAATTTTTTCTTAAAATAACTGCATTTCTTCATGAATTAAGGAGGTAAGTAAGAGACTTTGCCAATGGAACAAGACAATTTACATTTAAAATAAGAAAAAACAACTACATTGTCTAATTTCGAGAGCATTTTATTTAAATATTTTATTTTAAGGGTAAAAATCCTCATTCCATTGGCAAATAATCTCATTTACCTACTCAAATTAAGGGTAAATACACTTAATTTAAGAACTTTTTACTTATTTCTAGATCATTTTTCCAGTGCAGGAAGCTCTTTCAATTCAAAATTCCTGCCATTTTGAATTGAAAAAGCTTCCTGGATGGGAAGCGAAATATCTTCAAACTTTGAAACAAAGTCCAGTAGATAGTTTTTAATTCCTTTTTTTGTCTTGGACGAGAGGGAAACCTCTAACAGGAACTATGAAAGTCATACCCACAGGTCTACAACATCTAAGTACATTTACTTTGTGTCAGGGTTGAAGTATTTTTTTCGGAGTATCTGTACTGTGGAATGAATGACTTTGCAAAAAATCTAAATTGTGACTTTTTTCAACCAAAATTGCGATTTCAATTTCATTGTGATTCTCCTTTGCACTAAGCACAGGCATGTTGACGTTGACATGCCGTTCAGAGCAAAAGCTAGAATCTTAGAAATAATCTGAATTAAATTAAATTAAAAAATGTAATTTTATTTCTGTAGTCGGATGAGAAATTATTAATTCACTACATTTCTTTCTAAATATTTTCCTAAAAGCTGATAAACCCGTTTCTAAAGCATTCTGGATCATTGCTGGTGAAGTTTAGTGACGTTTCTTTTGTTTTACACAGAAAGGCTACATTTGGTAAAAAAACTACAAAAAAAAGCTGGATGCTTTTATTTATCTTAAAAATGTTGCATCGCAGTGAGTTGGTGACATTTAAATTAGTCCTTTAAAGTGTTTTTACTTAGTTATTTTTTCTTAATGTAGCTGTGGTTAAATGATTATTGTGATTATTTATTGCATTTAGTAAACATCTGCATGAAAGAACCCCCACCGCCACACACACACACACACACACACGCACACACACACACGCGCACACACACACACACACACACACACACGCACACACACACACGCACACACACACACGCACACACACACACGCACACACACACACGCACACACGCACACACACACACGCACACACACACACGCACACACACACACACACACACACGCACACACACACACACACACACACACACACACACGCACACACACACACGCACACACACGCACACACACACGCACACACACACACACACACACACACACACGCACACACACACACGCACACACACACCAACGTGACGGAAAGGAATGTCTTATGGGCCATTGTTAAAACTTCACCAGCAACTTTGAAATAGAGTATACAGTCATTTAAAACCATCATCCTTATGTGGACCAGGTTTTAGGTCCCCATGAGGGGGTAGGTTCTTATGACATGACTGTGTAAACAGACTAAAGACCCTGTGAAGTCATAAAAAAGAGCACACACACACACAGCCACACACACATACACACCCAAACCAGTTACTAATTTTAACAGCCTTTCGGAATGTTGGTCCTTTGTGATGTCATAACCCCACCCACCCCCAAACCCCACCCCCATGTTGTGATGTCATAACATTAGAACACAGGCCTAGAACTGTGGGTGTGTCAGAGAATGTCATTAGTTCCGACTAGCTTCCGAGGTGATCAGACTGTGTTACTGTGAGAACATTTTGGTGATTTTATATTCTTCAAAATGCTGTCAAATTTTTGTGAAGATCTGGACTTGGAGAACGAGGTGGACCCATACTTCTTTGAAAAAAGACCAACTGGACAGGTTGTCATGTACATAGATCAGGTCACCGGAGAGACTGTTGCAATAAAATTTGTACCAGAGAAGGAGGATTTCATGAATAAGGAAACCAAGATCTTGAGAAAAATCAAAGCTCTTGGATCGGAGAACTACAACATAGTGAAGCTTAATGAAGATTTTTACTTAAAAAGTGATCGGTGCTTTGTGTTTGAAAAACTGGATATCAATTTGGAATACTTTACAGAGGTAATTGTACGTCGTGGACTACATTTGTTTGACATTCGACTTATCGCTCAACAGGTCCTGGTGGCTTTAGATTTTCTACATAGTAATGGAATAGCACATAATGATATCCAGCCTAACAACATAATGCTGGTAGACCGCTCCTCTCTAAAAGTGAAATTAATCGATATGGGTTGCTCTGACGAGATAGAAAGAATGGACAATAATTGTCCTAACCCTCACCCTTACATGCCTCCAGAGGAAATTATGTTTGACAAGCCAGATGCTAGTTTGGATATGTGGTGTCTAGCCCTCACTTTGATCTATTTCTACCTTAAAGATCAGCTGTTTGAATATGATTCTTTTGGAAAAACATTGCCGGCAATTGTAAAAATGTTGGGTGAACCACACTGCAGTAATAAAAACATAATTGAAATGTGTGATCCAGAGCTGAAACTGAAGTCTTTGGACGACCTGCTGGAAATCCGTCCAGCAACACAAGACCCCATTGAAAGAGTGGATTTACTAAGTTTCATAGATTTTCTAAAGCAAATGCTAGTTCCTACACCGCAGGAACGTATTACCTCAGCAGCTGCACTTAAACACAGCTTTATTACCATGGATCATTTGTCTAACTTGGACAGCAGCAGCCCTTATGTCCTTGAAGCCCATGAGGCAATGAGAACTTATAAAATAAAGACACCACTAAGGTTGGGAGCCACATCATTACACCAAGAAAGAGAGGAATACAACCTTGAAAATAGTTTAAAATTGAGTTTTGAAAAAAAATCCTCCCCTTCTGGCAACAATTACTGTGTCCGTTCAGGCAACTATGCCTCACCAACAGGTAATAGGGTAATTTTATCATCTCCAAAAGTTGAAAAAGTGACCATCCAGACTCCTTTTGGACCACTGAGAACTGATTGTGCGACATTTTGGTCAGAATTTTTCTCAAAAAATGATTTGGTTTTTCAATCCGAAACAAGCAAATACCTCTTGATCAAAATTCTATGCTTAGGAGGAACATCAGTAATTACCAAGTGTATAAACCAAGAAACCGGAGAGAGTGTTGTAATAAAATTAGGAAAAGACAAGGACCATGTGTATGCAATTAAGGAAAAAAAGATCTTGAATAAAATCAAAGCACTTGGATCGGAGAACTACAACATAGTGAAGTTTTATGAAGATTTTTACTACCAAACCACACATTGCCTTGTGTTTGAAAAACTGGATATTGATTTGCAATACTTTACAGACCTAATTGTACGTCGTGGACTACATTTGTTTGACATTCGACTTATCGCTCAACAGGTCCTGGTGGCTTTAGATTTTCTACATAGTAATGGAATAGCACATAGAGATATCAAGCCTAACAACATAATTCTGGTAGACCGCTCCTCTCTAAAAGTGAAATTAATCGATATGGGTTACTCTGAAGAGATAGAAAGAATGGACAATATTTGGATTAACCCTCTTCCTTACATGCCCCCGGAGGAAATGATGTTTGACAAGCTAGATGCTAGTTTGGATATGTGGAGTCTAGCCCTCACTTTGATCTATTTCTACCTGAAAGATCAGCTGTTTGAATATGATACTTTTGGAGAAACATTGGCAGCAATTGTTAAAATGTTGGGTGAACCACACTGCAGTAATAATTTTTCCTCTTGCAAAATTGTAATTGAGAAGTATGATCCAGAGCTGAAACTGAAGTCTTTGGACGACCTGCTGGAAATCCATCCAGCAACACAAGACCCCATTGAAAGAGTGGATTTACTAAGTTTCATAGATTTTCTAAAGCAAATGCTAGTTCCTACACCGCAGGAACGTATTACCTCAGCAGCTGCACTTAAACACAGCTTTATTACCATGGATCATTTGTCTAACTTGGACAGCAGCAGCCCTTATGTCCTTGAAGCCCATGAGGCAATGAGAACTTATAAAATAAAGACTAATGATCAACAGCCAGCTGATTGTGGTAATGAGCAAGGGAAAATACTGACCAGTCCACTTAAGAAGGGAACAATAATGACTAGTAGTCCCAACAAAAAGGTGGTGGAAATAAAGAAGAAGTCTAAAAGTGTAACATTTAATCCCGTTATTGTGATTACACCTAATCAATCTCAACAAGAGAAAATACAGAGTAGCTTATCAGAACATTCAGGTTTTACAGTTGATTCCTCCTTATTGAAGTCCAATTTGGAGCCACCACTGTTCCACAAAAGATTACCAGCATCAGTTAGTCTCTCTGAAGAGAAACAAGCACAACAACTAAATACTGAGGAAAAACTCTCAAAAAAGTCTGTAGCCAGCAAACTCCATGTCCAGGATAACACAAGCTTAACAAGCTGTGAGGATCCCTCACATCTGGTTGAAGTTAAAACCCGCAAGAAATATTGGAAGAGAGTAAAGAATTTTTTCTCAAACATGAACTGGTTTGGCCTTTGTCTCCCATCAAAAAAGTAATATCAATGCTTCCTTATTTTATATATTTATTGGACTCAGAGTCCGAAATAAAGTCAGTCTGTATGTAAAAATGCTCAGTGAAGCGGTGGTTTAGCACTGCTGCCTTGCAATAAGAAGCTTCGGGGTCAATTCCCGACCTTGGGGCTTTCTGCATGGAGTTTTCATGTTCTCCCTGTGCATGCGTGGATTCTCTCCGGGTACTCCGGCTTCCTCTAAAAGTCCAAAAACATGACTGTTAGGTTAAATTAAGTTAAAAAATAAGTTATCAAGTTAAGAAAAAAAGGTGGAAAATTAAAAAGTTAAGTTAAAAAGTTAATAAGCCTACTTAAAAATTATTTTTAGATTTATTAATTAGTCAGTTAGATATAAAAAATATATTAAGATTAAAGAATACATATTACATCTGTTTTAACCCTTTATATGGCAGATTTGATCACTTGCACACCCCTTACAAATGGAGTCCCCCCCGTCCCTCATTGAGGTCTTGAAGCACAAGATCTATATCCTGCCATTCAGCAAAGATGCTGCTACATGGCTGTACATCTTTTTTTGACATTTGACCAATTAGATGAGTCCTTGAATGAGATATTACCTACTGTAAATTAAGTAAAAAAAAAAAAGAAAAAAAAGGGTTTTAGGTTAAGATAAAAAGGTAAAAATGTAAATGCTCAGTGAAAATTTTATTAAAGTCAACTTAGATGATTTACATTGAATTTATTTAATTACTGTGAGTTTGCAGTACTCAAATTATCTTATATGATTAGATTATAGTAACTTGTTTATTTTAAGTACTTAAATTATCTTAAATAACTGGATTATAACTGAATTATTTTGAGTTGATAGTACTCAAATTATCTTAAATTGATTAGAGTAACTTGTTTATTTTGAAGGAGTACTCAGTTTAACTTGAATGAATAAGATTACAGCAGCTGTGAGTTTTCAGAACTGAAGTGATAGCTTAATTCACTTTACTGTTGTTCACCCATAATATTCAGGTCAACCTTTTGTAATCTAACTGAGAGAGATGCTCTAAGTTGAAGTTGGATCCACAACTACAGCTGTGGGTCCAACCTCAGCTTAGATCATCTCTATCCTTTCTCTTTCTCTGCCTGTTCCAACTCCATCTGAAGAAGTTCAGCATGTTTAGTCAGGTTCAAAAAGGTATCCCAGGCTCTGTGCGACAAGTGTCTGGACCATGAAGAATTCCAACAGCACAGGCAATTTCATTTTTAAAAAACACAATGGAGGAAAACACTTAATGGATTAACTCAGTTGTGTTCAAATTTATTTGAACATGCTTAACAATGCATTTAACATGAGACATTGGCTCTCGACATAATGAAGAGCATTTTGTTACTGCTCAATATAAAAGTGAACCAACAATAGTTTGGTTGCAAACCTACTTAACATTCTTTAATGCATTTTTATTCATCAAAATATAATCCAGGTGTGATTTGCCGCAACAGATGTAAACATGTGTAAACATGTAAATATGTAATCATTTGGTTCAAGGGTGCAAGAAAGAAAACTACTTCTTAACCGAATACAACAGTTTTGAATCTCCACAGCATTTTCAAAAACTTAACATTAGCTAAAACAGTTGGAAGTTGTTACTAACCTGGGAACACGTTACAGTTTTATAAAAGAAAAATATCAAAGAAATAACCTCTCAACAAAAATGGACAACATATTAAAAAAAATTGTTCCTGAAATAATCATGAGAGAATATCATTATTAGGAACTAAACCCTTTCAAAAAATCTTTCTTAACTAACCATCTTTAGTGCTGTAACTGTTTTTTTGGGGGTGTCTACACCAACGTAACAACCTGATACATGACAAATGCTCATTAACAACAAACATATCCTGTTCTTCCCCTCTTAAAATAAGAGTCCTTGATGTGATGAGTGAAATATAATCTTTTGTTAAGTTGCTCACACCAAATGGGTTTGGGTACATTTAAGTCCATTTTCTTTCATCCAGGTAATTCTAGGACATCCAGGACTATTTTGAAGAGGGGAATAGGTTTTTGCACTCTTATCAACTTGCCTACTCCAGTAGTTTGTTTTTCAAACTAAGCAGCTTTGGAGGGAGTGTTTTGCTTCCCAATCCAACCATGACTGCTTGAATAAATCTGAGTGTGTTTGCCATGCATTTTGGGTATTCTAAGTGAAGAGCATAAGCCCAAACATGAGGCACACTGCATGGGGAAAGTCTCTAACATTGTCCATTATGATACTTCCCTCAAGTATGATGGCACTGGAGATGGGCTGGAGGTGCCCTGCATTTAGACACTGCTGCTGAGCATCTTCACTGACCACGGTCAGCACCCCAACTGTCACTGAGGCGAGTGCTTCTTCCTTTGCTGTATCCTGCAAAAGAAGCACACACAACTACCTTTTGAATCTGGTCTTCTTTTTAGAGATTCTATAGACTGAAAGTGTGAGATTGGGATATTCACATCCTTCATCCAATTACATCATGTACTAATTTAGAGATTCTGATAGTTTTGAGTAAGATTAGAAGCCACCTGATTTTGATCAACTAAAAAATAACTATTTTAGAACATTTGACAACACTATTGAATGTACCAAACATGATTTTTCAACAACTTGAGATGAATATATTTTTTTTCTTCTTTTAATACTCTGTTACTTACAAAGCAAGTCTTGTAGACCTCACTGGAGTCATCACCAAGCAAAATAGGAAGGCCTCTGAGGACAACAGAGCGAAGTGCCGTCACATCTGACGACTAAAGATACAAAGAGAGAACAGATACAAGTTGAGAACATTGTGGCATTTTGAAGGGTGGATAGTATGTGTTGATAAATGGTTCTGTATTTTCTCCAATAGTGTAGCCTCATAACAGACACAGGGCTTTAAGTTTTCAGTGTCATTCATCACATTTAAATACCCAATTTTACACATCCCACTTTTCTTCTAAACATTTTTTGTTTTTATACAAACTCAACATTTCAATAAAATTTAACCCTCCTTTTTTCTTCCTGGGTCAAACTGACTGCATCTTCTTTCTTCCTTTCCTCCTGTCCCTTTATCCTTCCTTCCTTCCTTCCTTCCTTCCTTCCTTCCTTCCTTCCTTCCTTCCTTCCTTCCTTCCTTCCTTCCTTCCTTCCTTCCTTCCTTCCTTCCTTCCTTCCTTCCTTCCTTCCTTCATCTTTCTTTTTTCCCTCCCTTCTTTAATTCCCTTCTCCCTTGATTCTGTCCACCATCCTTTTCACCTCTTCCCTCCCTTCTTTCCCTTGAACCCTCCTTTGTTGCTTGACCCAATCTGTTCACCTTTTCCATCCTTCTTTCCTTTATTTCTCCTTTCCTTCAACCCATCATCCTCTCTACCTTTCCTTTTTTACACCAGAGGACAACAGGTGGGTTAAAAAAAAAAGATTTAAATGTGCAAAGGCATTCTTTGTGAAGGCATGGCAGTGGGGATGTACGAGTGTGGAAGCCATGTTTTAAGTGCCTAAATATTATGTGGCAAAAAAAAATCTTTTATAAAATAGCGAGATAAGGACACCAACCCTCTAGCCTGACGTAGTCCAACTCAATTCTAGTCAGAATATGAGTCTGATACTGCTCCATACAGGTGCTGGTCATAAAATTAGAATATCATGAAAAAGTAGATTGATTTCAGTAATTCCATTTAAAAAGTGAAACTTGTATATTATATTCATACATTACATACAAACTCATATATTTCAGATGTTTATTTTGTTTAATTTTGATGATTACAAATGACAACAAATGAAAATCTCAAATTCATCATATCAGAAAATTAGAATATTACTGAAGACCAATAAAAACAAAGGATTTATAGAAATGTTGGCCAACTGAAAAGTATGAACATGAAAAGTATGAGCATGTACAGCACTCAGTATTTAGTTGGGCCTCCTTTGGCCTGTATTACTGCAGCAATGCGGCGTGGCATGGAGTCGATCAGTCTGTGGCACTGCTCAGGTGTTATGATAGCCCAGGTTGCTCTAATAGTGGCTTTTAGCTCTTCTGAATTGTTGGGTCTGGTGTATTGCATCTTCTTCTTCACAATACCCCATAGATTTTCTATGGGGTTAAGGTCAGGAGAGTTTGCTGGCCAATTAAGAACAGGGATACCATGGTCCTTCAACCAGGTACTGGTAGCTTTGGCACTGTGTGCAGGTGCCAAGTCCTGTTGGAAAATGAAATCTGCATCTCCAAAAAGTTGGTCAGCTGCAGGAAGCATGAAGTGCTCTAAAACTTCCTGGTATGTGGCTGCGTTGACCCTGGACCTCAGAAAACACAATGGACCAACACCAGCAGATGACATGGCACCCCAAACCATCACTGACTGTGGAAACTTTACACTGGACTTCAAGCAACGTGGATGAAGTGCCTCTCTTCTTTTCCTCCAGACTCTGGGACCTTGATTTCCAAAGGAAATGCAAAATTTACTTTCATCAGAGAACATGACTTTGGACCACTCACCAGCAGTCCAGTCCTGTTTCTCTTTAGCCCAGGCAAGACGCTTCTGACGCTGTCTGTGGTTCAAGAGTGGCTTGACACAAGGAATGCGACAGCAGAAACCCATGTCTTTCATACGTCTGTGTGTGGTGGTTCTTGAAGCACTCACTCCAGCTGCAGTCCACTCTTTGTGAATCTCCCCCACATTTTTGAAGGGGTTTTGTTTCACAATCCTCTCCAGGGTGCGGTTATCTCTCTTGCTTGTACACTTTTTTCGACCACATCTTTTCCTTCCCTTCGCCTCTCTATTAATGTGCTTGGACACTGAGCTCTGTGAACAGCCAGCCTCTTTAGCGATGACCTTTTGTGTCTTGCCCTCCTTGTGCAAGGTGTCGATGGTCGTCTTTTGGACAACTGTCAAGTCAGCAGTCTTCCCCATGATTGTGTAGCCTATAGAACTAGACTGAAAGACCATTTAAAGGCTTTTGCAGGTGGTTTGAGTTAATTAGCTGATTAGAGTGTGGCACCAGGGGCCATCAATTTTGAACCTTTTCACAATATTCTAATTTTCTGATATGATGAATTTGAGATTTTCATTTGTTGTCATTTGTAATGATCAAAATTAAACAAAATAAACATCTGAAATATATGAGTTTGTATGTAATGTATGAATATAATATACAAGTTTCACTTTTTAAATGGAATTACTGAAATCAATCTACTTTTTCATGATATTCTAATTTTATGACCAGCACCTGTAGAGCTGTGATTATGGGGCGTGTTTTGAACGAACCAGGAAAAAAAATGCCTCTGCACTCAATTGGATAGACCTACAACCAATAAGAGCAACGGAGTGCGTGACGTATCTTAAGCGAGGCATAGTTGTTGTCCACAAAAATCAAAGCGTGCAGTTTCACGCCTAGAATAAGAAGATGAGTCTTGATCGCGTTTCTCTGTTCCTCTTTTAAAATTAATTTGCTGTCGATATCTTCTAGAACAGACCTAATAGCAGAATCTACTCACCCAAACTCTCCAGCGGCAGCCATTATTGTTGTCACCCAAGCGCGCATTGGTCACGTGGTTGATAACGTTACTCTTGATCATCTGTCCATCATCGTATAAAGCCCGCCCTGACAATTTGATTGGATCGCCTGACAGTGGGCTTTAATACTCGCGCTACTATGGAGCAGAGCCAGACCGAACTTCCCCGAACTCAAACCTTGTGGGCGGGACTAAGTTCGGACTGGCACCCAGGCTACCAACCCTCTAAAATCCCTTGTTACATTGTCAAAAGAAATTAAATCTGTGTGGATCCTAAGCTGTAGTTCATAGACGCTGCTCACGCTCTGTTGGCTCAAACTTATTTCCCTGTGCGGTTCGGAACTCTACGGAAGCTTATTGCATTCACCAAAGAAAAAAAATCTGACAGCTTATCTCATAATTACGAGATATTATCTCGTAATTATGAGATAATATCTATATATTTGGTTACACTTACTTGAGCCTGTAATGTAGAATCTCTCACAAAACTAAACAAAATAACACAAAACAGCGTAAGACCTTGTTAATGTATTCATTTTACAAATTTATAAAAAGAGCAACCAATTAAACTGAATGTTACATAGTTGACATGATTATATGAGCTGTTTTCACTGAGAAATGATCAGGAGTGCCTTGAAAATGGTCAGATCCGCCTCTCTAGCTGCAATGCGCGGTTCAGCCTCAGAGTTAGTACCCAGCCTTTCCGGTTGAATTCCTGAAATTATCATCTGTTTTGGGACTTGTAAAAGAGTTTCGAATGTTTTTATGTTTTTTTTTTCTTAAAATGCTATTTGTTTTGAATTTTTAAAAGTGTTTTATTTATTTTTTATGTAAATTTGATTCCTGAAATGATCATTTGTTTTGGAACTTGTAAAAGATTTTTAAAATGTAAATTTGCTTTCTAAAGTTATGTATTTTTTTGGAACTTGTAAAAGTTTTTTTAAAATGTAAATTTGTTTTCTGAAATGAAAATTTGTTTTGGAACTTGTAAAAGTTTTTTAGATTTTGTAATGTTGGATGTTGCACCGTAAAAAGGAAACAGAAGCAAAAGTTCACAAACAAAACACTGAAAACTAAAATCCAAGAAACATCAGAGGAAAAAAAAAACACACACAAGGAACGAAGAAATAATGAGGAACAAGCAAACAGTAACTGAAGAGGAGGAGTATAAATGAAAGACTGAATAATGACCAGGCTAATCAGCAGATTGGGAGCAGGTGTGGACAGAATAATCAAGAAAGGAGCTAGGAGACAGAGACTGACACTAGGGGGCAACGGAGGGTAAAAAAGAAATACATAGGAACTTAAATACAACAAAAAAACAACTAGAGTGTAATACAAAATTGAAATAAATCCAATGAAAACTTCAAAAAAAAACTTAAACAGAACCAAAAGCATGACAAATATACATCAGTAATAGTAGAACAAAGAGTCCTAAAATGTAATTTATGCCAAAAAAAATCAAGGCATTTGCCATTTTGTTGATCTGTTCTCAATGAATTGTAATGTTAAGGGTCAGACAGAAGGAGAAGCTAAGGGAAATACAGACCAAAAAAAATACCTTCTGTGTTTTTTGTTGTTGTACTGTGTCAAACAGCAATTGGCAGCTAAAGACCTTTATATTAGAGGGTTTTTCTGTTAAATTTGTCCACAAGAAGTAGAAAAGCAACATCTTAGTTTTTGTCAGCTATTGTTAGCTGAAAGTTTGCGCTTGCCCACTGTGTTTGTTTATTTGCTAAGCCCTCTGTGTCGTTAAAACTTAGTGATGCTCCGGGAATATTTGGTGTTGTTAAAATGCCAGCAGGACATATAGGATTCTGAAGCAACACTTTTTGATATCTGTAACAGGCAAATGGTGAAAAAGACGAAGAAGACTAATGGTAAAGAAGATGAGATATTTCAACAACAAAAGATCTGAGTCTCTGGGTTTCTATCGAAAGTATTACCAATGCTCACCATATAAGAAACTTGGGCCCAAAAAATCTGTTATAGATTTTACCTTGAGAATAATAAACCAAAAATATCCATCCATCCATCTTCTTCTGCTTATGCCATCAGGGTCATGGTGGGGCCGGTGCCTATCTCCAACAGTCTATGGGAAGGGGTGTGGTAAACCCTGGGCAGGTCGCCAGTCTGTTGCAGGGCAACACAGAGACTCAGAACCATGCACACACACACACACTCACACCTAAAGACAATTTAGAGAAGCCAATCACCTTAACTCATGTTTTTGGGCTATGGGAAGAAGTACCCAGAGAGAACCCAAGCATGCACATGGAGCACTGCATGAAAAGTGGGATTTTCGTCAATATGCGGCACTGTAGATTGTCGTGGAACTTCAGGTTAGTGGCAGTTTACGGCAATTTGCAGGCTTCGCCGAAAACTCCCGTAAATTGTCAGAAATTGACGTGGACTTTCTTAGGCAGTGTTCCCCCATGCCTCCCCCCCCATGGAATCCTAGGGGAGGCTTTAACATGTAAATGAACATGCTGTGAGTTAAACAAATGCAAATCAGGGTTGCAGGGTTTTTTTTACCCCAAGTGACATTTTTCTAAAAGGTAAGAAAATCTCTGATACAAAGAGATCAGGCTCAGTATAGCCTCTTCCATTTTAGCTTAAATTGATTTATTTAATTAAAGTATAGAGACCAAAACAGATCTTTAGCTGACAGAGCAATACATTTAGAGCAGTACAGTAATTATAAAAAAAAAAAATTGCATTTAAGATAAAAAAAATAAAATGTTGTCTGTCAATATGCTCAATTCACAATTACTTAAGTGGAAAAGTTTCAAGAAATGAGTCTGAGATGATTCACTTTATAACATGGCGCATTATCCTGTTGGAAGTAGCCATCAGAAGATTGGTACACTGTGGTCATAAGGTCCGGCCAGGTCAAGATCCGCAATTGCAATCGCACCAAACAGGAAAAAGAACATCGACAAATTCCGGTTCGTCAAATTAAAATATAGCAGCAACAGATCGGTGACTAGAAATTATAGCACAATTCTTATATATAAAAAAAAAAAAAACTAACACCGTTTATTTAAATGATTGGATCCAAACTATTGGTTATTCACCAACGAGGAAGCAGATTTCTCATCTCCATCAAAATATTTATTTTATACTGAGGGACTTAAACTTTAATGAAATCCATTCAAAAGAAACTTCTTATTACAGGAATGAAAAGAGATGCTGAGTTTGGGAGTAGAGAACAAGTTCATTAAAAAAAAGCAGTTTTGAATTATCCTTATCCCCGTTACAAAAATCTACAAAAATATATATATATATTTGGGCAGAAACTGAACATATGCTGGATGATGGTGGGATTTTTTTAATATGCCATATTAAATTAAGCTCTCACAGGGTTCATACAGGAATGAGTGACTCTAATTAGTAGCTATTTTAATGCTATTAGAAATGATTTTAATGCCATCAACAAGAACCATGTACACAAGTTATCAGTGTACATGAAATATGAAGGAGCTGTAAGCACAGTTCCATGACTCCTGTATGTATGTAAACACACACACACACATATATACGTATATATATATCCTCTAGCTTTTTCTCCGCCTGGAGCGATATAATATATCTGACGAAATTGTTTTTATAAGCATTTTTTATTAAAGAATTATAAATACTTCGATAAACATATTTAAATAATTTTAGTGCCAATTAAGGCCTTGATTTAAAAAAAAAAAAGAATGAATTTTTAATTATTTTTATTGATCCGCGGAAACCCTGGTTCATCTCGCGCATCCTCTCTACAGCGGAGGATGTATGCAATATGCTTTTCAAATAAAAAACAAAATCCTACTTTAAATATCAAAATGTACGGTTACCTGCTGGAACAAGTGAAAGTAGTGAGATATTTAGGTGTGTAGATGGACTTTAAATTAAGTTTTGGAGTTCATATTCAGAAATTAATAGAAAAATGCAAAAAAGGAATAAATGTGTTAAGATGCTTGTCAGGAGCTGATTGGGGAGCAAGCTGTCAGTCTTTGAAGAGAATTTATTATGCAGTGATTAGGTCAAACATAGATTATGATAGTATAGTTTATAGCTCTGCGAATAAAACCTTACTTAATAAGATAGAAGTTATACAAAATCAGGCTTTACGTATTTGTTGTGGAGCATTTAGATCATCTCCAGTAGTATCATTACTAGTTGAATTGGGAGAAATGCCACTTGAACAACGAAGGACTCAACTGAGAATGAGATATTGGGCTAGTGTAAAAGGACATAAAGAAAATCATCCGGTCAGACTTCTTCTGAAAGATTGTTGGGAATATGAATATAACGAAATAAAAAGCTTTGGATGGGTAGTAAAGAAAGAGGCAAGCAGTTTGAATTTGAAAGATTATGTAATAACCCAAACTGTTCCAATACCGGCAATTCCCCCTTGGATGTTTTCTACACCAGTGATCGATTTACAAATACAAAAAATAATGAATAAACGGAGGAAAAATACAACAACTGATATCATAGTACAACAACATTTAAGTAAAGAATATTATTCAGTTCTACAGGTATATACAGATGGGTCTAAGGAGCCAGAGTCTGGAAGAACAGCAGCAGCAGTATACATTCCGACATTCAAAATAAAAATTGCAAAAAGAATATCTAATCATGTGTCAGTATTTACAACTGAAGTATTAGCTATCATATTAGCACTACAGTGGATGGAAGAAGTTCAACCACTAAGAACTGTAATATGTACTCAATGGCTACGCTAAATAGTCTTCTAAGTGGAAAATCTGAAACTAGGCAAGATTTAATATTTGAAGTATTGCAAAGTCTATTTAGAATAAGGCAGTTAAGAATACTAGTATACTTTCTCTGGGTGCCAGCACATGTGGGTGTAGATGGAAATGAGAAAGCGGACAAGCTAGCAAAGAAAGCATTAAATCATCAGCAAATAGAAATGAATGTATTTTTAAGTAAATCAGAAATGAAAACATTGATTACAATTGAAACTCGAAAGAAATGGCAAACGATATGGAATAATGAGTCAAAAGGAAGACATTTGTATCAGATTCAAAAGTTTATTGGAAAGGAGAGGAAAAGATATGGAAATAGGAAAAAAGATATAATTATTTCAAGGCTAAGAATAGGTCACACAGCATTAAACTACAGTCTTTTTAAAATAGGGAAACATGAAACAGGAAATTGTGACAAATGCAGAGATCCAGAAACAGTACAACATATTATTTTTGAGTGTACTGCGTATGTAAGGGAGAGAATGAAGTTCATACAAGAGTTGAGAAAAATAGGGATTAATGGGAATTCAATAAAAGCACTGTTAGGAAACGAGATAAGACAAACAAGAGTTAATGAAATATTATTCAAATATCTAAAAGATACAGGAACAATTAATAGGATTTAGTTATAGGATTCTTTTTTTATTTATTTATTTATTTTTGGGTATAGCGCAGTCTTCCAAAATTGTGCACTCCACACTCCAGATCAGTAGGTGGCGGAAATGCACCTTTTACGTTGGCCTGCCAATCCGCCATAAAACAACAGAAGAAGAAGAAGAAGAAGAAGGATGTATGCTTTGCTTTGTGCAGGCAGTCTGGAGCGGAGTATGTGTGATTTCGGGGTAAAACTCCTCTTGGACGCGATGGCGACTCTGCATCGAACAAGACGAACTCAAAGAAGAGATGCTAGCGGTAAATATATGTTCGATTACTGCCTGCTAAGCTACAAGCAGCCTAGCCTAAGCTACGGCTAATAGCAGCCTAGCCTAAAGCTACGGCTAATAGCAGCCTAGCCTAAAGCTACGGCTAATAACAGCCTAGCCTAAAGCTACGGCTAATAGCAGCCTAGCCTAAAGCTACGGCTAATAGCAGCCTAGCCTAAAGCTACGGCTAATAGTAGCCTTGCAAGAACAAGCTTTATTAAAGTGCATTTTTTGTGATTCACAGGAAGCAGTACGCCGTCTTCACAACTCGGAGACTAATTGCAGGCGCTATGAACCGGAGCAAGGGTAAGATTTAAAGAATATGCTTTCATTCTGCGGTAAAAGGAAATAGATACGGATGGGTACCGATCATAGCTTTACATTTTGTTTTCACAGACTACTGTCGCCTCACAATGAGGCGGTGACCTCCTATTTGCTCGGAGCCATATCAGCAAGTCCAGATTTGCACGATGTTGATAAAGACGACATTGTGTGTAAGTGACTTGTTTTAATGTTTTCTCCTTCCTTGTTACTATAACTTGCGTTTGATTTTTTTATTCATATCACTCTCATTTGTTTTCCAGCTGCCTGTAAGACGTATTTTCAGAAGGTAGGCTACGCAGGAGCTTCAGATATACGCAGCCAGCCAACACGTTGCGTGCGGAGGCTGCCAAGCAATCTGCTCGGAGTCGGGCCAGAAGAAAGAGGGTAAGACTTTATTTGGTGACTATTTTTCAGGTGCATTGATAGATGTGTTGTGTCCATACGCAGTGCGCTGATTCATTGTTTTTTTTTCAGCTGCTGAAAGCGAGGCAGAGTGTGCTAGCAGATGAGGAAGTGGAACTCTGGAAGTCCGCCACCGTCGGCCTCATGTCCGACGAAGAAGATGGCGTCGTCGGCGGTGTCTCTGGATGGATTGTACGGTCGCCGCCATTTCGTAGGCCGGATCTCACTGAACTCTGTGTTAAGCTGCAGTCCCGGTTAGAAGCGATGCCGAAGTACAGGGCCACGCACAGTAGGCGTCTGCACATCGGACCTGCCTCGGAGGGAATGCTGCCAGTTACCTCCAACCCCGAGGAAGCAAACGGACTGTTCACGGACTTGTAATTTTTAGATACGCATGTGTTTGGATACGCGTTGTATATAGTTGTGTGTGTTTTAATAAAGCTCTTTCTTTGCATAAAAAGCTTCCTGGCAAATGTTCATTTCCTGTATAAATTCATTCATGTCCTTGATGGTAGCATAATAATTGTGTAGTAGTGTAGGATAACATTAATACACAGCATATGAATGAATAAATATATGAATGAATAAATATATATATGTAAATTTATATGTAAATAAATATATATATATATATATGCCAACCAATCACGAGCGACTTTACTTGTTTAAAAAGAAGTGGTTCCATCCAATACTCAGTAAGAAAATTAAAGCCTGGCGTGGCCACGTGTGGTTTTGCTGCCAATCACGAGCGATTTCACTTGTTTGAGAATAGTGGTTTCAGCCAATACCGAGTAGGTTATTCAAGCCAGACCTGGCCAGCCGCTCGGGTTTGCTGCATTCATATGCTAATTAGGGCCATTAGTACAGCTGATCGCTCTCCAAATACGTCAGAGTCCGTTTCCCACAATTTGTGGCACGACAAACGCGGACAAGCGTGGGTTGCAAATTGTCGGAAACTGACGAAAATCAGGGAGATCTGCGGGAGTTTACGGGGGTTTACGGGGACGAAAATGTCACTTTTCATGCAGTGACAAGTAGTTTGAAAAGTTAATTAGGCGTAGCTTTGGGGATGGTAGGACATTGCAGTGGACACATATTTAATGAGAAAAATACAACAGCTGCTGTAAATGTCACTGTTCATTTTTGAGCAGGCTTAAATTTGGCATAACAGATTGACAGTAAATAGCAGAGGGTGGTTTCGGTCCACTGACCTCTGGGTTATGGGCCCAGCACGCTTCGGCTGCGCCACTCTGCTTTCCTCATGAGAAGAGGGAATTGGAAGGCAAAATCAATTACTTAGGGTTTGGCTTTGTTATGCCATAAGTAACAACATTAATCTTGGACATTTTGGAACAAACTCCATGCATATTTTAGCTTTGAGCATCTGTGGATTAAAATATATAGTTTTGCTATGCTGAACCAATCCTCAAGAGTAACATATCCACTCTCCAAAACACATTTCCTTGGGGATACCAGTCTTGACGCCCAACCTTCTGCGGGAAAGAAAAAAAAATGACCACATACTTGCCCATTCTCTATCTCTGTGGGATTCCAGAGGTGCCAACATGGGGGAACACAAAGACAGTTTTTTAAAATGGACCTCCCTCTTCAACTCCAGCTAGAGTGATACAGTTCTGATGCTGAATTCGGAACAAGATTGTTACAAAACAAACTGTAAGATTCTCTCTGAATCTACAGGAGTCTTGTTACTCAGACAACTCAGACTTACAAATGGACGCTAAACTTTATGTTTGGAAAAGGTTTTGAACTTGTGAAAATGTCTCAGAATAACATTGAAGGGATATAATTCAAGACAATACTGCAAAGCAGCTGACAAAAAATAACTTTATAAAAAAATCTTTATTTTTCTCCTTTTTAAACTATGCTCAGAAAATGAGGCCTAAACCCATATGAGCGGCCTTGTTTGAAAAAAACAATGTATTGTAGGACTTTGTTTCAGGTCACTGACTACTGGGTTGTGGGCTGGTTCCAGACAAGCAACCTACTGGATTGCACAGCAGATGGGACTGGAACAAACGATCCCTTGCTCTGGAGGTATATCCATTAGGATGTTGGAGGAACAGATCTCATCAGCCCCTCTTGTGGAGGATATGAGAAAGGTCTGTGCACAAACTCAGTCCCTGTCCCAAAGCAAGCTTTCATGGCCTCGTTGGCGCAGTAGGCAGCGCGTCAGTCTCATAATCTGAAGGTCGTGAGTTCAACCCTCACACGGGGCGTATGTTTTAGCTTTTCCCAGTATTTAACAACATTCTCCACCTAACTTTCTATAATGCAACTTTATCCGCGGCTTTGCAAAATGATGGTTACGTCTTATCAAGTATGGGCTAGTGGCGCTACCTCGCTAGCGTTAGTCTGCATTTCTCATTCAACGAGCTTCGCCCCTCTCCATTCTCACATTGGACGATTGACCAATGGCGCACCAGCTCACAATGGACCGAGCCTATCGGCAGCCGAGCTCACAATGGAACTCCGCCAATCACCGCCACGATATACGGAACCAATCAACGTCCGAGCTTACAATGGATACAGGCCAATCACCGTCACGATTTACGAGCCAATCAATGTCTGAGCTCACAATGGAAGTCGGCCAATCAATGTGAAGCATAACTTGTAGAAAAAAATAGAGAGAGAAAAAAAAGGAACAACTTTCTGATCTTCTTAGAAAATTAAAAAAGAGAGAAAAAAGGTTGCCGATCTTAGAAAATTTAGCTCTCGGTGGCCAACTTTTTTCATCAAGAAAAAACGAACCGTACAGTAAGTATACATTTATATAGTTTATTGTTTCCTTCCATTCAAACAACGTTATTCCCTCTTTATTTCACATTAGCTACGAATAACATAACACAGATTAAGTAAATTAATGGTATTATGATGTCACATTTTCCCTCTTTATTACACATTAGCTAAAGATAATATACTGTAGATTAAATAAATTAATGGTATTATGATGTCACATTTTCCCTCTTTATTACACATGAGCTAAATATAATATACTGTAGATTGAATAAATTAATGGTATTATGTCACATTTTCCCTCTTTATTATGATGTCACATTTTCCCTCTTTATTACACATGAGCTAAATATAATATACTGAGGATTAAATAAATTAATGGTATTATGATGTCACATTTTCCCTCTTTATTACTCATTAGCTAAATATAATATACCATAGATTAAGTAAATTAATGGTATTATGATGTCATGTTCTGTTAGCAAACTGACACAGTTTTAAAAGGTTAAGGTTTACAATATAGTAACTTTTTAATTTAAAATGTCAGTAAAAATGTTTAAATCCTTTCATCTCATACCAATCGATAGCTGTATAAAGTGCATTAATACTGTATTATGTTTGATTCTTCTCTTTTTTTATATTGTCTTCAGATGAGCACCAAGCCAAAGAGCCATAAAGGGATGGGAGATGGGGAGTGGATGGCAAGGCTCAGGGCATTTGCCAGCAGTGGGGTTTGGCCTTCAGATGCTGGAAATAGACCAGCCCCAAGGCAGAAGAAATGGCATGATCTTTATCAGAAGGTGAAGTGAAACCACTGTATAAAATAAATAAATTAATTAATAAAAAAAAGATGCATGAGTAATTGTCATTAATAGGATGATGCTGTAATGTTTCAGATAGAAAAATGCCCCATGCAAGCCCAAGGTCAGACCACCCTTTTTGGAGGGTCTGTGTCGTGTAATTGCAGCTTTCACTCTGCTAAGGTAAACTGGTTTAAAATAACAGCTATGTCTTGTCTTTTACAATTCTGGTGAATGATCTTTTTATACCTAGAATATATATCTTTTTTTAGCCTGCTCTGCAGCATCCTCCTCCTGTGACCCAGCACTCTATGGCTGCACCATCTACTTCTGCTGATACAGCTCCAGCCGCACGGTCTTTCTTGAGGGTCCCTCTGTCTTTGTCCATGGTAAATGTTTTTGTTCCTTTGCTTAATACTTCATAGTATTACATTTGCCTCGTGCAACAAACCATAATAACAGCTTTCAAGCAACATGTTTTTGTGTGTATTTAGATGCTGCGATTCATATTAGATTTATTTTACATTAGTTTATATTTATTATTTCAGTTCACTAAATCCCGTTTTGGTGGGTCTCTGTCAGATTCACTGAAGCCCAACTTGGTGGCCCGGAAAAAACCTAACCCGTCTCAGTCCTCTGTGAGGACCTCTAACCCGTCTCCGTCCTCTGTGAGGACCTCTAACCCGTCTCCGTCCTCTGTGAGGACCTCTACCCCGTCTCCGTCCTCTGTGAGGACCTCTACCCCGTCTCCGTCTTCTGTGAGGACCCCGACTCCGTCTCAGTCCTCTGTGAGGACCTCTAACCCGTCTCCGTCCTCTGTGAGGACCTCTACCCCGTCTCCGTCTTCTGTGAGGACCCCGACTCCGTCTCAGTCCTCTGTGAGGACCACTATCCCGTCTCCGTCTTCTGTGAGAACCTCTACCCCGTCTCCGTCTTCTGTGAGGACCTCTACCCCGTCTCCGTCTTCTGTGAGAACCTCTACCCCGTCTCAGTCCTCTGTGAGGACCTCTATCCCGTCTCCGTCTTCTGTGAGGACCTCTACCCCGTCTCAGTCCTCTGTGAGGACCTCTACCCCATCTCCGTCTACTGTGAGGACCCCGACTCCGTCTCAGTCCTCTGTGAGGACCTCTATCCCGTCTCCGTCTTCTGTGAGAACCTCTACCCCGTCTCAGTACTCTGTGAGGACCTCTACCCCATCTCCGTCTACTGTGAGGACCTCTACCCCGTCTCAGTCCTCTGTGAGGACCTCTACCCCATCTCCGTCTACTGTGAGGACCTCTACTCCGTCTCAGTCCTCTATGAGGACCTCTACCCCATCTCAGTCCTCTGTATGGACCTCTACCCCGTCTCCGTCTTCTGTGAGGACCTCTACCCCGTCTCAGTCCTCTGTGAGGACCTCTACCCCGTCTCTGTCTTCTGTGAGGACCTCTACCCCGTCTCCGTCCTCTGTGAGGACCTCTACCCCGTCTCCGTCTTCTGTGAGGACCCCGACTCCGTCTCAGTCCTCTGTGAGGACCTCTACCCCGTCTCCGTCTTCTGTGAGGACCTCTACCCCGTCTCAGTCCTCTGTGAGGACCTCTAACCCGTCTCCGTCCTCTGTGAGGACCTCTACCCCGTCTCCGTCTTCTGTGAGGACCCCGACTCCGTCTCAGTCCTCTGTGAGGACCTCTACCCCGTCTCCGTCTTCTGTGAGGACCCCGACTCCGTCTCAGTCCTCTGTGAGGACCTCTAACCCGTCTCCGTCCTCTGTGAGGACCTCTAACCCGTCTCCGTCCTCTGTGAGGACCTCTACCCCGTCTCCGTCTTCTGTGAGGACCCCGACTCCGTCTCAGTCCTCTGTGAGGACCTCTACCCCGTCTCCGTCTTCTGTGAGGACCTCTACCCCATCTCAGTCCTCTGTGAGGACCTCTACCCCGTCTCTGTCTTCTGTGAGGACCTCTACCCCGTCTCAGTCCTCTGTGAGGACCTCTACCCCGTCTCTGTCTTCTGTGAGGACCTCTACCCCGACTCTGTGTTCTGTGAGGACCTCTAGCCCTTCTCCATCCTCCGTGAGGACGCCTATCCTGTCTCCATCCTCTGAAATAAGCCCTAGTCCCTCTCCATCTTCTGAGAGCAGCCTGAGTCCCTCTTTATCTGCTGTGAGGAGCCCTAGCATCGCTTCATCCTCTGGGATCCCAGCACACACCTGCGAGACAGTTTCATCTGTAAATACAAGAGTTTTTCTTCATGAAAGTCATGGAATCATAGGTCCAATTATTAAGATATATTTATGCAGATTTCCAAATCTCTTGTGTTGTTTTCAGGGGGAGTCTGGAATGTCCCTGCTACAGTCAGCAGCAGCGGGGGATGCAGCTAATTTCTGGTTGCCAAGTGAGATGAGGAAAACCATACCTGTGCAAGATCAAAGATGGATTTCTAATACCCTCTTTGGCTCTGGAAAACTGCGACCAGATTTGAAGCTCTGGTATAACCCCCCTGTGCCAGCCCTGATCTACCACCAGATACCAACACCTGATCGTTTTTTTTCCCATCGGCTTATGGTGTGGATGCCGTACCATCAGTGGAAGGTCCGGGTGTTCTGCCGAGGTTGTGGGAAGCATCTTACAGGTGCTGGTATCCACAAAAGGGCTCGGAAGGTCCTGGATATTGATAGGTTTTACCTGCTTGTGACAGAGACACTCAGGTGCAGTGGGTGCAATCTCACATACATATCAACGTCCCAGACCATCCGGGAACAGCTGGACTTGCCACACCAAAAGCTGTTTCGGCTCATCCTGACCCAGAAGTAAGTAAAACATTTTGTTTGGTAACTTCAGGCATAAGATACTGGAGTTTGTAAATTCCTCTCAGGCATAAATAAAGTAGTTTTGCACTTAGTACAAAATAAAAAGATCTGTAAATGTTACTACAAACTAAATGCTTTATTAATCTAAATTCCAGGTATGCCTGTGACATACGTGTCATTCGCCTGATGCGGGATAGGACTCAGGGGAACAGCTCTGCACGGCTGCTGAAACAACTAAAAGAAAATCATGGGGAGGAATGGCTGGATAGGTTGGGGCATTATTTTGAAGAGTGCTCTAACTTTGTTAATCGGCCAAGCCTGTTCCCAGTTGTGTGCCAGGAGCCCCCAGAGCCCGCTGATGTCCCCACTGATCGCTGGTTGCTGTCTGTGTATGGCAGAGACATCTTGTCACGCATTGACCACATCAAAGCCAGTCTCACATCCACAGTAGGCACCATATTAAAGATGGATTCCTCCAAAAAGGTTAGTAATAATATAATGAAAATAGCATTTATTATTATTACCAGCATTACTACTATTATTCTATTCTCCTTAATAAACGTCCTTGTAATGAGATTTAACATCACATTTTTAATTGTAGATCACAAAGAAGCTGGCAGGACACAGCAAAGGAACGGCTCTGTGGGTGTCTTCTGTGGGCAATGAGCTGGGCCAGATCTTAAATAGTGTGGTAACTGTGCAGGAGGGTCCAGGTCTTGACAGGATGGCTGCTGGCCTGATGGAGCGGTACCGCCAGGCTGGGGTTGCACCTCCTAAGGTCCTATATGTTGACTGTGGCTGCTGTGTGACTGATGGGCTGAGCAAGCTGCAGGCAAGGTTTGGAGAGTGGCCAGATCTCCACATTCGACTTGATATTTGGCATTTCATGCAACGTCTGACTGTGGGATGTACTACAGATGCTCATCCCCTTTATCCTGCTTTCATGAGAGCCCTGTCCTCGTGCATCTTTGAGTGGGATGCAGGGGATCTTGACCTCCTCCGGAGAGCAAAAACAAAGCAGCTCCAACAAGAACAGAGACCTGGTATAACCAGCAGCATGGTGGACAGCCAAATAACCAAAAACGAGCTGAGTACTTACTGCCGTAGGAGGACTCGGGGAGAGGAAGCAACACTTCTACATATAGAACGGCTGCTGGAGGAGCTGAGGGGTCCAAAAGGGAGAGACTTGATGGGCGTCCCTCTGCTGGATGAAGTGAGGATGGATCACATCTGGCATGTGCAAAAACGACACATAAAATGCATCCAAGATGTTCCAGGGATTCAGTTGTACACTGAAGTAGGAAGTATGAACAAAAATGGCATCAAGCTCACCAGCTACCGCTGTGCCGGAGGATCAACATCTCTGGAGTCTTTCCATTGCCATTTGAACAGGTTTATTCCTGGTAAGTCCTCTTCACCACAGTTACACAGCTGAACTGTATTTGCTATCGAAACTGAATTAACTAGCCATAGTTTAAATCCACAAATATCTTGATTTTGGTTTTGTTCTTTTTTTTTGTTTTTTTTTTCAGGAACAAGCGCAAATCTGCTGAATTTCCAGCTGTATATTCTGGAAGGCCTTAACAGGTGGAATCAGGATCGGGGCACTGCAGCAGTGAGCAGCAAGCCATCGTGTCTTCTCACATATGCTGGAGACATGACACAGTGCATTAATAAGAACAGCCTGAAGGTACTTGGAAGAGAGTACGTTCCAAACTTCACACCTCCAGCAAAATACACAGGTATTTTAATTTAATATATATGCAAAGGAAAAAAACAGTTAAACTATTGTATCACTAAGTCACTAATATGTTTAAAGAGTGAATAAGGGTTTTGCTATCTGTGTTCATTAATTTTCCACAGGTGAGC
Organism: Cyprinodon tularosa; assembly: GCF_016077235.1. Classification (NCBI taxonomy): domain Eukaryota; kingdom Metazoa; phylum Chordata; class Actinopteri; order Cyprinodontiformes; family Cyprinodontidae; genus Cyprinodon; species Cyprinodon tularosa. The sequence continues at coordinate 340,418 of NW_024038354.1, forward strand.
TGCTGGGTGTTGACTACCTGTTAAGTCAAACGGGCAAGCCTCTAAAACCACAGCCTGACTCAGAGGAGACTGATGGGCTTCTAGAAGAAGTGGATCCAACTGAAGGGGAGGAAGATGAAGGCTTCATGGATGAGGATGATTTGGACTTAGTGGTACCAGGACTTCAAGATGGTGTCCTTCTCTCTGCGACCTCACAACTTGAAACCTTCACCCAGCATGCTTCCACATCCACTCAGCCTGCTTCCACATCCACTCAGCCTGCTTCCACCTCCACTCAGCCTGCTTCCACATCCACCCAGCCTGCTTCCACATCCACCCAGCATGCTTCCACCTCGACTCAGCCTGCTTCCACATCCACCCAGCCTGCTTCCACATCCACCCAGCCTGCTTCCACATCCACCCAGCCTGCTTCCACATCCACTCAGCCTGCTTCCACCTCCACTCAGCCTGCTTCCACATCCACCCAGCATGCTTCCACCTCCACTCAGCCTGCTTCCACCTCGACTCAGCCTGCTTCCACATCCACCCAGCCTGCTTCCACATCCACCCAGCATGCTTCCACATCCACTCAGCCTGCTTCCACCTCCACTCAGCCTGCTTCCACATCCACCCAGCATGCTTCCACCTCCACTCAGCCTGCTTCCACATCCACCCAGCCTGCTTCCACATCCACCCAGCATGCTTCCACATCCACTCAGCCTGCTTCCACCTCCACTCAGCCTGCTTCCACATCCACCCAGCCTGCTTCCACATCCACCCAGCATGCTTCCACCTCCACTCAGCCTGCTTCCACATCCACCCAGCATGCTTCCACATCCACTCAGCCTGCTTCCACCTCGGCTCAGCCTGCTTCCACATCCACCCAGCATGCTTCCACATCCACTCAGCCTGCTTCCACCTCCACTCAGCCTGCTTCCACATCCACCCAGCATGCTTCCACATCCACTCAGCCTGCTTCCACCTCGACTCAGCCTGCTTCCACATCCACCCAGCCTGCTTCCACATCCACCCAGCATGCTTCCACATCCACTCAGCCTGCTTCCACCTCCACTCAGCCTGCTTCCACCTCCACTCAGCCTGCTTCCACATCCACTCAGCCTGCTTCCACATCCACTCAGCCTGCTTCCACATCCACTCAGCCTGCTTCCACCTCCACCCAGCCTGCTTCCACATCCACTCAGCCTGCTTCCACCTCCACCCAGCATGCTTCCACATCCACTCAGCCTGCTTCCACCTCGACTCAGCCTGCTTCCACATCCACCCAGCCTGCTTCCACATCCACCCAGCCTGCTTCCACCTCCACTCAGCCTGCTTCCACCTCCACTCAGCCTGCTTCCACATCCACCCAGCCTGCTTCCACCTCCACTCAGCCTGATTCCACATCCACCCAGCACGCTTCCACATCCACTCAGCCTGCTTCCACCTCGACTCAGCCTGCTTCCACATCCACCCAGCCTGCTTCCACATCCACCCAGCATGCTTCCACATCCACTCAGCCTGCTTCCACCTCGACTCAGCCTGCTTCCACCTCCACTCAGCCTGCTTCCACATCCACCCAGCATGCTTCCACATCCACTCAGCCTGCTTCCACCTCGACTCAGCCTGCTTCCACCTCCACTCAGCCTGCTTCCACATCCACTCAGCCTGCTTCCACATCCACCCAGCATGCTTCCACATCCACTCAGCCTGCTTCCACCTCGACTCAGCCTGCTTCCACATCCACCCAGCCTGCTTCCACATCCACTCAGCCTGCTTCCACCTCGACTCAGCCTGCTTCCACATCCACCCAGCCTGCTTCCACATCCACCCAGGCTGCTTCCACATCCACCCAGCCTGCTTCCACCTCCACTCAGCCTGCTTCCACATCCACTCAGCCTGCTTCCACATCCACTCAGCCTACTTCCACATCCACTCAGCCTGCTTCCACCTCCACTCAGCCTGCTTCCACATCCACCCAGCATGCTTCCACCTCCACTCAGCCTGCTTCCACATCCACCCAGCATGCTTCCACATCCACTCAGCCTGCTTCCACCTCGACTCAGCCTGCTTCCACATCCACCCAGCCTGCTTCCACATCCACCCAGCCTGCTTCCACCTCCACCCAGCATGCTTCCACATCCACTCAGCCTGCTTCCACCTCGACTCAGCCTGCTTCCACATCCACCCAGCATGCTTCCACATCCACCCAGCCTGCTTCCACATCCACCCAGCCTGCTTCCACCTCCACTCAGCCTGCTTCCACATCCACCCAGCATGCTTCCACATCCACTCAGCCTGCTTCCACATCCACTCAGCCTGCTTCCACATCCACCCAGCCTGCTTCCACATCCACCCAGCCTGCTTCCACATACACCCAGCATGCTTCCACCTCCACTCAGCCTGCTTCCACATCCACTCAGCCTGCTTCCACCTCCACTCAGCCTGCTTCCACATCCACCCAGCATGCTTCCACATCCACTCAGCCTGCTTCCACCTCGACTCAGCCTGCTTCCACATCCACCCAGCATGCTTCCACATCCACTCAGCCTGCTTCCACCTCCACTCAGCCTGCTTCCACATCCACCCAGCATGCTTCCACATCCACTCAGCCTGCTTCCACCTCGACTCAGCCTGCTTCCACATCCACCCAGCCTGCTTCCACATCCACCCAGCATGCTTCCACATCCACTCAGCCTGCTTCCACCTCGACTCAGCCTGCTTCCACATCCACCCAGCCTGCTTCCACATCCACCCAGCCTGCTTCCACATCCACTCAGCCTGCTTCCACATCCACTCAGCCTACTTCCACATCCACTCAGCCTGCTTCCACCTCCACTCAGCCTGCTTCCACATCCACCCAGCATGCTTCCACCTCCACTCAGCCTGCTTCCACCTCCACCCAGCCTGCTGCCACTTCACAGGTTTTAACCTCCACCTAGTCTGCCATAGCTTGCAATATGCCATAGTTTTGAATAAATGGTAAACTGTAGAACAGTAGATAAATAAAACCACCATAGCCCCATCTGCTCAATGGCCAGACTGCTGCCGCCTGGTTGAGACCATATTCGTTCGCCTTTGCAATATCCATCGTAGTCCGAAAAAAAAAGGGACTAGCACAGTCTCAAGATGGGATCTGATTCTTCAGGACTACAGAAAAATCAGACAGCTAATTTTAGCAAATGGAGATGTCATGCAACAGACTACATTGCAGCTGGTGGATGTGAGCTACACCACCCTGGTTCAGTGGCATAATAAAAGGGTCAAAAGGCAAGAAACAGCTGTAGTGCAACAAGGGATTAACTTTCCTAGCCGGTTTTCTATAGCCAGCGAACCACTTCTCCCCGCCAATATACGTCCCCATTATGCCATACCTCATTCAGCACCAATGCATCTGTACAGTCTACCAGCTAACACTGTGGGACAGGCAAAATTAAAAAGAAAGCTGCAGTTTACAGATGGCAAAAATCCATCACAACAGCGGCAGCTTCTCCCTGCTCCACCCAAAAGGCCTCAACTAATGACAGTTGCTCTGGTGGCCACACAGAGACATATTATCCCCTCGGCTTTAAGAGAACACAGTTTTTGGACATTCTCTGTCACTCCTCCACATGTGTTTCCTGCGGCTCCTGTTCTGGGCCCTCCTCTGGCCCCTGCTGCAGCTCCTGTTCTGGGCCCTCCTCTGGCCCCTGCTGCAGCTCCTATTCTGGGCCCTCCTCTGGCCCCTGCTGCAGCTCCTGTTCTGGGCCCTCCTCTGGCCCCTACTGCGGCTCCTATTCTGGGCCCTCTGGCCCCTGCTGCGGCTCCTGTTCTGGGCCCTCCTCTGGCCCCTGCTGCGGCTCCTGTTCTGGGCCCTCCTCTGGCCCCTGTTGCAGCTCCTGTTCTGGGCCCTCCTCTGGCCCCTGCTGCAGCTCCTGTTCTGGGCCCTCCTCTGGCCCCTGCTGCGGCTCCTATTCTGGGCCCTCCTCTGGCCCCTGCTGCGGCTCCTGTTCTGGGCCCTCCTCTGGCCCCTGCTGCGGCTCCTGTTCTGGGCCCTCCTCTGGCCCCTGCTGCGGCTCCTATTCTGGGCCCTCCTCTGGCCCCTGCTGCGGCTCCTATTCTGGGCCCTCTGGCCCCTGCTGCGGCTCCTGTTCTGGGCCCTCCTCTGGCCCCTGCTGCGGCTCCTATTCTGGGCCCTCCTCTGGCCCCTGCTGCGGCTCCTATTCTGGGCCCTCCTCTGGCCCCTGCTGCGGCTCCTGTTCTGGGCCCTCCTCTGGCCCCTGCTGCGGCTCCTATTCTGGGCCCTCCTCTGGCCCCTGCTGCGGCTCCTATTCTGGGCCCTCCTCTGGCCCCTTCTCCAGCTCCAGGAACAGCCTCCACTCTTCCTAAGAGAGCAGCCCGAAAACTGACCCGCAAAGTTCTGCATAACATCTGCAAAAAATGCGGGCAGTTTAGAATTATTGAGACAGGGCATAGCCAATATAGAGGGCAAATATACTGCCCATCTAGTGAGACTCTAACCAAAGAGCAATGGCTAGAGCAAATTAAAAAGAAAATATAAGTGTGTTTGTTATTATAGCATTTAAATAGCCTTTTACTTTTTGTTTTAATTGTACAGTACATAGTTAGTGCTTTTTCAGAGCTGACAATATTTTTTTCACAGAGAATTAAGAAAATATAAGTGTGTTCAGTTTAATAGCATTTACACGTTTTTTTTATTTGTACATAGTGCTGTTTCAGAGCTGATAATCTTTTAATTTGTTTAACAGAGTTATTTATTTAATTTGGGTCATTTTTATTGCAATTTGTTTGTTATTGTCTTTCATTGTTGGAAAATATTCGGTTCTTTAAGACATAATGTGTATGGTCTTCTACGTTCTATCACTCAATTCACTATGAAAGTGCTTTAGGAAACACTGCATGAAAAGTGAGATTTTCGTCCCCGTAAACCCCCGTAAACTCCCGCAGATCTCCCTGATTTTCGTCAGTTTCCGACAATTTGCAACCCGTGCTTGTCCGCGTTTGTCGTGCCATAATTGTGGGAAACGTACCATGACGTATGTGGAGAGCGATCAGCTGTACTAATGGCCCTAATTAGCATATGAATGCAGCAAACCCGCGCGGCTGGCCAGGTCTGGCTTGAATAACCTTCTCAGTATTGGCTGAAACCACTATTCTCAAACAAATGAAATCGCTCCTGATTGGCAGCAAAAGCACACGTGGCCACGCCAGGCTTTAATTTTCTTACTGAGTATTGGACGGAACCACTTCTTTTTAAACAAGTAAAGTCGCTCGTGATTGGTTGGCATATATATATATATTTACATATTAATTTACACATACAAATATTTATGTATATATATTTATTCATTCATATATTTATCATTCATATGGTATGTATTTATGTTATCCTACACTACTACACAATTATTATGCTACCATCAAGGACATGAATGAATTTATACAGGAAATGAACATTTGCCAGGAAGCTGTTTATGCAAAGAAAGAGCTTTATTAAAACACACACAACTATATACAACGCATATCCAAACACATGCGTATCTAAAAATTAAAACTCCGTGAACGGTCCGTTTGCTTCCTCGGGGTTGGAGGTAACTGGCAGCATTCCCTCCGAGGCAGGTCCGATGTGCAGACGCCTACTGTGCGTGGCCCTGTACTTCGGCATCGCTTCTAACCGGGACGGCAGCTTAACACAGAGTTCAGTGAGATCCGGCCTACGAAAGGGCGGCGACCGTACAATCCATCCAGAGACACCGCCAACGACGTCATCTTCTTCGCCGGACATGAGGCCGACGGTGGCGGACTTCCAGAGTTCCACTTCCTCATCTGCTAGCACACTCTGCCTCGCTTTCAGCAGCTGAAAAAAAAACAATGAATCAGCGCACTGCATATGGACACAACACATCTATCAATGCACCTGAAAAATAGTCACCAAATAAAGTCTTACCCTCTTTCTTCTGGCCCGACTCCGAGCAGATTGCTTGGCAGCCTCCCCCCGCAGCGTGTTGGCTGGCTGCGTATATCTGAAGCTCCTGCGTACCGTCTCAAAATACGTCTTACAGGCAGCTGGAAAACAAATAAATGAGAGTGATATGAATAAAAAATCAAACGCAAGTCACAGTAACAAGGAAGGAGAAAACATTAAAACAAGTCACTTACACACAATGTCGTCTTTATCAACATCGTGCAAATCTGGACTTGCTGATATGGCTCCGAGCAAATAGGAGGTCACCAGTGTTGGGAATAACGGCGTTGAAATAAACGGCGTTACTAACGCCGTTACTTTTTTCAGTAACGAGTAATCTAACTAATTACTTTGACTGTCACTATAACGCCGTTATCATTGCCGACACCCCGTTACTGCCCCGTTACTGTACGTTACTGAAGTCGCACAATGAACTTTTTTTCACTTCATGATAGGACTTGTTTGCATGTTGTCATGAGAGAAGGGAGAATGAGATAACCTCTCAGCAATTATTGGCTGATGTACAGTGAGATGACGTCTTCAGCCAATCACAGAAATTGGGCAGGTGGGTGTTTCCGCATTCACATAGGTGGGTGCTTAGTGCTTACAGCCACACACACACAGAGAGAGAGATGGCGAGTGAGGAGCACTCCAGCTGCCAAACAGCCTTTTCCAGATGGAAATATCAGCACTATTTTAAACTAACTGAGGTTAAAGGTAAAAATGTACACGTCGAGTGCAAATTATGTCCCAGAGCGAAATATTTGTCCACGTCTTCTGTTAGCAACTCCAACTTAATGAAGCATCTGTCGACGGCTCACGCTTCAACCAAACTAGTGGCCCAAGAATACACAGGTAGTAGGCGGGCTAGTGTTTACAACGGATCCGCTAACAAGGAAGGACCCTCCCCATGCAAGCAACAAAAACTTGAATTTAGTGCCTCTGCTCCCCAGAAACTATCTCAGACAGAGCTCTATGGCTTGATTGGGAGATACGTTGTGGAAAACATGCTTCCGATATCAACAGTGGAGTCGGACTCCTTCAGGGCGTTGATAGGCAAAATCCCAAGAAAAGGAGGCGTTGGTCCGCCCTGTAGAAAGACGTTTTCGAATTACATTGACACCGAATATGCTAACATGAATGCTGAGCTAAAAAAAGAATTCGAGCAACTGGAATACTTGGCTACAACTGCAGATATATGGACAGCACATAACAAAAGCTACCTAGGCGTAACTGCACACTGGATGCATCCAGTAAACATGCAACGAAAAAAAGCGGCCCTGGCATGCCGACGGTTTAAGGGCCGTCATACCCACGAGAGCATTGCCACAGAACTTGATAACATCCACTCGTCTTATGGCATTTCGCACAAAATAACGGCAACTATCACTGATAATGGCTCGAATTTCGTTAAGGCATTTAAGAAATATCAGCCACAACCAGTTGACGAGGATGATGACTGTTGATGAGGAAGGTGAAGAGGTTACTTTTGTTGACATAAATGATGTCTTGCAAGCCCGTGTTGATGAGGATGAGGATGTGATTAATTTACCACCACACTACAGGTGTGCATCACACACACTGAACCTTGTGTCATGTTCTGACATTGAAAAGTGGATTCTCTCCAGACCAGAGAAGGCACTTTACAGAAGTGCAACTGCAAAATGCACAGCCTTGTGGAATAAGGCCAGCCGTTCCACAGTGGCTGCAGAGACAGTAGAGGATGTGGTTGCAAAGAGGCTGATAGTGCCTTGCAGTACCAGATGGAATTCTTTCTATGATGCTCTAGCTAGGATTTGCGAGATTCCCTTAGTGGACCTCATTACCATCTCATCCAAGTTTGGCTCAAAAGCAATCACAGAAAAAGAGCATCAGCTCCTGAAGGAATATTGCATCGCAATGAAGCCATTGACAGTCGCCCTAGATATCCTCCAGGGAGAGGACAACTGCTACCTCGGCACACTGCTACCTACCCTGGAGACCTTGATGATGAAAACCATCAAGCTGAAGAGTGGGCTTCAAATACTTGTGGACCTTCCAGAAGCAATTGTGGAGGTAAGAACTACATATGTCTATTTTTTTTAAATTGTGTATAATGTGTATAATAGTATAGATTGTATATAATTATAATACATATGTATAATTGTTTAGTGTATTATATATTGTACTCAAAGTGTGTGTGTGTGTGTGTGTGTGTGTGAGTGTGTGTGCGTGTGTGAGTGACAGTGGGTGAGAGAGAGTTTGTATTTGTATAGAGACAGTCAGTAATGTGTTCTTTGCTTTATGTCAGGGGTGTCAAACATGCGGCCCGCGGGCCGGTTCCGGCCCGCCGAATGATTTAGTCCAGCCCGGTGGCTAAATGCATTATCATTATTCAAATTTTTTATTTTTTTTTGGAATGCCAATAAAAATGCAACCCTGCATCAGAACTAACGGCAGCAATGAGCTTCAGATGTGGAGAATTTATTTTAAATATTTTCATAATTTGTATCTGTTTGATGTATTTTTCATGCAGGACAGTGTTTTTAATTTCCAAAAAATCTGAATAAATGTTTTTCAACATCAATCACTGTGATCAGCTCACACGCATAATGCACTTAAATAAATGTTTAACTGAGTAAAAGTATTGTTGAAATTGCACATACTTGCACATATTTCTTAAAAACGCTGAGGTTATTCATAACATATTGTCTAAAAGTTAAATTCATTTAATATAAAAACCAACAAGTCCCCTTATTACTAGTTATTAATTACTTATTATTAATTCTATTTAATCTTGCAATGAGTTTACTTGTGTGGCCCCCTTGAGATAAGATTAAGCTGCATGCGGCCCCTAAACCACAATGAGTTTTACACCCTTGCTTTATGTCATTTCAGGCAATAAAAACAAGATTTGCAGAGGTGCTGGACAGTGACAGCGCTCTCCTGGCTGCTGTGACTCTGCCCAGGTTCAAGTTACGTTGGCTGCGAACCCAAGAAAGAAAGGACAAGGCCAAAGCAGAGCTGCTGGCGGTATGTCGTGCAAGTGTAAGAAGTGAAGACCAGCATAAAGGTACAAACACCACCACACCCACATGTACCAGCTCAACTGTTGAAGATGCATTCTTCTCCTTTGATGAAGAGGATGACGCTACTGCAGAAAGTCAAGTGGCAGATTATTTTAAATCAGGAGCTCAAGAGATTGACTCACTTCATGGATTTCCCCTTATAAAGAGAATTTCCCTGAAGTATAATGCTGCCACTCCATCCAGTGCTCCGGTGGAGAGACTTTTTAGCCTGGGGAAGCTGGTTTTCACACCAAAAAGGAACAGACTCTCTGACCACAAGTTTGAGAAGCTTCTTCTCTTGCGATACAACCGCTGGTTTCAGGGCTAAAACGTTGACATGACTGGGCTGGGTGGATGGATGGAGAGAGGAATGCATTCATGTTTAGAGTTGGATTTGACAAACCCATGAACGTTTCCAGTTCAATTTGCACTCCTGTAAGCTGTTTACTTTCTTTAAGAAAAAAAATTGGAGCACTTTATATTCATCTGTTGTGTACTAGTTCTGGTAAGTTAGAGTTGCATTAAGTGGAAGTTTGTGCAGGTAACCGTCTTTGCTGTTGGTGAGACAACTGGGTTGGCTGTGTGGATAAATGATTGTACAAATGCAAAATGAACTGATGCATTTATGCACTTTAAATTGGATTGAAGAAATCCGTATATATTTTCAGTTCAGTTCAAAGCCTCTGTTAGATGGTGTATTTCTCTTTTTTTATATATATTTTGAGAAGTGTATGTCCATCCGCTGTTGTTTATGTTGAGTTGCAATAAATGCAAACCTCTGTGCAGGCACTTGCCTTTGTTGTTTCACATCTAGCTTATGAAACAAGCCTTGAGAAGGTGGGGGGGGGGTATGGGAGAGAGAGACGAAAAAGTAACGTAATAGTTACTTTTACTGGTAACTAGTTACTTTTATAGTGGAGTAACTCAGTTAGTAACTCAGTTACTTTTTGGGAGAAGTAACTGGTAACTATAACTAATTACTTTTTTAAAGTAACGTGCCCAACACTGGAGGTCACCGCCTCATTGTGAGGCGACAGTAGTCTGTGAAAACAAAATGTACAGCTATGATTGGTATCCATCCGTATCCATTTCCTTTTACCGCAGAATGAAAGCATATTCTTTAAATCTTACCCTTGCTCCGGTTCATAGCGCCTGCAATTAGTCTCCGAGTTGTGAAGACGGCGTACTGCTTCCTGTGAATCACAAAAAATACACTTTAATAAAGCTTGTTCTTGCAAGGCTACTATTAGCCGTAGCTTTAGGCTAGGCTGCTATTAGCCGTAGCTTTAGGCTAGGCTGCTATTAGCCGTAGCATTAGGCTAGGCTGCTATTAGCCGTAGCTTAGGCTAGGCTGCTTTTAGCTTAGCAGGCAGTAATCGAACATATATTTACCGCTAGCTTCTCTTCTTTGAGTTCGTCTTGTTCGATGCAGAGTCGCCATCGCATCCAAGAGGAGTTTTATACGGTGGCCCTGAGGTGCAAAACACAACATAAAAAGAGAAAACACAACGGCAAATCAGAAAACACAACACAAAAAGAGAAAACACAACACAAAAAGAGAAAACACAACGGCAAATCAGAAAACACAACACAAAAAGAGAAAACACAACACAAAAAGAGAAAACACAACACAAAAAGAGAAAACACAACACAAAAAGAAAAAACACAACACAAAAAGAGAAAACACAACACAAAAAGAGAAAACACAACACAAAAAGAAAAAACACAACACAAAAAGAGAAAACACAACACAAAAAGAAAAAACACAACACAAAAAGAGAAAACACAACACAAAAAAAGAAAACACAGCGACATTAACCAAAACGGAAATGCTAGGTACCCTCGGGCGACAGGAATCATCGCTGATTGGACAAAAGAACTGGTCCGTCCTTTGAACCGGAAACACGGGGTTTGTTTCCATTTTTCCAAATCATGAGCGCCACAAATGATGAGGTACACGCTGCTATTAAGCAATACTTTGATACCGGACATGAATATGACGTGATACTGGATATGCTGTCGACATTTCACAACGTAAACGTGAGTCTGCGTACGCTGAAGACGCGTTTAAAAGAAGCAGGGCTGTACAGAAGACACAACTATTCCCCACTCCTTGAGGTGAGGCGTGCCATTCTGACAGAGCTGGAAGGACCAGGGGAACTCTTCGGTTATCGGACTATGTGGCAAGTTCTCCAACAAAAGCACAGGCTTCGCGTTAAACGTGATGTAGTAATGAGGCTACTGAAACAGCTGAATCCACGAGGGACGGCTTTGAGAACACGCAGGAGGTTTACAAGACGCACATATCACTCCATGGGTCCAAACTACATACGGCATGTAGATGGATATGATAAACTAAAACCATTTGGCCTGGCACTCTCAGGATGTATTGATGGCTTTTCGAGAAAAATAATGTGGCTTGTTTGTGGACCAACGAACAATAATCCATCTGTCATTGCTCACAATTATATTAATTGTGTCAAGAGTATCGGTGTGGTTCCAATGAGATTGAGAACTGACCTCGGAACAGAAAATGGGACCATGGCAGCAATACAATGTACCCTCCGTCACGCGCATATGGACCACTATGCCGGCTCGTCTAGCCACAGTTACGGCTCATCAACATCGAATCAGCGCATCGAGTCATGGTGGTCTTTTTTCAGAAGAGGGAGGTTGGTACATCTGTGTTGTTTGATGGATGAAAAGTACAGTGGAAGCTGTATAGTGATGACCTTTGTCTCTATTACACTGATCAGTGTTAAAGTGTTATTAAAATCTCCGTATTTGTCATTGATTATTATTAGTGTTCTTGTTTAACTCAGGCCACTTAAACACTAAGTGATAGCCTAATACTGAACATGGGAAGCCATATTTTTCCCAAAGTTATTGAATCACTACTGTTATAATAATCATATGATATACATTATTTCTCTGTGATGCTTTTGTTAAGATGTATCCACATTTAAACGGTGTTATTTGTATGTAAGCCTCTTTGAGTACTTGTAAAAGCGCATTATAAATAACAATGTTTTATCTATTATAATGCATCCCCAGGTCTCAGTTTTGGATGGACTTGTTTGGAGACCTAAGAGACTCTGGAAACTTCAATGGCAGCCACGAACACCAGTGCTTACTGAGATTTTGCTTCAGTAATGTTCTGCAGCAATACCTGGATGAATGTATGGACCTATGGAACAAGCACCGAATCCGACCAAGCAGACATGCATCATGTCCAGGAGGGATTCCGAATGAACTGTATCTCTTGCCTTACAGGTAGTAATGATCATATACATTACAAAAAATGCAAGGTGTTGTGGTATAGCCTAAACTGGGATATATTTGGACAATTGTACATGTTGGTATAATCCATTGTTGAATTTAGAAGCAATCTGTCTCTACCATTGTTTAGAAATATCTGTATATCAACAAGCAAACAAATCTAACAATGATCATTTCAAACCTTCTCCTTTATATCATTGTATCATCTAATTTTGCAGATTTGGTTCAAGGGACTGTGGATTTGCTGTTGAAGACAGGGAACTGGATGTGTTTCCTGAGGCAAGGCAAGTGATTGATTTAAGCGGTGATCCAGACATAGAGGAATACCTACAACAGGAAGTGGAACAACACGGACTACAACAGCCACAAGACTGGAAGACAGCCTCAGAACTGTACATCACTCTGAAGGAAATAGCTGGGCTATAGATATGGACTATTGGAACCCGTTTCTACCTTTTTAGGTATCCCACATTAACATGGACGTATTAAGACCATATTTTCCTTATTTAGTATTTTGCTTTAATGCATCTTAATGCTTATCAGTAAATGACTGGTGGACTATACACGCCTAAGTTTTGAAAATTACTTCCCATTCATAAATGTGATCCAACATTTACAAATTGCTTCAAGAGATAAATAACAGGATAATATAGGCCTACCAAAAATGTTTGTTTTGAATTTTCAGATTTGGCAACTTGAACTGTGGGACTGAAATGGAGACATTTTACACTTAAAGTTGTATTTATTTTCTGATTCAATTTTCATGTAAACAACAATTACTTACAAAAAGCATTTGTACTGATTTCTTTTTTTTTTTCTTTAAACATATGTAGAGCTGTAAAAAACAGGAAACAGCAATAACAAACAAAAATCAGGACACCACCCTGAGATTTTAATGCTATGCAAGTAGCTAACTGCACAGATTTGAACATTGTAAGAAGCACTCACTGGTTTTACTTTACCTTATCTTAACTTTAGTTTAATGCATGTCATGTCCCAAATGGCCTTTTAACAAGAGAGGCAGTACAGTAACTGATGCAAACAAGCAGACATGACCTTGTAAAGCATTATTCTGAACAGAGAGTTGATAAAAATAAGATTAAAATAAAAAATAAAAAAAACAGCCTAAATCAAGCCACAGCTCAAACCACTTTTAATAAAAGTGATTATGCATAAAAGTCCTTTTGGCAACTAAAAACACCCAAAGCCTGGTGCATTTTTGATGCCAAACTCCATATTCTTCCTAAAGACACTGTAGGAGTCGAGTAGTGGGAGCTTGAGTGTGTTCGAACACGTGGTTGCCATTGGAAACGGTGAGTCATTTAAAAACCCTATACTTGGACGGGGTGTTATTCCTGCTGGTGGCAGTGCTGACAAGCCAGTGGCAAACATCAGCACATCTGGGAGGGACAGAGATATCACTCCATCTAAAAAGAGAAAGTCAACATTGTAGTAGTGCATTGCTTGACACGGCATTATCTAAAAACATAGTTACTCAATAGCTTTTTTTTTTTTCATTTCATTGAAGAAGATAAAAATTACAAATATGAACGCACTATACAATTCATATACTGTACAGTCGTGGAAAAAAATAAGAGACCACTTGAAAACGATGAGTTTCTCTGATTTTACTATTTAAGGTAGGTGTTTGAGTGAAATGAACATTTCTGTTTTATTCTATTAACTACTGACAACATTTCTCCCAAAAATGTAATGAAAATACTGTAATTTAGGGCATTTATTGGCAGAAAATGACAACTAGTGTAATGGTAAATTTGAATCTGTCTATGGTTCAATCACTTGAGATGTCCCTACACCATGCTTTTCCCCAAAGGTATAAGATCTCCTTTTGTATGCTGACCATTTGTGTATGTTCATGTCTAGACCTCTTAACTTCCCACCTACTTCCCATGCTCTTAACTTCCCACCGAGACACAAAACCCTGCAGGATGCCCCAGGTGTGAAACACACCCTTGGGGGTCGGTGCCAATACCTGCAACAGACAAAAGGGTGTAAAAAACACTCTCTGGGGAAGGGGCCGACCCCTGCAGCAGACAAAGGGATGTGAAACATATTTTATTTATTTTTCCTCTCCTCAGGTATAAATGTTTAGGTCTCCCCAATCTCAGAGTCTTTCCTTTACCATCACCGCTCAGGTGAGGACTGACCTTTCCTTGCAAGGATATAAAAACTTGTCGGCCGGCAGAATTATTGTTATTATTCAGCAACACAACACAATATGAGTATTATAACTTATGCGTTAATACATCAGATTTAGTGGGATGATGTCAATGTTTAATCCCAGCAGTGGTTTTTATAATCTTCCTATAAAAACAGATGTGTTTCAGACGATCACTTAATCAGTGTCTCAATTAATTGTTTGTGTTGGTATTTTTAAAAAAAAGATGCTTTTAAAGAAACATTTGTAAAAGTGGTCTCTTAATGTTTTCCGCGACTGTATATCTAACAAAATAGCCATGACAAACCTTCACATTCCAGTAGAAAATCAGCCCAAAAGCCGATAACTTTGGTCTCTCTCTGCCACCTGTTGCTTCCCCTTGTGCTGAAGTCTGGGATGAACAGACGTTCTATTTCTGCAGCAGTCAGGGCCTTGGCAGAATAGCACAGGAGAGGAGCCAGCACACCAGGATGCTTCTGCACTGAAGCCAAAAACTCCAGACTAGCCAGTCCGTCTTTGAATCTATTAAGGACAATTATTTTGTAAGACATAGGTGTGATTTATCAGGTCTGACAGAAAACAGTACTACCAAACATATAACAGCAATGTGTGCAAAATACGTAGAGATAAAACAAAAAGAGCAACTGCATACTCACAACGCTGTGCAATAATCAATTTATTTCTTGAAGCTTTCACTTGTTGTGTATGCCTGAAGGAGGTCACAGACTGAAAGCTTGCAGAAATAAATTAATGATTGTACAGCATTATGAGTGTGCGGTTGCTGTTTTTGTATTTTTTGTGTCAAAAAATGTTCAGCTCAAGCACCTCTCAGAAGAATCTTGCCCACAGATGAGCGGTGGCTTTTTTTCCACAATTTAATATATTTTGACATAAATTCTGATTGTATAACCTCATGCAAAAGGTAAAGTAGATTGTTTATATGGGATCATACAGACAACATTTCATAGTGTACAGAAATTAGTTGTGATGTCAAAAAAGGAAAGATCATCATGATTTGTACTTATCTCCTAAAAATCTGGATTTCAAATTGTAAGAAACAGAAGTGTGGTAAACAAAGCACAAACATTTATTTTAGCACTAAGCACACAAAGGAAAAATAGACAGATAAGCCGGATGTTATTTGAGGGTAAAATGGAGCACAACCAGAGCTGCTAATTAATGAACCTTTATGGTTTCAAACAGCTGAATTGTTTCATTAGTACATTAGAACTGCAATATGTTTCGCCATGTCAAAAGGTACATAAGACAGAACTTTCAATTGAATCTAGTGGACATGCTCATGTAAAAGTTAAATATTTGTCTTTAACAAAGTTTACTCAGTGTCAGACTGTATTTCATGATTTACACACTTACATGATCCTATTTGTGGATCATAAAAGTGATGGAACCTAATATTAGCTAGTATCGTTCAAGACATTAAAATGTTTTGTTCAGCATTTCCCTGAATAGGACAATAAGAGGACATAGCAACTGAAGTTAGAACAATCTAACCCAGTAAGAATGCTCCTCAATCATGCTATTTAAGAAACACCTGGTTACACTGTTTCACAATGTGTCAGTGGCTGCAGTGACAGGCAATTTGTAATACTGACTGAATGTTGGATAAGTTAAAAACTAAACTATTACATTTTTGGATGATTGTTGGCAAAGAAAAAAAGGGTTTTAAATATTACCGTTGAATGGCAATGTGGTTGCGGTCTATAATGTACCATTTGAGGTACTCCTCCACAAGTGTATGCTTCTCACAAGCTTTGACAGGTCGGAAGCATCCAGCTGTTTGGAACATTGTGCTGTTTTGCAAAATTAGATTTTGCAAAGACTCCTGCGAATCGGCTTCCTGGACCTATTTAAAACAAAAGGTATTATTAGGCCAACCCTAAAACATACATGCTTGTTTACTCTTGTCCTTGATGAATAGAAATCTTGCATAAAAAAAAAAAAAAGATGAAATTACTTTTACATTTGGTTAAAATAAGTGGAAATCTGTCCCTTTAATTAAGTACAACTTATCATCTCTTATCTTATTTTCTACCTGATGTAGAGCTCTCCCTATATTCTCATCTTTTACATCTTCCACAGTGGCGCTGAAACTTGGCTTCCCTATTATGTGGTTGACAAGGTCCTTTGAAAGGAAATGTGGTGCTGGTCCCCCGTGTATGACGGACACAGCAATCATTTTGCCTGCAAGATAATACTCATCTTCCCTGACAGCTGTTAAAGAGTACAGAATTATCATACATAATTACCATCTATATCACTGGAAGAAAAAAAAAGAAAAAGAAAATTATCTGAAACTTCTCATTTTAATATAACGTCAAAAAACACACCTGTGGGATTGTACACAAGATAGCGTCTTTCTCGAGGTCCATCGAAGATGGGACGATTTCTCAGGTGATCCATTAGAAGTGTGAGGAATTCTCGCCTCGGCCCACCTGTGTCCAACCCTTCTTCTAAAGACCCTGCATCATCTGTGAACTTCACAAAGATCTCACTTTTTTCGGAGTATGAGCTGCGTCGAAAGCCTCTTACAGCTCCATCCCATACATCAGATCTGGATATATTGAACCTGCTGACTTTGTTGTGGTCAATTGCAAGTGCCAAATTTGCAATTATTTCAGAGGCCTGCACAGTTGTGGGTCTAGAAAAAAGCAAAAAAAAAATTTTAGACATTAAAAAATAGATTCAAAGCACAGTAGCTACTTTACTTACTTTACACAAATCTTTCATTCCATATTCATAGACTATATCCTGACATTAAATTGACACGAGAGACACTGATAAGTCAATCTATAAAAGAATGAGCAAGTTTTTTATTCTTATTAACTTAATTCCAATGGACTCTCTTTAAACACACATCTCAACAACTGGACCTGATTCAAGTAGTTACAGACAGAGAATGTCATATTGGTTTTCATTTTAGTGAGTCCTCACATTTGTATAATTCTATTTTAGACGAAGTAGAGAGCTTGTTTATTTTCTACTTGTGTCTATATGACTCACTCAGATTTTTCTGAGGGCATGTCCTTTTTTTCCTCAACAACGAGAACTTCATCTTCATCATCGTCAATGACGATAGGTGCAAAGAGGTTGGTGTACGTCCTGCAAAACAAAGACGTTCACACAATGTAATTATAGACACACATAAATGCATATCCAATAAAAATCAAACCAATCAAATTGTTGACGAGCTCTTCCAGCTTAAACTCAATATCTAACCTTTGTCAGGAGAGAAATGTGTTTACCCCTCAATAATGTTTCTGATATTTTGTCTACCAATCTATATACAATTACACAAAACACACCTGTAACAGGAGCTCTCGACATCAAGACATGTGGAGGTACTAGCATAATTATGCTCCTCATCCAAGTGTATAGTCTGAAAGTTAAGAAATGTAAAAACAGGACATTCAATAAAATGACAACATAATTATGTAACAAACTCTATGGATTACTTAAACGGGATAGTTCAACATTTTGGGAAGCCTGTCTATTGCAATAATAATGAGAAGGTATATTACCAATGCCCGTTTTGAGAGTCCTGAAGCACAAATGCGAGCTGCTCAGTGAATACAATGGAGTTGGACAGTATAGGTTGTGTAATGATCCCTTCAGTCCACTAGGGGTCAGGGTTAAACTTATCAAATACACAATCCTATAATTCCAAAATGCTCTTATGGACAGGAATGTACCTGCTTATATGACTAATGATGATTAATGCAATAAGGAAAATTGACAAAATATTCAACTATGCCTTTAAGGAGGTGAGATAGAGAACAGAAGATGACATTCAGTGGAGACATTTCCCTGTTTACTTTTATTTTTGCAAATTTAAGTGAAATGTGGTACAATTGCCAATTCAAAAAACTGCATTATGCAAATATATGGCATGATAAAGTATTGAGTTAACTTTTCTTATATGTGCTTCTGTGCTTGAATAGGATATCTGAAGTGACCTTTGATGCATCCACGATCATCTAACTCTCCATATACGCTTTCAATTTCTTAAACCTCTTACACCCTAAGGGGGTATAAATAAATTTCTGCCTGACAAAAACACACAAAAGTAAATAACTTATAGCCTCACAGCTATTAGATTTAAGAAGAAACTTTTGGTACGTCTGTAAAGGTAAGATGTCATAGAATGGTTTTCTGGTGTCAGCACCATTGTAGCTTTGACCCTGCCTGAAATATTAGGGACAAAATACAAAATATTTTGCATTTTTTGAACCTCGCCAAAATTTTCTTTGAAATAAACATTGCAAAACACTACTAAAATATTATTTATAGCACAAAAAAGTAGTACAGACTTTCAAATCTAAATGTTGTGTAAAAATATACCAAATTTGGACTCAATCAGATGAATCATATTTATTTTAGAATGGTATTAGTGAGAAATTTCTTAGGCGGAGAGGCCATTTTGGCACATTTATCCATAAATGTCACCAAACTGTGCCAAATATGTTTTTTTACATCAATACTGGGGGTTTGTTAAAATTACGAGGTCACGTAGCAGCTGGACCCGCCGGTGGGTCCGTAGGGTTCTAGGGGTTAAGTCAGGCACATTCACAAAAGGCTTGTAGTTAACAGTCCATCTGAAATGGCTTTGTATCCCCCCTAAATGAAAAGCAAAGCTTAAAAGCACACAACTGCAATAAACATAATACTATGATTATGAGTTTACTTCAATGGACTTTGGTCTAAAGGTATAAATGTAATCATAACATCAAAAACAGATGGTGGACGATGGCTCCTCTCTATTTACTGCAGGATGGAAAGATATAGAGGATATTTTGTACCCACAGGCATCAGACTTTCTAATTCTTCACTGAATGGTAGATGAGCTGCCAGAAGTGAATTTCCCTATGAGGATCAATTAAGTTATTGTTGTTATATTAGACCATATAATAGTTACATTGATGGCGTCTATGTAAACATTTAGCTATTGTTTTGTTTCATACCTAAAGTCATGGACCAGTGAGGAAGATAGAGACTGTATGTAAATAATACTCCATTACCTGATGTACTTCAGTAGAGAGTGACAACCCCCCATCACCATTCCTGAGGGCAAAAAAGCATAAATCATAGTATACTCCAAAATATATTGGTGACATTGCAAAACCAAACAAACATTGATTTATTGAAGTAACAAGGCATTAGCGTATAGCACACGTAACAAGAACAACAAATTACAAAGCTATGTCAATAGCAAATAAATATGTATGCAAATGCAGTAAAATCTAAATTTCTTTGGTACACACACACACACACACCAACTACTTACACCTTGTCAGGCTCTTTGTGTACAGGACTGCTTTTGTGGTGAGGTTCAAATGGCTGTAGTAAAGACATAATTTAATTCAAATACAAGTATTTGTTTAGTACTGGTAGGCCAATGTCAAAAACCTACACAGGTTGAAGGCAGGTTAATCAGAAAAATCACTCAAATATGTTTTAAATTACACTCACCAGTGTATCAGCTAGATCAAATTCTCTTGATGTTGTTTTTATCACAATCTCAGGGTCGGAGTCAGATGTGTCTGGCAATTCTCCAACTGAAAAACATTCAAATAAGCTCCCCTCAATGAAGCTTTCCCAACGTTCTCAAAAGAGACACATTACCGATACATACTTCAGACATTTGTCATTTATGAATTCAGTGGCATTTCAGTGTCCTTGTGAAGCAAGTCAAACGACACAGGCTTTAAGTCTAATCTAGAGGATTGGTTTGCTTTTTTCATAACACTAGGTGTAGTGTTTTGTTAAAACTGTAAAGCAAAAAATGTGTAGTATAATTCTTTAAGTGATGAATGACCAACATATAGCATTATAGCAAGTCCAGCCATCTCTGCACTGGACACAACTAGGTCATAACAACACAGTTTACCTTTCTCAAAGTCTTTTTTCTGGCAAATAAAAATGATGACCCGCTGATATGTCTTGCCAATTTCTTCCTTGTATGCTTTTAGAGTAAATGGTCTTTGTGTCCCAGGGATATTAATAACTTCAGAGCCATCTGGATAAAGAAGGAGGAAAGGTCCTTCATCCAGGTCTTTGTTGAAGTCCCTCATTTTCCTTACTGCCTCATTAAGCAGATCTAGGGCAGTGATGTCAGGATGTGTAGAAAGGGAAATAGTTTTCCCACGCTTTGGCTTGAGGACACCACCCTTCCCAATGGTCATCAAACCAATATTTATCTGCAAAATAAATAAATTAAATTGTAAGTGGGTAATTTTTAAAGATCAATGTTTACTTAAAATTATCAGTAACGCTATGTTACATGTCACACTTGGATACAAAATGGGCAATTATTAAAATTATTATCAAAATACCACTGAAAACAGAGTAACACACTGTTTATGGTGAAGTGGCCTTTATTGTCATTATACAATGAACTGTACAACTGAATTATGAGGTTAGAATGGAGGGTTAGTCCTGAGCCGCTGCGGGCAAACATAATTTTAAGTGCCCATCAAAAACCCAGTAAACAGCAGATTACTTTTCAATACAGGTAATTGGTAATACAATGATTTGCATGTCACGGTTACATATTCATCATAATAAGAAACCAGCAAATATGTACAAAAGTGAAAACAGGACAGTGTCATTGTCTGAGTAATATGGTCGTGGCACAGAAGCACATTAGTTTTATGCAAAAATATACTGGTGACGCTATCATCAGGCTTACTTTTAGAGAACTGTGATGATGGAAGAATGTCAACAGCTAGTTAACCAGTTGTTCATTCTCACTATGTAACCAACTTACCTGGACTTTACATATTTTCTTTGATTTCATTTTCCCACATGAAAAGTTTTGCCTCTCTTCCGCTTTTCTCTTTCGGTACTCTAGAAAGGTCCCTAGAGTAGGGGTTTGAATAGTCTGTGATTCTACATGGTAGCAAAGGAAAAATATGTTACATTATACATACAGCAGTAGTCTAATGTTTTACAGCATACAAGAAACACATTTTGACAACACATTATCTTTTGTAAAATAGGGGTGCAGTTTTGGTGACACAAAAAATGAAGCTAGAAAGTGAAAAAATCTAAAAACACACACAATCTTTTCTTTATGGCCTGCAAATAAACTAAACCCTGAAGATGCTGCATTTGTCTTCAGTTTCACTGCCTACTGCAAGTTATAACCTGCATAAATACATCTTTCACTCCAAACGGCAAGATTCATGAAACACCTGCAAAGAAATTATCGAGTAAGGTCTGGAAACTGACAGTTGGCCAACTAGCTCTGGTAGGCTAACGGTACCCCATGCAAAAGTAGCCTAACGTTACATTAACGTTATATCCGTTTACTTACTTGAAGGTCCCGCGTGAGCGTCGCTACCGTCTTCCTGCAGCCTTTTCCCACATTCACTGCAGAAGTTAGGCTTCTCTTTGAACTCTTTCCCACAATGTTTGCAATACATGATAGCGGGCTCTGTGCTTCCACTTGTCTGGAGCGCAACAGAATTCTCCGCGCTTAAGTCTGGCGGTGATGTCTTTCCGGTTCAAAGGACGGACCAGTTCTTTTGTCCAATCAGCGATGATTCCTGTCGCCCGAGGGTACCTAGCATTTCCGTTTTGGTTAATGTCGCTGTGTTTTCTCTTTTTGTGTTGTGTTTTCTCTTTTTGTGTTGTGTTTTCTGATTTGCCGTTGTGTTTTCTCTTTTTGTGTTGTGTTTTCTGATTTGCCGTTGTGTTTTCTCTTTTTGTGTTGTGTTTTCTGATTTGCCGTTGTGTTTTCTCTTTTTGTGTAGTGTTTTCTCTTTTTGTGTTGTGTTTTCTGATTTGCCGTTGTGTTTTCTCTTTTTGTGTTGTGTTTTGCACCTCAGGGCCACCGTAGTTTTACCCCGAAATCACACATACTCCGCTCCAGACCGCCTGCACAAAGCAAAGCATACATTCTTCTTCTTCTACTTCTTCTTCTTCTTCTTCTGTTGTTTTATGGCGGATTGGCAGGCCAACGTAAAAGGTGCATTTCCGCCACCTACTGATCTGGAGTGTGGAGTGCACAATTTTGGAAGACTGAGCTATACCCCAAAAAAAAAAAAGAATCCTATAACTAAATCCTATTAATTGTTCCTGTATCTTTTAGATATTTGAATAATATTTCATTAACTCTTGTTTGTCTTATCTTGTTTCCTAACAGTGCTTTTATTGAATTCCCATTAATCCCTATTTTTCTCAACTCTTGTATGAACTTCATTCTCTCCCTTACATACGCAGTACACTCAAAAATAATATGTTGTACTGTTTCTGGATCTCTGCATTTGTCACAATTTCCTCTTTCATGTTTCCCTATTTTAAAAAGACTGTAGTTTAATGCTGTGTGACCTATTCTTAGCCTTGAAATAATTATATCTTTTTTCCTATTTCCATATCTTTTCCTCTCCTTTCCAATAAACTTTTGAATCTGATACAAATGTCTTCCTTTTGACTCATTATTCCATATCGTTTGCCATTTCTTTCGAGTTTCAATTGTAATCAATGTTTTCACTTCTGATTTACTTAAAAATACATTCATTTCTATTTGCTGATGATTTAATGCTTTCTTTGCTAGCTTGTCCGCTTTCTCATTTCCATCTACACCCACATGTGCTGGCACCCAGAGAAAGTATACTAGTATTCTTAACTGCCTTATTCTAAATAGACTTTGCAATACTTCAAATATTAAATCTTGCCTAGTTTCAGATTTTCCACTTAGAAGACTATTTAGCGTAGCCATTGAGTCGGTACATATTACAGTTCTTAGTGGTTGAACTTCTTCCATCCACTGTAGTGCTGATTAGGGTGGCCAGATGTCCGGCTTCAGGGCGGACAGTCCGGATTTTCATTGCACTGTCCGGCGTCCGGCGCTGCACCCAGCCGGACGTGTATTTGTCCTCCTTTACCCCCAGATTCCACATACTCCGTCAGCGCTCCGCCCCGCTCACGTACGGAGTACTTGTCTGTCATGTAAATCAATGAGAGCTGTTCCACATCCTCCGCTCGTCACCGCCCACGTACGTCTTCTCCGTCCTTCACCGTCAAAATACGGAGCTGAGCTATTTTTTGCTCCCCTCCGGTCCGTCCAGATCAAGACCCGCTATTGCAATCGCACCAAAAAGAATGTAGAGAAGACCCGGTTTGTCAAATTAAATTATAGTAAAAACAGATCGGTATCTAGAAATTAGAGCATAGTTCGTATATATTCCCAAAAACTAAGAGCAATTAATTAAATAATTGGATGCAGACTATTGGTGCTTCAACAGACCAGGAAGAAGTTGTGAGATTCTAGAGTGAATCTCACAACTTTAAAAGAAAATTCTTATTGCAGGAATGGATGAAGAGATGATGAGTTTGGAAGCAGAGAATAAACAGAGTTCATACAAAGTATGTATGATCCTAGTTATCCCTGTTACAAAAATCCACAACAGAAAGAAAATATTTGGGCAGAAACTGAACATCTGCTGGATGATGATGGGGATTTTTTTAATATGTCAGATTAAATTAAGCGTTCACAGGTTTTATACAGGAATGAGGAACTCTAATTTAATGCTCTTTTAATGCTATTAGAAATAATTTTAATGCCATCAACAAGTATCATGTACACAAGTTATTAGTTTACATGAAATAAGGAGCTGTAAGCACAGTTCCATGACTCAAGTTATATATATATATATATATATATATATATATATATATATATATATATATATATATATATATATATATATATATATATATATATATAGATAGATAGATAGATAGATAGATAGATAGATAGATAGATAGATAGATAGATAGATAGATATGGATAGATAGATATATAGATAGATATGGATAGATAGAGAACATGGTGAAATCATCTTTACTCTCGACAGGCTGCAGCCATGTCATGAATTCCTCTTTTCCAGCCACTTTTTGCAGTTTGCATCGTCCTATTCTCTAGCTCTTTCTCAAGCTTCTTTTCCAAACAACTGCTTTATGATCAATTGCAGCAGTTCTGCGCAAATTAATTGTGTTAAAAAATGGTCACTTTTTAAACACCACAATGTATTAAATAAATACAAATGCTGGGAACCAATTCTTTTTTACATTTCTTTAATATTTTGTTCTATTCAGCTACACAAGCATCCTCTTTAAACTACTAAGAATTGTGCTATAAATGTGACTTTACCCGATTCTTATGTACACCTTAGTAATTTATTGATATGCCGCACAATGTCCTCCTTTTTGGTGCTATAGAAATGGCCACCCTAGTGCTGATATGATAGCTAATACTTCAGTTGTAAATACTGACACATGATTAGATATTCTTTTTGCAATTTTTATTTTGAATGTCGGAATGTATACTGCTGGGGCTGTTCTTCCAGACTCTGGCTCCTTAGACCCATCTGTATATACCTGTAGAACTGAATAATATTCTTTACTTAAATGTTGTTGTACTATGATATCAGTTGTTGTATTTTTCCTCCGTTTATTCATAATTTTTTGTATTTGTAAATCGATCACTGGTGTAGAAAACATCCAAGGGGGAATTGCCGGTATTGGAACAGTTGGGGTTATTACATAATCTTTCAAATTCAAACTGCTTGCCTCTTTCTTTACTACCCATCCAAAGCTTTTTATTTCGTTATATTCATATTCCCAACAATCTTTCAGAAGAAGTCTGAGCGGATGATTTTCTTTATGTCCTTTTACACTAGCCCAATATCTCATTCTCAGTTGAGTCCTTCGTTGTTCAAGTGGCATTTCTCCCAATTCAACTAGTAATGATACTCCTGGAGATGATCTAAATGCTCCACAACAAATACGTAAAGCCTGATTTTGTATAACTTCTATCTTATTAAGTAAGGTTTTATTCGCAGAGCTATAAACTATACTACCATAATCTATGTTTGACCTAATCACTGCATTATAAATTGTCTTCAAAGACTGACAGCTTGCTCCCCAATCAGCTCCTGACAAGCATCTTAACACATTTATTCCTTTTTTGCATTTTTCTATTAATCTCTGAATATGAACTCCAAAACTTAATTTATAGTCCATCCACACACCTAAATATCTCACTACTTTCACTTGTTCCAGCAGGTAACCGTACATTTTGATATTTAAAGTAGGATTTTGTTTTTTATTTGAAAAGCATATTGCATACATCCTCCGCGGATCAATAAAAATAATTAAAACTTAATTCATTTTTTTTTTAAATCAAGGCCTTAATTGGCACTAAAATTATTTAAATATGTTTATCGAAGTATTTATAATTCTTTAATAAAAAATGCTTATAAAAACAATTTCGTCAGATATATTATATCGCTCCAGGCGGAGAAAAAGCTAGAGGATATATATATACGTATATATTTGTGTGTGTGTGTGTGTTTACATACATACAGGAGTCATGGAACTGTGCTTACAGCTCCTTCATATTTCATATACACTAAAAACTTGTGTACATGGTTCTTGTTGATGGCAATAAAATCATTTCTAATAGCATTAAAATAGCATTAAATTAGAGTCACTCATTCCTGTATGAACCCTGCGAGCGCTTAATTTAATATGACATATTAAAAAAATCCCACCATCATCCAGCATATGTTCAGTTTCTGCCCAAATATATATATATATTTTTGTAGATTTTTGTAACGGGGATAAGGATAATTCAAAACTGCTTTTTTTGAATGAACTTGTTCTCTACTCCCAAACTCAGCATCTCTTTTCATTCCTGTAATAAGAAGTTTCTTTTGAATGGATTTGATTAAAGTTTAAGTCCCTCGGTATAAAATAAATATTTTAATGGAGATGAGAAATCTGCTTCCTTGTTGGTGAATAACCAATAGTTTGGATCCAATCATTTAAATAAACGGTGTTAGTTTTTTTTTTTTTATATATATAAGAATTGTGCTATAATTTCTAGTCACCGATCTGTTGCTGCTATATTTTAATTTGACGAACCGGAATTTGACAATGTTCTTTTTCCTGTTTGGTGCGATTGCAATTGCGGATCTTGACCTGGCCGGACCTTATGACCACAGTGTACCAATCTTCTCATGGCTACTTCCAACAGGATAATGCGCCATGTTATAAAGTGAATCATCTCAGACTCATTTCTTGAAACTTTTCCACTTAAGTAATTGTGAATTGAGCATATTGACAGACAACATTTTATTTTTTTATCTTAAATGCAATTTTTTTTTAAATAATTACTGCTCTAAATGTATTGCTCTGTCAGCTAAAGATCTGTTTTGGTCTCTATACTTTAATTAAATAAATCAATTCAAGCTAAAATGTAAGAGGCTATACTGAGCCTGATCTCTTTGTATCAGAGATTTTCTTACCTTTTAGAAAAATGTCACTTGGAGTAAAACCCCCCCTGCAACCCTGATTTGCATTTGTATAGCTCACAGCATGTTCATTTACATGTTAAAGCCTCCCCTAGAATTCCATGGGGGGGAGGCATGGGGGGAACACTGCCTAAGAAAGTCCACGTCAATTTCTGACAATTTACGGGAGTTTTCGGCGAAGCCTGCAAATTGCCGTAAACTGCCGCTAACCTGAAGTTCCACGACAATCTACAGTGCCGCATATTGACGAAAATCCCACTTTTCATGCAGTGTGTAATGTAAGAGGAGAAAAGGCAATGTTTTAAAAAGATCGGTTCTGGAATGCGTTCTAATGCTGCTTTGAAAAAAATCCCTCTTCAGTAACTCCCAGTGTTTTAGAAATTTTCCCAAACTTTCAAAAATGTACTGTTCAGAACGATACCAGCAGCCAGATGCCAGAATTTGTTGGTTCAAGTAACCTTTGGGGTGGATGCAAGTAGAGTGGTGCTGTCATTTTCAAGCTAATACCATCTGCTTAAATCTAATGTAAACAAGCATCTTACACTTAACCAGTCCAAAAAAACAACAGTAACGACAACTTATCGTTATGGGGTTCCAATCTGCATGTGAATTGAGCTGTGCAGAAAGGACCTTCCCAAACAGTTTAAAAGCGTGGAACTTATCCCTTTACTAGTTTTAAACTTTGAAGCCCCTTCAAGAGCAGGTAAAGATTTTCAAACAGCAAAACTATAATGCAGTAGATCATTTTAGATTTTTTGGAGTTAGCAAGTCCTGCATGGCATAACTGTCACTTGCATCAATCACCAATGAGGGGATTTTTGTGCCTATTCTTCTCATATGGGGGTTGGATTTCAAGCTGCATCCGCTTTAGGAGTTTGCGAGAGTGATTGACCAGGTGACTCGGAATGAGTACGGAGACGTGTAAGACAATGACAATAAACAAACGAGCTAGCCAGGAGTCGAACCTAGAGTCTTCTGATCCGTAGTCAGACGCGTTATCCATTGCGCCACTAGCCCATACTTTACAAGACGTAACCATCATTGTGCGAAGCCGCGGATAAAGTTGCATCATAGAAAGTTAGGTGGAGAATGTTGTTAAATACTGGGAAAAGCTAAAACAAATGCCCCGTGTGAGGGTTGAACTCACGACCTTCAGATTATGAGACTGACGCGCTGCCTACTGCGCCAACGAGGCCATGAAAGCTTGCTTTGGGACAGGGACTGAGTTTGTGCACAGACCTTTCTCATATCCTCCACAAGAGGGGCTGATGAGATCTGTTCCTCCAACATCCTAATGGATATACCTCCAGAGCAAGGGATCGTTTGTTCCAGTCCCATCTGCTGTGCAATCCAGTAGGTTGCTTGTCTGGAACCAGCCCACAACCCAGTAGTCAGTGACCTGAAACAAAGTCCTACAATACATTGTTATTTTCAAACAAGGCTGCTCATATGGGTTTAGGCCTCATTTTCTGAGCATAGTTTAGCAACTCTTCTTTGACATTCACCTTCCTATATACGTGCACTGATAGATCCATATCTGTGCATCAGTACTCTAACATATTCTTTCTCTGAGGTCGAATAAAAAAGGAGGAAAATAAAGATTTTTTTATAAAGTTATTTTTTGTCAGCTGCTTTGCAGTATTGTCTTGAATTATATCCCTTCAATGTTATTCTGAGACATTTTCACAAGTTCAAAACCTTTTCCAAACATAAAGTTTAGCGTCCATTTGTAAGTCTGAGTTGTCTGAGTAACAAGACTCCTGTAGATTCAGAGAGAATCTTACAGTTTGTTTTGTAACAATCTTGTTCCGAATTCAGCATCAGAACTGTATCACTCTAGCTGGAGTTGAAGAGGGAGGTCCATTTTAAAAAACTGTCTTTGTGTTCCCCCATGTTGGCACCTCTGGAATCCCACAGAGATAGAGAATGGGCAAGTATGTGGTCATTTTTTTTTCTTTCCCGCAGAAGGTTGGGCGTCAGGACTGGTATCCCCAAGGAAATGTGTTTTGGAGAGTGGATTTGTTACTCTTGAGGATTGGTTCAGCATAGCAAAACAGATGCTCAAAGCTAAAATATGCATGGAGTTTGTTACAAAATTAATGTTGTTGCTTATGGCATAACAAAGCCAAACCCTAAGTAATTGATTTTGCCTTCCAATTCCCTCTTCTCATGAGGAAAGCAGAGTGGCGCAGCCGAAGCGTGCTGGGCCCATAACCTAGAGGTCGGTGGACCGAAACCACCCTCTGCTATTTACTGTCAATCTGTTATGCCAGATTTAAGCCTGCTCAAAAATGAGCAGTGACATTTACAGCAGCTGTTGTGTTTTTCTCATTAAATATGTGTCCACTGCAATGTCCTACCATCCCCAATGCTACGCCTAATTAACTTTTCAAACTACTATGAACTACTTCATAGAAAGTTAGGTGGAGAATGTTGTTAAATACTGGGAAAAGCTAAAACATATGCCCCGTGTGAGGGTTGAACTCACGACCTTCAGATTATGAGACTGACGCGCTGCCTACTGCGCCAACGAGGCCATGAAAGCTTGCTTTTGGACTAAGTTTGTGGTTACGTCTTGTCAAGTATGCTAGCCAGGAGTCAAGCCTATAGTCTTCTGATCCGTAGTCAGATGTGTTATCCATTGCACCACCAGCCCTAACCTTAGCAAGACGTAACCATCATTGTTCGAAAGCTCGAATAAAGTCACATCATAGAAAGTTAGGTGGACATTGTGGTTAAATACTGGGAGTGTAAAAGCTTAAACCAATGCCGCATGTGAATGGCGTCCCTGGGTGGGCCTATAGAATCACAACATTTATATGGCGTCCCTGATTGCTGGGCCCATTAATTGTAACATTTATTTAGTGTAATTTAATTGGTGTCCCAGTTTGGTGGTCATCGAATATAACATTCTGCACATATATGAGAATAAACTTAGAGCCATTATTGAAAACTGTGTGAAAGCATTAACATCAGCTCTCACCACTCAATAATGAAATCTTAAAGTCACGACCTAAGAATCCAATACCAGATGTCTTAGCTTATATGAGAAGAAAATATAACCTTTGCCATTCTTGGAGCATCAAAATATAGAAAATTTAACTAAATCTAATAACTCCAAAATATCTCTTCAGCTAGTGATAACCAACTTTACTTCAAAGCAAAACTCAGATGATTAAAAATGATTAAAAGATTTAACACCAAAGTTAATCTTATTGTTCGACCAAAATTTATGCACATCTATACCTAGATGCTGCCATTTGTGGTTTCTATAACCACATCCCAAAAATGAAAACTCCTAAGTTA
This sequence comes from Cyprinodon tularosa, assembly GCF_016077235.1. Lineage (NCBI taxonomy): Eukaryota > Metazoa > Chordata > Actinopteri > Cyprinodontiformes > Cyprinodontidae > Cyprinodon > Cyprinodon tularosa. The sequence continues at coordinate 370,508 of NW_024038354.1, forward strand.
TGCTATTTCAAAGTCATTTCCAGTCCAAAATAGGTTAGATGCCTCGCAATTTAACCTAAATCCCTTAGCCTATTAGTCTGATAAGACTCCTAAACACTTATTTTATATTGTGTAGAACAATGTTTGTTGCCAGATTTAACGTAAGTTAACCTGTGGTCCTACCCGACCGAAAGGGGGTGAATTCAAACTAAATTGCATAAAATCCCTTAAAGAAAGGTGAATCATAAGCTAAATTGCTAGTAACTCCTTAACGGTTAAGCTTTGCGCCAAACTGCTTATAAATCCTCAGAGACAGGTAAAGCATGTGCTAAAATAGCTAGTAAATCCTAAACAAGGTGTAGCATTTTTAACACTGAAAGAAAGTGTTTCTTTGATATCACAGAAAGGGTGAAGCATAAGCCAAAGAGCTAGTAAATCTTAAATAAGGTGTAGCATTTCTAACACTGGAAGAAAAGTGTTTCTTTGATATCGCAGGTTTAAAGATAACCCGTGACCCATTTCTACACACATAAAATTAAGTCCTTACAATATGTATATGTAAATATACAAGTATAGTGGATACTGACTGAATTGTGTTCTTTTGAAATTTCTTCATAACTTGTGTTTTTTGTGCCATCAGCTGAAAATGAATCCAAGCATCCTCAATTCTGGGCACACGATTGACTCCATAGGCATAGAGAAACAGAAACAAATTGTTGTTAAGCTTATCCACTTATTTCCAGAAAAGCAGGATAACCTAAACAATTTACCTCAGTCTATGTGAAGAAAAGATTCAATAATTAACTTAATTCAAAACCCTCATGAAAACTTTCTGATAACAGATGTACTCTGTGAGCTCACGCTACTTTATCAGCTTTAATCCCAAATAAAAGCTAAACAGTACTCTGAGTTAGAAGCCAAATATCAGATGATCTGCCACAGAGTAAGTGCTGCAAACATTTTATTGTCAGAAGCTGACAAGATCAAAGACCCATGTGGCCAGACTGACAATGCCTCAGAACAAATGGTGACCCCCCTCTCTGAGGAGCTATGCAATAAACAAAGCAAACAGAATTTGAATCAGCAGGAGTTCACCCCAGTCGAAAGGAGAACGGTTGCTGAAGCAGATACAAAGTCTCTAAACTCTGAGTTAACACTAAATAGATCTGAAGATGTTAAAAGTCAAAGTAGTGTCGCAGACAGAGAGAAACAAGTAGATCACTTGGTAAACACAAGCGGTTTAAAATTTTGCAAAGGACAGCTATGCAAGCCATTCTCTGTCTCACACTCCGTTGACCAAGCACCAAGTGCCAAAGTTCACAGCTTGAAAAACTCCAAGGAGGATCAGTCTCCCTTGTGTCATCAGAGGTTAGCTTAAACCCCCCCACCACTTAATGAGCAGAACCAACTTCCTGACGGGCCAGGTCCACTGAGTGACCATAGAATTCCAACAAATTTAATCCTTGGCCAAAGACTTGGCCATTTTTGACCCAAAAAGTCAACACTCTAACATAGCTAATTATCTGCAAGAAGTTGAGCACTGTCTAAAAGACTTGCCAATTCCTTCTTCTCGTGAGAAATCGAAGCTGATTTGGAAAATAACAGCTAGAAGCGTCCATGTTTTCATAAAATCTCTTCATCCAAAAATCAGAGAAAGTTATTCAGCTCTTTGTCAAACCTTAAGAGAAGAATATTCTGGTTACAGAGATAAGGCGTTAGCAACGCTTGAGGCATCTTTAGTTCTCCAAGGAGAACATGAAACAGCCAGGGAATATTACTTTCGCTTGAGACAGGTTTATTTTTAGGGCTGCAGTTCTCCAGATATTGACGAAGAAGATCACACATTTAAAGCATTGTTTATTCAAAATCTACATGAAAGGGTACGATATGATGTAGCAATGCATTGCAGGATAGAGAACCTTTCTATGCAGGAAACTCGCAGATATGCTCAGCTTGTTTGGGAAATACATCTCAAATCAGATAGATTTCAAAGCAAGCTTAGAATCTTTAACCTTCAAACAAAGAACAGGACAAGAAACAGACACAGATTCAGTTCCCCAGTGGTTCACCAAGATGAAGGAATTAATGACTTGCGAGAACGAAAACCAGAACCCCCAGATAAACCTCATAAATCTTCACATCACAATGCAAAACCAAAGGTTTACACTAGGACATCAACAAGCTACAGAAACAACCACAAAAGAAAACTTAGAACTGGTCTGCAAAACAGTTCTTACAGAGCTACTGGCTTCTCTGACCAATCACAAAGTACCACAATTCTAAGCTAATGGTAAAACTTATCATATCCAAGAGTATGATAGATGCTGATAATTTCTAACATACTTTAACCTGTTTTATCCTTTCTTTCTTTTGTTTTACAACTTGAGAAATGATGAAGGTCGAACAACAGCATCATGAAGGTGTTAGGAAATTTTGTTTGGAATGTATATATTTGTGTATCAGGGTCAGACTTTCCTGCCAGACCTGCTTCAACCAGACACAAAACCTCTGGAGAAAATGAAGTGTTTTAATATAAGATAGGGTCAGCTTCTGCCAGACCTGCAACAAATCCTCCAGGGACAAACACTGGAGAAGATACGAACCCTAAATGAACTTTCTTCCTGCCAAAAGGAACCTGACTCATCACCATTCCAGATCTCATGGCTTTATGGACCTATATGTGATCTGAAAACAAAGAACTGCATCTTTTATTTCCAGATCGACAGGGGGAATGTTGTGCCATTTGCCATGAACATACTTTTTGGACATTGGGAAACTGTTGGGATCTGGAGCTTTACCACCTTCCTCCAGCAGAGTGTGCCGTGGGTCTCCTGGAGCTGGAGTCTTCCAGCACACCTGAGACGCATCTACTAATCAGGAGACCTCTCCTTTATAACCAGCTGCCAGACCTTGCTTCGACGCTGCAGTGTTGACCTTAGTTTGGTTAGCAACCTGAGCCTTGAAACTGAAGAGTCTTAGTTGTCTTAGTTAGAGAGATCAGATTCTAACTCTCCTCTGTTTTTGCCTCACAGGAAACCTGTCTCTAGCCTGAAGCTCTGGATGAGCTTAACCTGCCGAATCTGCCCTGGTGAGCCAACCCAAAGACTCATAACTCATCTGCCTGCCTTCTAATCAAACTATCATCTCCGCAGACTTCAGTGAACCAGCCCGGACCAGTTCCTGACCCAGTACATTATCTTGTGTTTTGTGATACTTTCAATAAACTCTGTTAAACTTTTACCCAGCCTCCGTTGTGTTCTGCATGTGGGCTAAGAACCTTAAACGCATCATGACAGAACACTGCGGCCAAACACAAAGCCCAGCAGATCATCTCCGTAGGAGGCTTGAGGAACAGGATGCTCAGATCCTTGGACATGCGCATACCCTCCGTGAGTTGCATACTAAAATTGAACACCAGAATCAAATGCTTCAAGCATATGCCAGCTACATGGGTAATGCTAACGCCACGCCAGCGTTACGTCCAGTTCCGGATCCACTTCCGCCTCCAAGGTCACCGGCAGTGACGTCATTTCCTGAGTTCCGTCCCAGTCCGCCTGAAAGATTCTCAGGTAACCAAAAAGATTGTAAGGGATTTTTGTTCCAATGTCGATTACTTTTTGAACATTCTCCTGGCAGTTTTCCGAATGATAGAAAGAAAATATCATTCATTCTTTCTCAACTCACTGGACGAGCCCTTGAATGGGCGGAGGCAAGGTTCTCCTCTGAATCCAGTTTCACTTGTACTTTTTCTGAGTTTATTTCAGAGTTTTCCCAAGTATTTAACACGACTCAGATAAAACTATTGACTCCCGAGCCCTGCTGAATTTAAGACAGGGAAATTCCACAGTGGCTGAGTTTTCCATCGACTTCCGGGTCAAAGCCGCAGCCTCTGGATGGAACGAATGTGCACTTAAGAGTGCTTATTTTAAGGCCTTTAATGATAACATCAAGAAAGAACTAGCCACGATCGACGAACCAACTAGTTTGGAGGATTTAATTCGTTTAACCATCAGATTGGATAACAGGCTCCGAACTAGAAGCAACACTAGACAAAGTAGTCTGAATTATTCTGTGTCAGCCCCTGCATTAAATAATGCTTCTGTTTTTTTCTGGATCCACAGAACCCTTTTCCAAGCCAAGGGTTAAAAACCAGACTCTTTCTGTTCCTGTCCAAGTCTCTCACTCAGATGGAGCAGAGGTTGAACCCATGCAGATTGGACACACAAGGCTAACCCCTGAGGAAAGACAACGACGATTCAGGGGCAATCTGTGTCTATACTGTGGTGAGACTGGTCATTTCATTGCTTCTTGCTAAGTCAAAAGCCAGGGCCCGTCAGAGGAACTGAGGAGTCTGATGGGCCATTTGAAAACTGAAAAGGCTCCTCATCTGATGTTACCTGCTACACTTTTTTTTTCTAACCAGAATCTCACCCTGTCTGCTTTCATTGACTCTGGATGTGAGAGTAACCTCATTGATTCTAACCTGGTCCAGCAATTACAGATTGAAACTGTTCTGTTATCCAAGCCTCTCAGAGTATCCGCTATTGATGGAAAGAAACTCCATCAAGTCACTCATCAAACACAACCTCTAGAACTTTTGATCTCCGGAAATCATCGTGAGACATTAACCTTTTTTGTTTTTCCTTCCGCATGCTCCCCCTTGGTGCTTGGATTCGAGTGGCTGGAACGACATAATCCCCATATCAACTGGGCTGAACGCCACATTGAGTCTTGGTCCACTTCCTGTCATGAGACATGTCTTCGTTCTGCAGCTCCCGCTGTTCAGTTTCCTAGAGGTAGGGGGGAGATGGACTCTCCTGACCTTACTTCTGTTCCTTCCGAGTATCATGATCTAGCACCAGTCTTCAGTAAGGTCAGTGCAACGTCTCTTCCACCTCACAGACCATATGACTGTGCCATAGAATTATTACCAGGAGTTCCCCTGCCCAGCAGTAGACTTTATAACATCTCTAAGCCTGAACGTGAGACCATGGAGAAATATAATAATGAGTCTCTGGCTGCTGGGATAATCCGTCCATCTTCTTCTCCTCTTGGTGCTGGCTTCTTTTTTGTGGGCAAAAAGGATGGTTCCCCACGACCCTGTATAGATTACAGAGGCCTTAACCAGATAACCGTCAAAAATAAGTACCCAATACCATTACTTGCATCAGCATTTGAACCTGTTCAGGGTGCAACAGTCTTCACCAAGCTCGATTTGAGAAATGCTTATCACCTTCTTAGGATAAGAGAAGGAGACGAATGGAAGACAGCCTTTAAGACCCCCTTAGGCCAATTTGAGTATTTGGTCATGCCTTTTGGTCTCACAAACGCTCCTGCCTGTTTTCAAGCTCTAGTCAATGACGTCCTCAGAGATTTTTTGAATATATTCGTGTTTGTGTACATTGACGACATTTTGATTTACTCCAAGAACCTATCAGAGCATAAGAAACATGTCCGTCTGGTCCTTCAGAGACTTTTGGAAAACAAGCTCTTTGTGAAGGCAGAAAAATGTGAATTTCACCAACCATCTGTCACTTTTTTAGGGTTTGTGCTTGAGGGCGGGCAGGTTAAGCCATCCAAAGACAAGATAAAGGCAGTTCTGGACTGGCCGACACCTGAAAACCGCAAACAGCTTCAGAGATTCCTTGGTTTTGCAAACTTTTACAGACGCTTCATAAGGAATTACAGTCAAACAGCTCTACCTCTCACAACCCTGACTTCGGTAAAGAAGACATTTCAATGGACACCTGAAGCTCAAAACGCTTTTGAAAAATTAAAAACCCTGTTTTCTAGAGCTCCCATTCTGATCCAGCCAGATCCCTCCAAGCAGTTTATCTTAGAGGTGGATGCCTCAGACTCCGGTGTTGGAGCAGTTTTTTCTCGACAATTTGACTCAGACCAAAAGATTCACCCCTGTGCCTTCTTTTCTCGTAGACTCTCACCAGCGGAGCAAAACTATGATGTTGGAGACCGAGAACTCCATCAAACTCGCCTTGGAGGAGTGGAGACACTGGCTCGAGGGGGCAGAACATCCAGTTTTGGTCTGGACAGACCATAAAAACCTGGCCTATCTCCAATCCGCCAAACAAGCTAACCCACGTCATTCTAGATGGTCATTGTTCTTCTCCCGATTCAATCTCATAATCTCTTACAGACCTGGTTCCAAGAACGTCAAGCCCGATTCTCTCTCGTCTTTACTCTGCTGATCAACCTGAGACGCCCGAGCCTGTTCTTCCTGCCTCCTGTACTGTTGGAGTGGTTTCCTGGGAGATCACTGATCTCATCAACTCTGCTCTAGCCTCTGAACCTGACCCAGGTAACGGCCCTCCAAATAAAACCTATGTTCCTTCTTCTGTCAGATCCCGCCTGATCCAGTGGATGCATGCAGCTAAATTTTCCGCCCATCCTGGAGTGAGCAGAACGATTGCCCTGATTACAAGACGTTTCTGGTGGCCATCCTTACACAAGGACGTAAAAGAGTACGTTTTGGCATGTCCCATCTGTGCCAGAAACAAAACCTCTCACCAACCACCTTCTGGCCTGCTGCATCCTCTACCTGTTCCTACCCGTCCCTGGTCTCATATTGCCGTAGATTTTGTCACTGGTCTCCCGATTTCCAGAGGTATGTCCACCATTTTAACCATCGTCGACCGTTTCTCCAAGTCTTGTCACTTAATTCCTCTCAGAAAACTTCCTACGGCTTTCCAGACGGCACAGCCCCTCGTGAAGCATGTTTTCCGACTCCATGGCATCCCACAGGAAATTCTCTCTGACCGCGGTCCACAGTTCATCTCTCAAGTCTGGAAAGCCTTCTGTGCAGCATTAAACTGCAAGTCCTCTCTCACCTCTGGTTATCACCCACAGTCTAACGGGCAGACGGAGAAAATGAATCAGCAACTAGAGTCCACTCTCCGCTGCCTGACCTCAAACAACCCCACTGACTGGAGTCAGTACCTGACCTGGATCGAATACGCCCACAACTCACTCAAGTCAGCTTCTACTGGTCTATCCCCGTTTCAGGTATCTCTTGGTTATCAGCCTCCACTTTTCCCTGACCCTTGTTGTCAGAGGGTCTGGAAGGACACCATTGCCACCCTCAACCGCTCATCCATCTCTACTAAACGCTTCGCTGACTCCAAGAGACGCCCTGCCCCTGACTACTCTATAGGCCAAGAGGTGTGGCTGTCCACGCGAGACATTCCCCTCAAGGGCATGTCTCGGAAACTGTCCCCCCGGTTCATTGGTCCTTACAAGGTAGCCCAGATTATCAACCCATCTGCTGTACGTCTGCACCTTCCTCCGAGTCTCCGCATCCATCCCACGTTCCATGTCTCCCAGATTAAACCAGTTGTTTCTAGCCCCCTGTGCCCTCCATCCGACTACCCTCCACCCGCCCTGGACATCGATGGACATCCTGCCTTCACCGTCCGCCGGATCATGGACTCCCGTCGGCGAGGTTGCGGTTGGCAGTACCTCGTCGATTGGGAGGGCTACGGTCCGGAGGACCGCACATGGGTTCCTGGCTCTTATATCCTCGATCCATCCCTGATCGAGGAATACGAGAGCTCCCTCCCGTTGACATCTTCTGGACCGCCAAGAGGCGGTCGTTGAGAGGGGGGTACTGTTGGGATCTGGAGCTGTACCACCTTCCTCCAGCAGCGTGCGCCGTGGGTCTCCTGGAGCTGGAGTCTTCCAGCACACCTGAGACGCATCTACTCATCAGGAGACCTCTCTTTTATAACCAGCTGCCATGACGCCGCAGTGTTGACCTTAGTTTGGTTAGCAACCTGAGCCTTGAAACTGAAGAATTTTAGTTGTCTCTTGAGAGAGATCAGATTCTAACTCTCCTCTGTTTTTGCCTCACAGGAAACCTGTCTCTAGCCTGAAGCTCTGGATGAGCTTAACCTGCCAAATCTGCCCTGGTGAGCCAACCTGAAGATTCCTATGTGGATTCCCCTGCTGCTCTTAGTGAAGAGCTGGAAACTCTGATCAAGGTCTGCCATTCAAGTCAGAAGCTAGACGCTGCGGCTGCTCTTGAACTCTGGTGAACAAACAGTCTCTGGACCCAACGGTTCCCTCTCTCTCTCAAAGAGAAGCCCGGACTCAGTCAAGGTAGAATCCTGAATTATCAAAGACTCATAACTCATCTGCCTGCCTTCTAATCAAACTATCATCTCTGCAGACTTCAGTGAACCAGCCCGGAGCAGTTCCTGCCCCAGTACATTATCTTGTGTTTTGTGATACTTTTAATAAACTCTGTTAAACTTTTACCCAGCCTCCGTTGTGTTCTGCATGTGGGCTAAGAACCTTAAACGCATCATGACAGAAACAGTGTCCATATTTCATCTTGATAGGATGACCAGAGGAGAACATGCAGCTTTGGTGAATAACAGCTGGGGGACTTCAGCAGCCCCCCCTTTTTCAGCCAAAGCAGTCACATGGAAACCAGCAGAGGTGTGAATATCTACCCCCCTCCCTGTGAGGACGGAGAAAACCACAGAGCACACAGGATTCTGTCTTTTGTTGCTCTTTCTGTGATCCAGGCTCTCTTCTGCTCCTGCACTCAAAGCTGGGGCCCACTGTGGCCCACAGTGCAGATGCGGGCCCCAGGGGAACCAGATCCCCAGAACCATCAAGGATGAGTCAGAACCCTTCAGAAGCTAACTGCTGCAAACAGAACTTTTGCAACAAATTTCTCTTGAGTTTCAGAACTTACAGAGCCAAACTGGATGAGGACCATGCCCTGGGTGTGAGACTGAGAGGACCCCTGCTGTGAGACTCAGACAAAGAATCCCTGACAGCAGAGCTGCAAAACTGGATGAAACTCAAGCTTTCCAAATGGACATGGAAAAAGGTTTGCAGGTCTGGCATGATTAGGGACTGAACAAGCAATATGTCTTTTTATGATGCTGATCATATCATGGGTTTACTGCTGAGTAAAGACAACGCTATTTGATGCTAAAGAATGGACTGCATGCTACGCTATGTTACAGGAATATGTGTTGAGCTGTTGCTAAAGCTTTGACAAGCTTTATTCACTAAGGGTTTCAACACTGATATAACGTTAGTGTTCATATGTTCCTCAAATGCTCATTACATTTTCATTACCAAGTATGACCAAGAGTCATTTAGTGGAATCCTGATGTCTATTCGCTGCTAGCTATTTCAAAGAGGGTAAAGAATAATTTAGCTAAAGGTTATTGGTTCTTGATTAAGAAAATCATTCAATAAAACATTGTTTGGCCAAATAATGTTTTATTCACCTCATGGATTTGCATTGTGAATTGGTTTGAAAACATTCCAATTTCTTTAAAATTAGTGAAAAGCTAATTTGATCATATCACAAATTATTCCAGATAAACTTTGGTTTCAAACACAGAATCCATCTTAAACTGTAATATGTTTTTCAACCGTTTTCCCCTTCCTCTTTGTACACAGTAGTTAGTTTAGTTTATTTGAGTTTTACTAGTCTTAGTTGAGAGTGTTAAACTGAAATACGTTTGACTTGGAGCTGAATGATTTTTGTTAATAAACTCTTATATTTTGAATAGAAGTCGTGGTGAATTTATTCCATGTATGTGCAGAAATAACTGTTTGACCATGATTAGTGCTCGAATCACTCTTTCATCTATTGTTCTAACACACAGTTAGTAGGACTGTGTGTCATAAACAATATATAACAGCTGAAATAATATCTGATTAAATAAGATTTTACCACCCCTAAAGGGGAAGGCAATAAACATCTTAAAGTATCAGAAACATAAATTCCCAGCGGGCTGGTAATAGAATTTACCTATATAATCACAACAAACCCATAACTAATAGATTTGACAGGACAGATGTTTCCATGTTTCCCATCTAGCTCTCATCTGTTGAGCTTTAAAAGGAGCTGGAGCCAAGAGGAAGGAGTCTGGCTGTTGAAGACTGGTGCCGTGGTATCAGTTTGGTAGTGAAATAATTAACTAATATACAGTAAATGTAACTATCATGGGTATTAATACCGAATTGATATTGAAGATGATATGTTGTGGCAAGATTAAATGAATATATACGGTCAATAGTTCTAGGAGATCAATACATGATGGTCAAGAGACTGATGTGATGATGATAAAAAGAATGAATGGAAAGTGATGATAATGGTTAAAAATGGACTGTGGGCATCTCCATCCATTAAAACTTACAAAAGCTATTGAGAGAGGAATTGGTAAGATTAAGTTAGCCAAAGATTTAAATAACAGGATTGTGCTGATCTTTGCTAAAGATCAATTGCAAAGAGTCCCATTCATCTGGGCTCAACCATTAAATGAATAAAGGATCAGTGTTCATATGAGGTTAGGGATGGGTCACAGTAAATAACTGCAAATGTCCGACCGACCGACCAACAAATGATGATGGGCGATGTAATGTACACTATGTAATCAAAAGGTACAGAAAAAGCATTTCACCAGCAGAAATATGGATAAACACAAAGGACAGGCGCAAACAGTGTTGGGATCTGGAGGCTTGTCTACCTTTCTCCACCAGAGGGCGCCTGTGAACAGAGGTTTTGTTTGAATCTCCTTTGTCTTTCTTCCGATGAGAGTCTGATGTGACCGATCTGCATGGGCTCGGCTTCTGTGTGCACTGTGGAAGAGGAAACTTCATTAGATCTTTCAAAAGACACGTTGTAAGATTTTATTACAACAACATATTTATTGGTCATTGTTGTCGTCAAGAGTGAGCACTTTAAGAGGTCTTAAAATAGAATGATCTGTGAATATGTAGCGATTTTAAAAGAATGCAATTGATTAAACTCAATCTGAAAAACAAAAATGAAACACAAAACTTGTGAAAATACAAAATCTGCAAATGAATTCTCTTGACAAATAAAAACATTTGAAAATATAAAAACTGTAAAATAAAAGGAAATAAAATATGACTAAAAAGGATTTCTGTCATGATTGGGTTTCTGAGAGTAAAGCCCAAGATGCAGAACACACACGGAGACACTGGTAAAAGTCCAAAGAGTTTATTAAAGGGCACAAGCACATGTATAATTTACTGGAACAGTTCAGGCAGGGAGCCGGTTCACTGGGGTCTGTGCAGGGAATGGGAGATGGCTGGTAGCTGAGTTCATGTGAGGCTAAGCCTCTAGCTTCAGGCTTAGCGTGGCAGTCCTAGTTTTGAGCTCCCAGCTCACTGCAGAGAACAACTGGGGAAAATCCACATGGGAACCTCTAGGGAAACTCCACACAGAAGTCTTCAGGTTTCAACCATGTAGGAATCTTGGGTTGGCTCACCAGGGCAGATTAGCAGGTTAGCTTTCCTAGAGCTTCAGGCTTGGGACTGGCTTCCTGTGATGCAACTCTCCCAGAGCTGCAGGCCAGAGACAGGTTGCCAGAGAGACAGCTCTTCCAGAGCTTCACGAAGAGGCAGGAGGTTAAGCTCATCCAGAGCTTCACGAGGTGACAGGAGGTTTAAGCTCATCCAGAGCTTCACGAGGTGACAGGAGGTTAAGCTCATCCAGAGCTTCACGAAGAGGCAGGAGGTTAAGCTCATCCAGAGCTTCACGAGGTGACAGGAGGTTAAGCTCATCCAGAGCTTCACGAGGTGACAGGAGGTTTAAGCTCATCCAGAGCTTCACGAGGTGACAGGAGGTTAAGCTCATCCAGAGCTTCACGAGGTGACAGGAGGTTAAGCTCATCCAGAGCTTCACGAAGAGGCAGGAGGTTTAAGCTCATCCAGAGCTTCACGAGGTGACAGGAGGTTAAGCTCATCCAGAGCTTCACGAAGAGGCAGGAGGTTTAAGCTCATCCAGAGCTTCACGAGGTGACAGGAGGTTAAGCTCATCCAGAGCTTCACGAAGAGACAGGAGGTTAAGCTCATGCAGAGCTTCTCGAGGTGACAGGAGGTTAAGCTCATGCAGAGCTTCACGAGGAGACAGGAGGTTAAGCTCATACAGAGCTTTCACGAGAGACAGGATTCCTGTGAGGCAGAGACAAGGAAGACTTAGAATCTGATCTCACACTAGAGATAACAAAGATTCTTCAGTAACAGAGGCTCAGGAAGCTAACCAACTAAGATCAACACTGCGGCGTGGAATCAAGGTCTGAAGTCAGCTTATATAGGAGAGGTCTTCTGATGAGAGGATTAGCAACAGGTGTGCAGGAAGGTTCCAGCTCCAGAAGACCCACGGCGCACTCTGCTGGAGACAGAGGGTAGTCTCCAGATCCCCACAGTAACTCAACCCTAAGGGAAAAACACAAAGCAGAAGAGGATCCTCGGCGCCCTCTGGAGGGCAAGCCTGAGGATCCTAACAGTACCCCCCCCCTCAAGGGCGGATTCCAGACGCCCCCAGAAAAAGTCCAACAAAAATAAACAAAAAAACAACCCACCCAGGGTGGGCGGAGGGGGCACTAAGGCAAGGAGGGCCAGGAACAAAAAACAACGTCCAGAAAACAAAAAACAACCCACCCAGGGTGGGCGGAGGGGGCACTAAGGCAAGGAGGGCCAGGAACAAAAAACAACGTCCAGAAAACAAAAAACAACCCACCCAGAGTGGGCGATGGACGAAACAGGCCAGGAGGGCAAAAACAAAAACAAAGTCCAGAACAAAAAACGATCCACTTACGGTGGACGAAAACAAAAGAAAACCCAAAAAAATTTTTGGGTAACGTCTCTGGTGGCCGGTCATGGGACCGGCAGCGGGACTGAGTCTCAGGTGGCCGGCCGAGGGACCGGCAGCGGGACACAGTCTCAGGTGGTCTACCATGGGGCCGGCAGCGGAGGCGTAGTAGCTGCTCAGGAGGCCGACCGTTGGGACGGTGGCGAGGCCGATTCTCAGGGGGCCTACCGCTGGGCCGGAGGCTAGACAGATGCTCAGGAGGCCGACCACGGGGCTGGGAACGAAGCAGCGTCTTAGGTGGCCGGCTGCGGGGTCGGAGGCGAAGCTGACGCTCTGGGGGTCTGCTGCGAGGTCGAAGGCGAAGCCGATGCTCCGGGGTTCTGCTGCGAGGTCGAAGGCGAAGATGCTTCTCATGAGGATGATGCCCAAACTTCAGCAGGTACCCCCACAGGGTACCCCGTCCCCTCCCCGGCAGCTCAGGACCAGGCTCAGCAGCAATCGCCGACTGCGGCTCTGGAGGAGGCTCTGAGAAAACCGCCGACTGCGGCTCTGGAGCAGGGGAGCCCGCCGACTGCAGCTCTGGAGCAGGGGAGCCCGCCGACTGCAGCTCTGGAGCAGGGGAGCCCGCCGACTGCGGCTCTGGAGCAGGGGAGCCCGCCGACTGCGGCTCTGGAGCAGGGGAGCCCGCCGACTGCGGCTCTGGAGCAGGAACAGGGGACACCACCGACTGGTTCCACCTCTGGAACTGGAAGGACCACTGACTGTGGTTCCATCTCAGGAGCTGGGGAGGCCACCGACTGTGGCTCCACCTCAGGAGCTGGTGACGCCACCGACTGTGGCTCCACTTCTGGAACTGGAGGGACCACCCATGGAGGCTCAAGTTCAGTCTCTGAGGTGGCTTGAGGCGTCTGTAGAGGACTCTTGATGGTTTGTGGCCTTTGCTGAGGGGCTCTTGGAGGCATTTTTTCACCAATTCCACATTCTGAAGCCCTCTTTAGTTTCAGCTCAGGGGTCTCTGGACGGCACAGGGCAGGCTCAGGGGTCTCTGGACGGCACAGAGCTGATTTAAGGCGACGCCTTTTCTTACGCCGAGGGGTTTTTGGAGCTAGGCTAACGGATTCACTGATTGAATCTGGCGACGAATTAACCGGTTGAAAAGTTAGAGTACCAGAACGGATAATAGAATCAGGGGCTAAAGGATCAGGCACGGGGTTAGGTTTAGAACTATCTGGGTTGTTTACTGGACTTGGATCTGGCTGACGTGGAACAGAATGTGGTGGCTCGAAAGGGATGATGTCCTCTCTAACTCTATAGAAAAAATCCCATAGATCATCCTCATGGATGTAGGGAGCCCGATTAACTGGCGAGGGAACAGGTTTAGTTTTAACGGTGACGGGTGCAGGTGTCTGATCTGACTGACGGTGAACTCTAACTGTATGATGTGAAATAGATGGGGTAATCTTGAGTCCTTTAACGGATGGAACTAAATGGAGGTCCAGAACATGAGAACAGAGGCTAAACTGGTGCGGAGAGGAACTGGAACTGGTTTGTAATGCTGTGTCTAAGCCAATGGCTAACTCAATAAGGTCCTCAAGGGTAGCTGGCTTGACGTAAAATGAAAGCTCGTCTCTGAATGATTCATTTAGAGCTATGAGATAAGCGGATTTGAGCGCAGATTCGTTCCACCCGGAATCGGCTGCTCTACTCAGAAACTCGGAGGAAAACTCGGCAACGGACCTATTACCCTGTTTAATTTTAAGAAGGTTGCCAGAAACTGAGAACTTAGAAACCTGACTAAAGGTTCTTTCTAACTCGTGGATGAATCTTTCAAATGTACAGTTTTCTCTAGTCTTAGGTGGAAATTTGGTCTCCGCCCATTCAAGGGCTTCACCAGACAACAACAAAGGCTATCCTATCCTTATTATTAGGAAAACTAGAATCGTGAAAACCAAAAAATAACCGGCACTGAAATATAAATCCTTTGAGCTTACCAGGGTTGCCAGAAAATCTTTCAGGCAGAGAAGGACCGGGTGATGAAAACGACGGGTTGAGTTCTGACCAGAAAGGAGGATTACTATCTTGACTCGGAGATGACGGACGGAATTCCGGAAGTGACGAAACCGGAACCGGAAGTTGAACTGGCGCTATCTTGTGATTCCCACGAAGCTTGTGGGATCTTGAAACGTGTGTTTTCTTCAAGTCAAACTTGGATTTTAACTCACGGAGGGTTTGTGTGTGTTGAGCAACCTGAGCGTCCCGTTTCTCAGTCCAACGACAGAGGTGATCTGCTGGGCTTTGTGTATGGCCGCAGTGTTCTGTTATGATTGGGTTTCTGAGAGTAAAGCCCAAGATGCAGAACACACACGGAGACACTGGTAAAAGTCCAAAGAGTTTATTAAAGGGCACAAGCACATGTATAATTTACTGGAACAGTTCAGGCAGGGAGCTGGTTCACTGGGGTCTGTGCAGGGAACGGGAGATGGCTGGTAGCTGAGTTCATGTGAGGCTAAGCCTCTAGCTTCAGGCTTAGCGTGGCAGTCCTAGTTTTGAGCTTCCAGCTCACTGCAGAGAACAACTGGGGAAAATCCACATGGGAACCTCTAGGGAAACTCCACACAGAAGTCTTCAGGTTTCAACCATGTAGGAATCTTGGGTTGGCTCACCAGGGCAGATTAGCAGGTTAGCTTTCCTAGAGCTTCAGGCTTGGGACTGGCTTCCTGTGATGCAACTCTCCCAGAGCTGCAGGCCAGAGACAGGTTGCCAGAGAGACAGCTCTTCCAGAGCTTCACGAAGAGACAGGAGGTTAAGCTCATGCAGAGCTTCACGAGGTGACAGGAGGTTAAGCTCATGCAGAGCTTTCACGAAGAGACAGGAGGTTAAGCTCATGCAGAGCTTCACGAGGTGACAGGAGGTTAAGCTCATGCAGAGCTTTCACGAAGAGACAGGAGGTTAAGCTCATCCAGAGCTTTCACGAGAGACAGGATTCCTGTGAGGCAGAGACAAGGAAGAGTTAGAATCTGATCTCACACTAGAGATAACAAAGAATCTTCTGTAACAGAGGCTCAGGAAGCTAACCAACTAAGATCAACACTGCGGCGTGGAATCAAGGTCTGAAGTCAGCTTATATAGGAGAGGTCTTCTGATGAGAGGATTAGCAACAGGTGTGCAGGAAGGTTCCAGCTCCAGAAGACCCATGGCGCACTCTGCTGGAGACAGAGGGTAGTCTCCAGATCCCCACAGTAACTCAACCCTAAGGGAAAAACACAGAGCAGAAGAGGATCCTCGGCGCCCTCTGGAGGGCAAGCCTGAGGATCCTAACAATTTCATATTTTTTTTTCTATGATTAGGGACTGAAAGCCAAGGTCATAGCCTACAGTTCCACTGCATTTAGTTCTTGTCCAAGCCTTATTTTTAGGCTGAGTTTACTGCATCTCTTCATATTAGTTATGTTAGATGCTAATCCGGCAAATAAAACCAGTACAGATCTTTGATATAATTTCTAAAAATTTGTAAAGATGTTCCACTATTTTCCCCGACTACGCAGTGACACTGAATTTTAGGGCTCCCCCACCTGTAAAAACCCACTTTAACCACTGTACATATGTGTGTATATATATATATATATATATATATATATATATATAGATATAGATATATATATTCTAAAGCAGTACTTGTTTAAATCTTTCTAGTTATTAGGTTGGAAAATATAGATATTCAAAAAAAATGTCACCTTCCTTATGTACTTATATAATGTAATTTGTGAAAAGACTAGGTAACACTTGTGGCTCTCAGCACGTTTTATTTAGCTGGTCTGACAGCAAAAGTGGCCCTTTGGATAAGGCTGCAGACCCATAGACACTATGGCTTGGCCTTGCAGTCAAAATGGATCACTGTGGAGGCATCGTGATTTCCCTAGCTCTGGGATCCTCTCTGGCAGAACGTAGAAAAATCAGTTTGTTGAAGATTGACATAATCAGCCTGATTGGATTATAACACTGTCCCTTCTATAACCTAGTTTAATCTACGTACCCTTAGGAAACAAAAAAAATAAAAAAAAGCATTGCTTTGCATTTTACAAGACATTATACCTAAGATTTTTTTTTTATATCTTGCTTTAATACAAAATAGCAATTAATATTAGTCAATGGGACAGTTTCCCAGTGATTGAACTGCTGGGTTCCTGAGCAAGACTGTTTCTCCAACGGTTTCTCACAAACTGGCTGCTCTATGTTGGGATAGTCAGGACCTTCATTTCCCTCCCGAAATGTATAAAGTATAAAAAAAGAAAACTAAAAATATTAGTACTGGGTTAACTTATCTTTTCCATTATTAATAGCCATATTTCTCCCCATATTCAGCCACAACTTATTTTAACTTATAGCACAGCTGCAGGTGTGAAACACATAAATGTACATGTCATGTTATAAACAGAGAATTATATAAACACAAATAATCATTCATCCTTACATCTTTAATTCCTTTATTCACAATCTACACTCACAGTACAGGAGAAGATTCTGCCGATCGGCCAGCTCCTCCAAAAACTGCCACATGTCTTCAATCTTTTTTTGAAAAACAAACTTGAAAGGTTCTAAAACCATCTCCCTCTCATGCTCATCAATGGTGAAGTCATCTACTTCACACATTTGTTTGAATAGCTTGACTGCTTCAGCCACATTCCCATCCCCATCATCAAAATGTCAGGCAAATCCACCTTGCCGCTGAAGAGACTTTGGTTTTCTTCCAACCAGTGTGCTGCTTTTCTGCAGTCGTGGATCACTTTTTAATCCTGTAGAAAAGAGGAGAGATTATTATTTTCTAAAAAAAAATGAATGCAACAAAATTTACATTAAAAAAAGACTTACCATTTTGACCTTTTTGGTATGGAATAAGTCAGCCTGTGTAGTTTAAAGCTGGTCTTGGTCCTAAGGGGAAAATATAAATAAAAATTAATCAGAAAGGTTCCATGTAGTTAATTTACCACACACACACACACACACACACACACACACACACACACACACACACACACACACAGATACTGTTTTTTTTTTGTAAAACCAACATTTTTCATTGAAAATGAAACAACTGAGTAAAAAAAGAGGTTTTAAATGAAGATTTTATTCTAATAAACGCTATAAAAAATAATCTTTCATAAGTTAACATTTGCTGGATGATAGATTTTATTCTTCCAGCCATACGGAACATAACTGACAGCATGAAGTAGGCTACAAGGATTGCAGAAACGAAACAGCATGAAGTCAATGAAAAGGAAAAGACATCTAATGTTCCAACGGAAAGCAGTTTCTAAGTCGTTTGGCATTTCAGAAAATCACCCTGATCTACAAAAGGTCAGCCACACCCGGCGAGGAGCGGCTGACCTACCAGAAATAAATCAGTGACTCATCCAACTTTACCCAGAACAACATCTAAAATACTGAGGCCTCAGAGTTTGTGATTAAAAAGTAAAAAAATAAAATAAAAAAAGAATGGACTATTGTACACTGAAAAAAATCGAAATCTAGATATGTCATTTTTTCTTAAAATAAGAGCTTTTGATCTTGGATTGAGGAGGTAAAAGAGACATCTTGCCAATGGAACAAGATAATTTACATTTAAAATAGGAGAAAACAATGTATTTCTTATTTCTAATTATCTTATTTTAAGAGTGAAAATACTCCTTCCATTGGCAAACTATCTCATTTACCTACTAAAATAAAAGATAAAAGGAGTAAATTTAGGAAATCTTTACTTATTTCTAGATCATTTTTCCAGTGTAAAGACATGTGAGATGTAGTGTTGATATTGTTTTTGACCAGTCTTCTATAAAGTTTGTATGTTTGGGAGAAATCAAATAAAAGTAAATAAAAATGAATAAATAAAAGAGAGATTATGAAAAGATATCATCAAAAAGCTGAAACAATCTCACATTTGGTGTTGTTTTTGTGCTGGATTTTTTATTTATTTTTTTTTTTTTTTGTTTCGGCCCTTTTCATTTGAATGAACCTTTCCAGAGGTAACCAACGGACGTGACATCCCCGTGCACCCCCTGTGCTGCTTTTACCCTAATTGATAAAACAGCTTTAAAACAAAAGCAGCACAAACCAAACATTTTGCTGCACAAACATAGCTGGGGGTGCAATTGAAAAGCCTAAACCTCTCCGGCAGGCTCAGACTGGGAACTATTTTAGCCTGGGCATTTTTCTATCTACACTTGTGGATCCCCCACCCCCGATAAAAGAAGCACAGTCAAACGCGTGCGTCTCAACACAATATAAATACACATGGTGGATTAACCGATCTATCCACTGAATGAAAATATAACCGAAGCAACATCCGCCGGTTATACCTGCTCTTGTAACATTTCATATTTAAATATTATTGGTGGTTTCTGTTATTAAAATGGGAAAGTAGTGACATTAACCCCTTCACAACCATTGTTGCAAATTGACGTCCATTTATATGCATGTATGTACCGTAAATCCTCTAATATTGGCATGTATTCTATTAGCGGCCGGAACTCTAATAATGGCCTGTCTGCCTGTTGGCGGAGATAAATAGTGGCCGGACTCTAACACAGGCGGGGGCTATAATAGGGGGTTTCAGGTGACGTCACGCTCACGTGACTACTCAGCGCGTCCGCCATATTGGGTGGCAGCCTCAGGCAGTATTAACAGTGAAAAATGGTGAAATCGTGTGTAATTGTTGGTTGCACAGCCCGTGAAGGTGGAGATCAACGCTCTTTCTATCGCATACCAGCCGTAATCGTGAATCAATGTGAAAAAACAAAACAGCTATCTGAACAACGCCGTCACCTATGGCTGACACGGATATCCAGGTCCGATTTGGACGGTGTTAAGCTGGAATACGCCAGAGTCTGCAGTGCTCGCTTTGTCACAGGTAATTAACTGTCAAGCATTTAAAACATGTAAGAATATATTAATAATAGGGCTTGGGCGTCATGACGTATTACTTTCCGTGGCCGCAATGTTGACCGTCTCCGCCGCCGCTACTCAGACTACTGCCTATGACTACCGCGTACTGGACTCCCTCTCTCAGCCATGTTTTAATTTGATTAATTTCACCTTAACTTGATTTCAACCAGCGGGAAAAGGCTCAAATATGTGAGAAACCCGGAGGGTTTAGGGAGGTTTGGCAGTTAATGTTACTAACCAAACCTTTGAAACACATAGCAGCTAGTTAAAAGTACATTGAATGCCTGAGTGGTTGTTAGCACTAACGGTTAGCACTGTTTGCTGGCTTTATGAGCTGCAGCTCCTGAACCCATCCATTCGTAAACTGCACATGAGACACCAAGGACTTGTTCGCGCACCGCCGGCCGCCGGCCGTTAGCCACCTAGCATAGCGAGCCCTGCGTCGGATTGTTTACATTTTTACCATCTTATTAAAACTCACCCGTCCATGTATGATGGCGATTTCCTTCATGTACATCACTTCGACATCTCGTACCCAACCAGATGTGAACTGGTTGTGAGCCTCTAGACCCTTGTACTACGCTCTCATTTCCTCTAGAGTGTGCAGAGGGTTTTCACTGAACACCGGGTAATGAACTATGTCGCCATGCTCTACATTTGGCCAATCATCTGGATTAGTGCTAAACAAGGCACCGTGGAGGGCATAGGGGTCCATATGGTCGATCACGGAACATTTCCTCAGATATGTTCCATGATCTGGTGGCTCTAGCGTGCTGGCGTACCTCTCCATTCGCGACATGATATATTTGATATACGATAATATGCCACCCAAGATGGCGGACCGGGAGCTGGCCAGTGACGTCACTGAAAACCCCCTATTAGAACCAGTCCTCTACAAGATGTGATAGTAACATAGAAGTACCACAGGGGGGCAGTGTTTGCTAACGAATCTAAGCTATTAGCATGGGAAGTCCCATCCTTACACAGAGATCATAGCGGCCTTACACAATCGTTCCGATCTGAAAGACACATGTGATTAGCGGTAGGTTAAAATGACAGAATTTCGTTGGCCTTCGTCTGAATTACCCTTGAAATATATGATACAGGTAGCCTACTTCCACTTAGCCTGCCTCAAATAAAATCTCGCTGTGATAGCAGAACAGTTTACATATTTTTTTTTTTTTTTTTTTACTTTATTGTGCAAGTCAGTTTGGCCAACATTCCATTCTGTGTCTTTTTTTTTTTTCGTATTGCAGAAAAATTGCAGCTGCTGGAAGACGTCTGAATAATGTTCAGTATACCGTTATGGTAACTGTACTTTTTCAATAAATGAACCTAATATTTTATCAGTTCATTGGTTTTTTATAAATTCCACTGGTAGTCTGTTTTGATCAAATAGAATTAGAGGCCTGCCTCTAATTCTGGCCTCCTTCCAATAATGGCCTGGAGCAAGATGTACCTGAGTGAATAAATAAATAAATAAAGGCCCCTTCCTATATTAGAGGATTTACGGTATGTATGTATTTATCTATATATATATATATATATATATATATATATATATATATATTTTTTTTTTTTTTTTTTTTTTTTTTTTTTGGACATTAAGGGATAAGAAGTAGATTAAGTTACAGGGGGTCCCACTGAAGGCCAAGGTTCCATATGCACCGTCACCACTGTTATTCAAGATCATCAAGCTTATAAAACATGCCAGTAATCTGTCGCCATGCCTGTTTTATTCTTTCCCTGTAATTAAGACATCACATTCTTTCCACCTGCAAGTCTGAACTGTTTGCCATGTTTGCTTAATGCGCCTCCCATGGAAGGTGTGTTGACCCAATCCGTCCCTGCAGCTTGTTTTTGTTAAAAGCGTGCTTAAACTGAAAGTGAAACGCTTCACATTCGACCTGCAAGAAAAAAAAGGTAAGTTTGCTTCTTTGCTGCAAGTGTGAGACATTTATACCATTGAATGAAATTCAGCAACTGAATGAAAGGATGTGAATTAGGAGAGGAAAGGTGTTGCCACAGGAAAGCTTCCTGGTTTAACTTTCCATCTGCTCTGTTTGCAGCTTCGCTCAGAGAGAAAATGGCTTCCTGTGCTGAAAGAGACCTGACCTGTCCCATCTGCCACGACATCTTCAGGGATCCCGTTGTCCTGTCGTGCAGTCACAGCTTCTGCCAAGCATGCGTTCACTCATGGTGGAGGGAAAAGCAAATAAAGGAGTGTCCCCTTTGTAAGGAGATGCCTCTGACTAACCCCCCTGTGAGCCTAACGCTAAAGAAGCTATGTGAAGCTATTCAACAGGAGGAAAAACCAAAGCATCTCTGCAGTCTGCACGCCGAGAAACTCAAACTGTTCTGCCTGGATCACCAGCAGTCTGTCTGTGTGGTCTGTCGAGACTCAAAAGCACACATCAACCACAGGTTTGTGCCCATCAATGAAGCTGCAGCAGATCACAGAGAGAAGCTCCGGGAATCCCTGACTACCTTACAGCACACGCTAAAAACCTTGGAGCGAGCTAAAGGGAGCTGTGATCAAAACGCCAAACACATCAAGGTCCAAAACAGGAACACGGAGAAGCAGATCAAGGAAGAGTTTAAGAAACTGCACCAGTTTCTGCAGGAGCAGGAGGAGGCCCGGATCTCTGCTCTGAGGGAGGAGGAGAAGCAGAAAAGTAGAGTAACGAGGGAAGAATCTGAAGCTCTGAGCAGAAACATCACCCTTATTTCAAGAACAATTAGACAAACAGAGAAGGAACTAAAAGCTGAAAATGTCTCCTTCCTGCAGGCCTACAAAGACACTGTAAAAAGAATAGAACAGTGCCACCTGCTGGACAGTCCTGAACCGTCACCTGGAGCCCTGATAGATGTGGCAAAACATCTGGGCAACCTTAGCTTTAACATCTGGAGCGAGATGAAGGAAGCTGTTTGCTTCTCCGCTGTGGTTCTGGATCCTAACACGGCTCACCCTGAACTGACCCTGTCTGAAGATCTGACCTGCGTGACCCACGGAGAGAAACAGAAGCTTCCAGACAACCCAGAGCGGCTCGACCAGCGTCATCTGGTTCTGGGCTCTGAGGGGTTTACATCCGGGACCTACAGCTGGGATGTTGAGGTTGGGGACAGACCCAGCTGGGAGCTGGGTCTATCAGCAGAGTCTGTGGACAGGAAGGGCAGCATCAGGTCTGGGTCATGGGGAATCAGGTTCGATGGAAGCTATAAAGCCACGGCCCCTCCAGGTCAAAGTTCTCTCAACATCGGGAAACCGAGCAGGATCCGAATCCAGCTGGACTGGGACAGGGGGAAGCTCTCATTCTCTGACCCTGAAAGCGGTTCCCACATCCACACATTCAGCCACAGCTTTAATGAGAAACTCTTTCCATACTTTAGCGTTGAGAAGGGGCAACAGCTGAAACTATTAGCTAAGAAAATCTCTGCAGCTGTTGATTAATGGCTCTCTCTGCTTTTTCTCAGAGTAGCTTCATCTGGTCTGTTCCTGTTTGGCTGTGACTCCATCCTGGAGAGAAATATCAGCTGTGCTGCTGCCATCAACACCTTTGTTTCTAGATGTTGGAGATCGACCTGTTTTCCAGTGTAGTCCTGTTTCTCTGACTGTGACTAACTGGATGTGTTCTCTTCATCCTCTGACATGGGAGCTGGCTCGGAGCTCATCTGCCTGGCTGTGTGTTTCCTGGATGGGGCCACCTGTTACAGCTGCTTTTGTATCTATGCTTCTTTTTCTATGTCTGCTTCTGTCTCCTTGAACCCCAGTGGGCCTCAGCAGATGGCCGCTCACACTGAGCCTGGTTCTGCTGGACGTTTCTTCCTGTTCAAAGGGAGGTTTTCCTCTCCACTGTCGCTACAAGCATGCTTGGTGTGAGGGATTGCTGAAGATTCAATGAGTCGATGCAAACAGCTGGTTTTCCTTAGATAGAAAACCTGACTGGATGATCTGGTGAACTATAAAGTGCCTTGAGATGAAGTGATGTGAATTGGAGGTTTAGAAAAAAAACTGCATTGAAAATGTTACCTGATGACATTATCATGTTAACTTGATTTTCTCTCTGGATTTTTCTTTTTAATATTTTAATATTATTTTTCTTATTTTGAAATACCTCCTCTGAAATGCTTCAAGTATTTTCTATCACAGACAGTCTTCATTCTGCAAATACATAAAAGTAATAATACGGAATATTTCTACATTAATATCTGGATCTGCTGATGCTGGTTTTGTTGTATCTTTATGTTAACATGAACATGAACTGCAGGAAAAACCTCCATATAGTGATGGGGACAATGGGACATGACGCTTCATGAACCGTTTGGTCAAATTCCTTCAATGATCCCCACAGATCATGATGCTTCATGTGAAAATGTCACCATCTACTGGTAGAGTGCAGAACTACAGTTAGTGATATAATCTATGATATTTTGCAATTGTTTTTCTTCTTTTTTTTTCTTCCAAGTTTAAGTTCCATTGAAATTGTTAATGTTTGGTGTGTATAATAAAATTGTTTTGTAATATTTTTGTGTGTAAAAAGAGAACAATAATTTAAGGTTCACAGTTTTTCTGCCATTTTAGTGAAATAAGCTGAAGCAGACAGTGAAAGTGTTTGTGCAAATTGGGCAATGGTGAGTAAAATGAAAGGTTTTAGTCATTTTTATTCAAACATAATAGTTTTTCCACAGTTGTTGCCTATGTGTACAGCTCAAGTGACTGACAAATGGTGAGGAATTAATGCAAATCTGCCAGACAGCTTCTCAGCTTTTTGGCCCAGAAGGATCTGCTACAGACTGAGGCGACAAAGTTACTCCAACTGCTGCTCACTGCACCGCCGGCCACAACAGTTTTTGTTTTATTTTGATTCTTGTCATCAAAGGGTTTAATAATATTATTAATGTCTTTCATTTAATAGTTACAGAGTTACAGATTAGTTGAAATGATTTTTATCCCCATAAGTTTCATTGCTTTTCCATCCACTATTAATGTTTTGAATAAATAGTATGTCAAGTTCTTTTACTCATCTGTCCGCACTTAAAAACTGAATTAACGTGGAGAAACACAAGTAACATTTCCTTATCTTTCCTTTTTCTCTTTAGATTTAACAAAAAAAAAAAATGGGGTTGATAATATTCAACAAGGAAAATAAAACACTTATCACTTTACACTATAAAATGCCACATCTAAAGTTCAAATATATTTTTATTTATTATTTAAAACAAATCTAGTTCAGACATGATTTTTTTTTTCCTAAATCAGAGATTTACAACTAAATGTGTCACATTTCAAGCAATTAGTCATTTTAAAAGGTAAAGTGAAATTAAATTTTAAATTAAAGATTTTTCAAAGTCACTACTTTTTAAGCTGCTTCGCTTGATAAAGTTGTAATCCTTGTTGATGATCGTCTGTCTTCTGCATGTCTGAAGCTCAGCGAGTCACACAGCAGTTTTAAGTATTTTGAAAAGCTTCAGATCCCAATACTTCAAACTATGGCTCCTTTTCTTAGCAGAATCCTTTGCTTTTCCCACGGTGAACAGTTAAAACACTCAATGACCTAACAGGGGATTCATTGTTAAATATTTCAAACATAGAAAAAAAAAAACTATATATATATATATATATATATATATATATATATATATATATATATATATATATATATATATATATATATATATATATAAACTGAATATGAAGAATATCTGCGCATTTTTATTCTTGAAGTAATCATCAAATATTAGTCAGTACTGAATATCAATTTCAATACTTGCTTTGATTCTTGAATAATCAAAGTGGAGAGGCTAAATGCTCAAAATGAAAAACAAAACAAAGGTGAAACTAAGCTGTTATGTATTATTGGCCTACATTTGAAATAATCAAATGTTTAAAATACATGTTGGGGGTTTAAGAAAAAATACGAGCCAATTACTTTTATTAATGTACTACCGGCAAGAATTTACAACTAATTATTATACTTTTGACTGTCAGATTTGGTGGAGGTTGGTTGAAGACCCAAATGCAGAGATGAGTTTTGGTGATTTAATGAAAAAAAAAAATCTAGAGGCAAACGGGCAAAAATCCAAAATACTGAGAACCAAAAAAACAGTAGACGTCAGGGGAGAACAAACATGAGGAGCCAAATAATAAGAGAGCAAGAAAACAAACCAGCAATGAAGAACTGCAGAGGTGGTGTATATATGGGGAACAGAACAAAGAATGGGCTAATGAGCTGATATGGAGCAGGTGTGAATAGAACTAACTTGAAGGGAGCCAAGGGGAATGAAAACAGTCACAAGGGGGCAACAGAGAGTAACTCAAAAACACAACACTGCCAGAATGATGGATGATGTGTGTGAGAATATACTATTCTTATTTATTAGTTGTTTTGTATCAGTTATTGTTATTTATTTCTTATATTATGTGTAAATGGCGGTGAAAGTGATTTTTGTTTTTAAGCATATGCACTGATCTATGGCACTCTTTTAAATTTTGTTGTTCTTGTGACAATGACAATAAAGATAAATTGAATTGAAAATATTGAGCTAGATCAGTCTCAATTTTCACAAATACACATAGGTGACTCATACATGCACCAGAAAATATCCACACATGCACAGCACCATTCACACAAGCACACAAAAACAATCCAAACAAACAGTAGAAGATCCACACATAGACAGTATTTCTGGGGTAAGTCATCCCACGTGGAGTAGTTTCTTGTGATTGGCTTATACCACGGAGCTTTGTGATTGGTGGCAAACCATTCCTTGTCTTAAAAAAATGCATTTTTGTACCAAAACACGTCAGGAGAGTCTAAAAAATCCACACACAAATGCAATGAAGTTTAAAGACCACTGGTACTTTGCAATTTAATTTACAATTGTTTATGGACCGGAAATACTTTGGTGAAACTTGTTCTGTGTGTATGTGGATCTTATACTTTTTGTGTGTGGATTTTTTTTTTTGTGCTTGCGTGAATTCTGTTTGTGTGGATCTTATCCTGTGCATGTCTGAATCACCAATGTGTATTTGAGAAAATTGAGACAGATTTAGCTCCATATAAAAAATACCTACAAAGACACAGGATTACAAAAACTAAAATTAAACCTAAACAGAGGGCAGAACCCTGACAATCGACCACATGAGGGCGCCACAGCTGTAACATTTAAAGAAGCTTGACTGAGATGATCCATCACAGCACGTTTTTCTACCTTTAGAAAGGAATAAAAAATGAAATGATTTCATAAATACGGCTTGTTTCTGTTCAACTATAGATTCCATCTAGCATCGCTTATTTTGTAGCCTTGACACTAAGTTTTGAATGAATTAATTAACATTTATGAATGAGTTATAAAGTGTTTAAAATATTTATTTCCCATCTATTGGAAGAGCTTTATTATAAATTGTTACCATTTTAGTTTTAAAGGGCCTTAATCTTTAATTTTACAAAAGGTTTTTATTGTAATAAAATTGCTTTTATTCTAGTTTTGTCTGACTTTAAAGGTGGAACACTTTTTTTTTTAATTGAAGTCATTATAATTACACAGTGAATTTCAGGAGTACAGCAGCTGAAACCCTTAAGATAAATCTGACTTTGGATCTGGATTGTCGTCCATCTTGGGTTTCATTTCCTTCCTGATGGTTTTCTCTCTCTTTGTGCGCTTCTTATGCAAGCCAGCAGATCTCAGTAAGTCAGCACATATGAAGCTCAGCTTAATTAAAAGCTAATCTCAGTTATTCTGTTCACTTCCAGACCTGGAGGGACTCCACTGGTAAGATAATTCCTCCTGCTTCTCAATGATTATTAAGGAAAAACTGAATGATTTCTTTAAGTCCAACATCATTTTGTTGTTTTCACTGGAAAAACGATCTAGAAATAAGTAAAAATATCTTAAATGAAGTGTATTTACCCTTAATTTGAGTCGGTAAATGAGATAGTTTGCTGATAGAATGAGTATTTTTATTCTTAAAGTAAGATAATTATATAATATGCACTTGAAATAAGACAATTGGTTCAATTTTGTTTTCTTATTTTAAGTGTAAATTGTCTTGTTCCATTAGCAAAATGTCTTTTCCCTCCTTAATCCAAGAACAAATGCACTTATTTAAGAAAAAAATGACTTATCTAGATTTCTATTTTTACAGTGCAGGATTAGTTCATTTTACATCAAAAATACATTTTTCTCAATTTTAAAGAGTAACATTTCTGTATGTTTGCTTATTTGCTTTCTTTCTAACAGGAATTCTAATTCTATTTTAGCAAAAAATTACTTTTTGGGTGATAATTTAGGAAAGACTTTGTACTTGTTAGTGTTTAATCATTACACTGCACAAACGATCTAAAAAGAAGTAAAAAAAAGTCTTAGATTAAGTGTTTTTACCCTTAATTTGAGCAGGTAAATGCAATAGTTTGCTTATGGAATGAATGTTTTTAGTCTTAAAATAAGATAATTAGATGATATGCACTTGAAATGAGATAATGCAATTGTGTTTTCTTATTTTAAATCTAAATGGTCTTGTTCCATTGGTAAAATGTCTCTTTTATCTCCTCAATCCAAGAACAAATGCACTTATTTTAAGAAAAAATGACTTATCTAGATTTGGATTTTTTCCGGTGTATAAGCTTATGTTTTTGCAGCTCACATCAACTGTATTGGTCCTGAATCATAGGTTAGGTAAAAACATGATGGATGTTTATGCTTCTGTTCTTCACCAGTTTTATCTTGAAGTTTTTATAGAAATGATTTTTTAAAATTTCACTTTCACAGGAAATTAAAACGTTTTATTCTCCTTCATGCTCCTTCTTGATATTATCTGTTTGTCTCTAATAATCGTCATCATCTCCAGCTCAGCGTTTCTCCTTCTTTGGTTTTCTTTTCTGCAGCGATTTCAGGCCATGGGAGCTTATGTTGGATTCGCAGTTCTGTTCGGCGTGGCTTCGTTGCTGTCGGCCGTCGAATGCAATGTGAACTGTAAGGGGCTGGATGGTCGTCCGGGAGAAGGAGGATCTGGTGGACGTGATGGATTGCCTGGGATGAAAGGGCAGAAGGGAGAGCCAGGTAACATCCTTCTGCATGCTTACAGATCTATGGAGTAAATTCCGTTTCCGTTTTAATCGCAAAGAAGGCATTTTGCAATCAATGCAAAAAAGTTTCCAGAGAAACTTTGAAGTTTGCTTTTATTTTTTTATATATACATTTTTATTTTTTTGAATAACATTGTATAAGACATTATACTTTCATTCCTGTTTTTTCAAACTTTCATTTATTAAATTTAGTTTTTTCAAATGTCTAATTTTCAGATCCCGTATCTTTTTACAGTTTTTAAGTTACAGCCCGTTAACAACTCTTGACCAATAAAAATGTTGCTAACGTCCAGCAGACCAATAGAAATGCATCTTCGCTCCTTCCACAGCAGGAAAGCCCGCCCCTAGAAGGGAAGAGAATAATGTGATCTGGAAAAAACAATTGGTAAAGAAAGAAAATCATAAATTTCTATTTCAAAAATACAAATTTGAAAAAAAAAAAAATTTTGAAACATAAATTGATAAAAAGATTGAAAAATGTGTAAAACATTTGAATATAGAAAATATATTCTGTTTTAAAAGAAAACATTTTTTTTTGATTGAGAAGTTTATTAGAGTCCAATTTCTGGATAGCCTTTTTATCACATTTCCATTTAAAAATGTGCTCTTTTCTTGCATCAATAATAGAACTAAATTCCCTCCAAACAGAATAAGATGGTTCTGCTTATTTGATTTTATGATGCGCTGTTATGAAGATTGGGCTCTTATGTGACTTTATGAATTTATTCCACCTCTCTTTAAACAAATTGCTGAACCAAACTGCTCCAAGTTGAGACTTTAACCATTTTTTAAAAGCAGCAAATGTCTTCTGCAAATGTATCTGAGCCCCATGATCTGCAGAGGGGAGCAGATTCCCTTTTGTCTCTACTCCCCCATGTGTGAACTGTAAAAACGCAGTTTTTTAGTTAGCTGGTCTCTCTTTGCTGCACTTAGGTGTGAATAGGGGTTCATAGTTGTCTGACCTGTGTTGCCCAGTGCTTTAACTTCTCCCAGTGACAAATGTTGAAAAAGAAATGCATCTAAGAGTTGCAGGAAACTAAAGAGCGTACAGTAGCAGCCATTCAAAATGTCCCTTCCCATTCAAATGGAAGCCAACTTAAAGCCACTGGAGCGACCCTGCCTCTTTCTCATAGGTGTGGATATTTGTTTACTCTGACTCTCTCTGAATTACAGGGTCTGACCAGTAGAAGGCGCTTCTCTTTAGATCTTAACCCTGTAATGCCAAATGTATCATATTTGATACATACAGTTTCTAAAATGTTTTGCGTCTGACACCTTTTGCATAATTTAATGCTAAAAACTTTGCTCAAAATCCTTTTGTACACAATCAGATCTACCTGATAACAGAGGGTAGAAAACTACACTAAAAATAATTTTGACTTATCGCATAGTTATAAATTATTAATATCAAAAATGTATTTCTGTTTTTTCTTCTTACATATTTTGTTAAAAGGCCAAATAAGGACTTCAAACCAAAAAAAAGTAATTTTCTGTTTTGTTTTATTCTTAGATCGGGCTTTAAAGGGTTAATGTCCACAAATCATGACAGAAAGAATATTTTCGTACAAAGATTGATGTTTAAAAAAGAATTGTAAGGACCCCACAAAGAAAGTAGGGAAATTTTGAATGGCTACTACTGTACAATCCGAGCTGCAAAAACATCTGCATCATCGATACTCTGTGCGGCTTTTCTCCCATTTTGATCGCAGTGTTCAGGAAAACCCCACAATTCACAAGGAAGTAGAAAATACAGCTGTTTACTACGTTATCAAGGCCTCTTCATGCCATCCAAGAGCGATAGTCATTTCTTCCCTTGTTTTTTTCCACCATCTGTCCGTAGGGGTGTGTTTATGAGCTAATTTACAAGATCTCTAAAAGTTTACAATTGCGAATTCTCGCCAGTAGGAGCAGAAATCCTGGACGTTGCGTAGAAACCTCTAATGGTTGCGCAGACATTGTGTCCAGAACAAACCAAGCTTAAATTCCCAGGAAAAGACTTGTTCAACGCTGCTGTAGATGACAAATAAAGCTAAAAATTGTTGCAGTTTTCATGCTGTGCCCTTTAGGAGGTTTTAGAGAGTAAAAGAACAAATTACTTGATGACTAAAAATGATCATAAATGCAAAGTTTGATGTGATTGTTTTAATTTTCGCATTAAAATTGTCTTCATTGGTTTGATTTTGTCCTCAGCTCACAGGTTGGATGGCCCAGAAGACCCAATCACCCTGCTAAGACTGAAAGGGGACAAAGGGGACCCGGGGCCACCAGGGCCAATTGGTCCTAAAGGTTACCCCGGTGAAGTAGGAGCACCAGGAAAGGATGGTCTGCCTGGTCCTCCTGGGCAAGCTGGGGGAAACGTTGACTCCGGTAAACAGGGACAGTATCCTCACCAGTCCACTGCATAGTGATACTGAGGACAGACAGACTGGTCAAACTCAGTGTGACTTACAGAAGTATGGGGTAAGATAACGGTCAATAAAAGGTAAGCACAGGTGTCTGCATTTTTAAAAGAAAGTCAGTACAACTGAATAAATTTAGGATTTGTATTTGTTCCTCATTGTCAACTAATACATAAATGACATCAGGTTTTCATCAGTAATAATACAATACAAAAATACATGTTACATAGGTACAATTTTACAAAGATACAAAAATAGTATGAATCACAAATTTACAAGACAAAGAAAAAATCACAAATTTACGAGTCCAAAACACAAACTGCTATTACAAGTCACATTTACGAGTACAGAGCTCTGATAAAGCTGTTACTCTCCTGACCAGGATTCATTGTGAGTGCAAAGCAAGCCGGCTGCTCCGTGCTCAGAGGAAAAAGGCGCCAAACAGTGGTGAAAATTGGAAGTTCAGTTTAATATAATCCAAGTCTGTGAATAGTTCCGTCTGAAATGAAGGAAAATAGTTGTTTTAATGGTTATTGAGTCAGATATGTGGCGGTAATGTTTGGTTTATCTAAAGGTTTTATCTGTCCCTGTGTAAATAGGCTTGGCTGACATTTAAGCTCAGATTCTAATATCTCTGCAGGTCGGGGGACTATAAATCTGATATCTAAGATGCCCGTACTGCTGTTGAAGCTCCTCGGCAATGTTATTAGCACCCAGAACTCCAGTGAGAAGTTCAGTATCCATTCTTTGCCTGCTTTGTCTGTCAATTGTCATGGTTGCTAGGTGACAGAGCATACCGGTGATAAAAGCCTGAGAAGGATGAAACTGTTTGAATAAATTGCCAAAAGTTTTCCGGCATCCTTATTTTCACAGACCTCCAAGGACGCAGTCCGGGTAGAACGGGGCTTTGGAGGCAGCAGCTGCTAAAATGGAACACATCCACAATAACATATCTTTGCTGAAACTTTGTTTTGAATACTCATGCTCAGTGTAATGTTAGATTTATGGTCCTTTCTGTCATCGTCTTCCTCCTCTTCAGATGCACTACCACCAACTTAAGAAGTGTAACAGCTTCATTAGGAGTTGGAGAATCCCACCTGTACATTTATAATTCGTTATTCCATTTTTGCAAAGTTGTAACTTTAAGCAGGTATTTTACAGATGAAAATCTGATCTCAAGTATCTGTCTTGACAACAGGGAACAAATACAAATCCTACATTAACTGACATTATCGACTTACAGTTACAAATTAAGACAATTATGCATGTGATTTTTTTTTGACAGTTATCTTACTCCATACAGAAGGTTTATCGAAATAATAAACAGCAAATAACAATAAATAAATAAATATAAAAAGCATAGAAATAAATAATGAATGAAATGCTAACGCTAAAGGTTATGGCAACAGTTTTGTTCATCAAAATAATAATAATGGAAAAAAAATACATCCATAAAACATTTAGATTGGTGCAGATTTTTTATTTTTCATTTTTTTTTGTGTTTGACGGGACCAAAACATATATATCTTTATTTCTGGTTACTATGCTACCATTGATAAGAAGGGAATCAGCACCAATGGCAATATTTGGATGACGCCACAGGATAAAGAGTTCAGGTGTTCAATGATCTTGGTAGCTCTCTGAGAAATGGATTCTTCTTTGCTTTACTTTTGTTCAGATTTAAGGCAAAAACTTAAAAAAAATGAAAAGTAGGCAAAGTCTGCGTGAACTTCAGTCAAACTTGTATTGTATTGCTAAAGCCGGGCGTACACTGTGCCATATTTTCAATGGTTGCACGCAGCTACAGCTCAAACTGTACGATGAGACCGCAGAGTTTATAAGTTCGCAGCGCACGATGTTTGTTCTCCCGCTGTATGACCCGACGCTCTGATGCGATCTACCTGCTCACACTGTACGTCTAAAAACCAGGTGGGACTCAGCTCCGCAGTGAGGTGGCGCTACTCTGACTCGTCTATCTGGAAGCCAAACCAGTAGAAGAGGAATATGAAGCTCACTAGAGTGAAATGCGCTGCCTTGGATATTTGGGCAATTTTGTGCTGAAAGCCCTAAAGAGAAAAGGAGACGGCGTATTTGGACAAAGACATGGCTGAGCAAACATGGCTACTACGGTCTGTCAGTTTGACAGAAAGAACTCCATTTCACTTATTGCCCCCCGCCATGCTGCTGGGTTTTCCTCTGAGAGGAAGAAGAAGAAGAAGAATTGCCCACTGAGCGATTTGACCACCTTACGACGGCCGACTGAGTTTCAAACATGATTGATTTTCTCCCGACCTATGATTCCTGATGGGGAGGTGGTCGTTAGATGCTGATCGCCCCTCGTTACCTCCTGGTTATTACAACATGCACCATCAGGCTGAAGAATTCTCACACGACTGGAAAATCATCCCGAAAAGCGCAAAAAATCGTAAAGTGTACGCCCGGCTTTAGGGGCTCAGATGGAGCACAAAGGTTGCTGTTTCTCCTCTGAACTGGTAGGTTCAATATTGTGTTTCGTTAACATTAGCATCAGCATTCATGGACCTGGATTTCCAGCTGTCAAACCGTAGAAAAGGAGCGCAGGCGAGTGCGCCACCTACAGGCTGGAAGGAGTTAAACTTGTAACTATCCCCTTTAAGTCATTTGGAAATCAGTGGTTATAATTAGCTCTGTAGCTTTAAAGGAAAAGTCCGGTCTTTATTTATACCTAAAACTAATACATTTGCAGTGTTTTAATGAATTTCACACATGTCACGGTGCGGTAAGCCTAGAGCCATTCTCCCCGCTTTACAAGCTAAATCAATGGGAACTACTAGACACATCTGCAATCAACAACAATTATTGAAGATTTCCAGAGGACTTCACCATTGAAATTCACCAGAGCTATAGTGAAACTGACAATGCCCACGTGCATGGCAGCTGGATGCTGGAATACATCGGGTAAAAGTGAAAAAAAAAGAGTTATTCCACCTTTCTGATTCCTGATCCTCCACGGACGGGTTGGTCGTTGGATCGCCAACTTGAAGAGGGAAGATTTGCCATCGAACTTCTGGCCAGAGAAAAAACCCGTAATATGTAGCCAACATTTGGAAGAAGAATGTTTTCAAGATGACTTGGATAATAGCGCGTTGTGACAAAACACCAGATACAGCACTGGGACTTGATCAACAGCCGATACCGCACCGTGACGTCACAAACCAGTAGGTGACAGTAGTGTTCTTTGACAAACATGGATGCCTCCAGTAAAGCACATTCACATGAAAATTACTCTGAATTAAAAACACTGACCAGTTCTTGAACCATATTTAATATTTTCATATTTAAAGTACTTTCGGAAGTTTAAATCCTGAATGTGAGCGGACTTTCCTTATAAAAAGACCATATTGGGATGTTTAGTTAATCGACTGTGTTTCTGTGTCGTTGTTTCTCCCAGGTCAGCAGTCGTCCAGTCAGGACAAACATTCTGCTTTTTCTGTGATCAGGACTGATA